>NC_087366.1:49934669-50237699 GCF_030014295.1 Loxodonta africana
GTCTATTATTTATATTTTTTGAAACAGACACAAAGGAGAGTAAGGTGAAAAGACTGTCCTCAGAGAGCTTCTTGTACAGTGGAGGAAGGCCAGTAAAAATACAAATAAAAGTGCAGGAGGAAAGTGGTAACAAAATGCTTATCATTGGCCTCATCTACCCTGGTGGTGCAATGGTTAAGAGCTAGGCTGCTAACCAAAAGTCAGCAGTTCAAATCCACCAGCTGCTCCTTGGAGACCCTATGGGGCAGTTCTGCTCTATCCTGCAGGGTCACTAAGAGTTGTAACTGACTTGATGGCAATGGGTTTGATTCTTTTGGTTTACCCTGAAACCAGAAGAACTAGATGGTGTCCAGCTACCACTACAACCATCCAATCAGGGCCACAACAGATGGATCCTGACAGAATAGGAAAAAAATGTGGAACACAACCTCAATTTCCGAAAAAAAAAAAAAAAAAGACTTATTGGGCTGGTTGAGATGGGAGGACTCCCAAGACTATTGCCCGGAGATACTCTTCAAACTTTGAACCGAAACTAATCTCTGCAGTCACTTTGTGGCTAACTAACAAACTGGCTCAAAAAATAATGAATACCACCAGTCAGTACTGTACTCCTTTAAAAAATCACCTATAAGAGACCAAACGGTCAACAATTATTTTAAAACAAAGATGAGACTGTAAGGGGGCAGAGAAACTAGATTAATGGAAATAGAACAACCAGAACGGAAATAATGAGAATATTCATGCATCGTGTAGAAATCGTTGAATGGGAACCCAAATTGCTGTGTAAACCTTCACCGAAAACACAGTAAGGTATTATTTAAAAAAAAAAAAAAAAGGTGCAGGAAGAAAGAGGTGAGTGAAAAAACACTTCGTTCTGTGGGGCCGGGGACGTCTCTGCAGCAACCACAAGGCTGGTGAGGATGGAGCCACGCGGGGCCTCGGTCCTGTTCTCGTCCTCAACCTTTCCCACCACGGGTGCTGACACCGACTCCCCCAGATATCACGGAGGCCTCTCCAAGTGCTAAGTACTCTCTTCCCCGGCTCCCTCTTTGTTTTTCAAGTCAGGCCTTCTCTGCAGCTCTAGACCTGGCGCAGGGACGCTGGGTGTTTATTAAAGAGAAAACCAGGAAAAGGCAGCCGAGGGGAGTCGATGGCTCTACTTCCACCTTGAGAGCTGTTTGCCCCTTTGATCCTGGCCCCGCTTTGATTTCCTCTCCTCTTGCTGTTGCCCAGGCCCATTAAGTTTCTGAAGTTTATTTCAGAACCAGTGATTACAAGAGATTGAAGACAACACCCCCCAAAAGGTATTAATGTGCCAGGAAAGTGATAAAATGGTAAGAAGCTTTTGTTGTTGTTTAGGAACCCCCGTCTAAATTCAAATAAACACAAAATAGATTTTTGAACCCAACAGATGGAAGTCTTTTAAAGTATGGTTCCTTTTCTTCTTCCAGTGATTTCTACCCAAAGTCCGTTTGTAGAAGTTTCCTCTGTGTGAGTCTTTAACAACCTCAAGTCACATAGCTACCCGATGAAGTTAAAAGAACATTTCAGCCTCAGAAAAGTGAAACCACGAAGGTTCTGAGCTTATGTCTTCACACTTGAAGTAGAGAATGGAGACAACTAGCAGAATATTTGATCCTGACACCTGACACCGGTCTGACATTTCTTTTTGTGACTGTTTTGTGGCTGTTGAGTACTTAAAATGTGGCTAGTGTGACTGAGGGACTGAGTTTTTCATTTTATTTAGTTTTAACTGATTTAAATGTAAGTAGACACATGTAGCTAGTGCTACATATTTGATAGTCCAGCCCTATCCTATCTGGAGCCCTGGTGGTACAGTGGTTAAGAGCGTAGGCTGTTAACCAAAAGGTCGGCAGTTCAAATCCACCAGCTGCTCCTTGGAAACCCTGTGGGGGAGTTCTACTCTGTCTTACAGGGTCCTTATGAGTTGGAATCGACTCCACGGCAACGAGTTTTTGGGTTTATCCCATCATCTAGTGAATCACTCTGCTTTGATAACATTTCTTATGTGTAGATACAGAGAGATCTATATAAAAAATATATATATATATAGCTGGTGCAAAATCATACGCTAGATGTAATTCTACACTCTCAGTTTTATTATTTTAACAGAACTCTACATCATGAGAATGATGATCTCATTCCTTGCTAGATAATGTGTTAAATATTATTGTACCACCAATTGCCATTGAGCCGGTTTCGACTCATGGCGACCCCGTGTTGCATAATAGACCTGTGCTCTATAAGCTTTTCATGGCCATGACCTTTCAGAAGCAGATCAGCAGGCCTTTCTTCCAAGGCACCCCTGGGTGGGTTCGAACTACCAACCTATCAGTTAGTAATCAAGCGCTTAACTGTTTGTACCACCAGGGTCCACCCAATATTATTGGAGCATTACATAAATAGTTTTTCTTCAAAAGTGACTATTTGGGAGCACTTAACTGGTTAAAGTCATATGACACCACAAGTGTCCTTAACATTGGCATTTGACTTAAGCCCTATTTAGTTTTTATTATTTTGTGCTCTTATAGCCATATAATAAAACGTGGCTTCAGAAGTTCTGTCTTTTTGTGGGCTGTGACATAGCATTGAACTAGTGTAGGTCGAGTGTCTCACGTGAAGCTACAGTGGACAAAGACAAGTAAAATAAGACACGTCAGGACACAGAACCTGCCACTGTCTGTCTTTTCTGGCCCTAAATAATTTATTAAACCGTTAGCAGACACCCAGGGTAACCTAAGATCAGTTCTGGACTCCCTGTCCCAGCCAGCATGTACTGGGTATGTATTTCCAAAGTACTGTCTTTTACTGAATTGCCTGTATTAGCTGAGAGACATCTGTGCAGGTGAAATACCACCCTAACTTGGTCCAATCAAACTCAGGTTCTTGGTGGAGGTAGGATGTAATAAGACACATTTAAATAGATTTTGATACATTTTAGTGTGCGTTAGGAAGGGGTGGTTTAAATAAATGGTTCCACTATCATAGGCAAGTGGGCGTTTAGCTTTTATAGTAACTTGAACTCTGCACTTGTTTGGATGGGAGAGGGAGTAACGTTGGCCTCCTCTCCTTTCAAGTTCCACTCACGTGCTCTGCACATTAGCTCTGTGAAGGCACTGCGCTGCGTGGGGTGAGGAGAATCTCCTCACGGCTGGGCCTCTCATGGAGTAGCCTGGCTTCTTGGGTGAGCGGCCACCTTGCATCCATGAAGCCCCCCAGCCTAGCTGGTTTACCCCTCTTAGGACCCAGATTTGGCCCACTCCCATGTATTGCCCCAAATATGCTTTCACTTACGTGTATCACTTGTACAAATAGTGCCAGAGAGGGTCCTGTTTTTAATTTGGTTGCTTATTCTGGGATTATTTACACTCATTAGTGCTCAGATTTTGGTCTCCCTTGACCATTTTCCGCTAAAAGGCAAAAAAAAAAATGTTCCTTTGAGAAATGGCTCATTCCAGGCCTGGGACAGCAAATGTACCAGCCTAGAATGTGTAGTCACATCTGAAAATGAGAAAACTATAAAACGCTACAGAGGTCACAAACACTGCCAAGAAATAATGTGAAGAACCCTCAGACACCTTCTTAACCCAGTACTGAAGTCACTCCTGAGGTTCACCCTTCAGCCAAAGATTAGACAGGCCCATAAAACAAAGCAAGACTAAAGGGGTACACCAGCCCAGAGGCAAGGACCAGAAGGCAGGAGAGAACAGGAAAGCTGGTAATGGGGAACCCAAGGTCAAGAAGGGGAGAGTGTTGACATGTCATGGGGGTGGCAACCAATGTCACAAAACAATATGTGTATTAACTGCTTAATAAGAAACTAATTTGCACTGTAAATCTTCATCTAAAGCACAATAAAAAAATAGATTAAAGATGACTGAGCAAAAAAAAAAAATGTGAAGAGGCACCCACTGAGCAAACATAGGACCAATGCAGCATCAATAATAATAATAGTAATGGGTTAAAACACATCAAATATGTTAAAATCCATTATTTCATAAGGCTCATTTAAAATATATATATATTGGTTTCTTTTGGAGGGTTCTAAACAGCAAACCCTTTATTCCAAAAACTGGTAAACCAAGGGAAAGAGGCAAGCATTTACCCCGCCCTTTCCGTGTGACTTCAACTCAAGGTAAACAGATGGTTGATAAAGGAAAATTTCTCCTTATGGAAGTATTGTGCTGATGAATGGAGAAAGCTTAGAGTAAGACTGTCCCTATTTTCCATGGAAGTCCCCTGAGTGCTGCAAACGATTAACATGCTCTGCTGCTACCCAAAAGGGAGGTTCAAGTCCACCCAGAGGTGCCTCAGAAGAATTGCCTGGTGATTTACTTCCAGAAAACCAGCCATTGAAAACTCTATGGAACGAGTTCTCCCCTGACACACATGGGGTCACCATGAGTTAGAATCAACTTGGTAGCAACTGCAGTTTTTTTTAAATAAAATAATGAACCTAAGCAATGATCATCATAACAACTAATCTCTATTTCCTGGTAGAAATACACACCCACCACCTATGAATCATTCTTGCCAAAGTGTAAACCCAGAATTAAGTCAAGCCGTTAGACCTCCTTGCTAGCTCAAAAGAAATACAGGGAACAGGAACACGTCCCACACCACCGAAGGAATACAATCAACAAAATCCAGACTGTGGGAAATTCTGTAGGACAAACAGCCAGTTGCTTCATTAAATAAAAGGCAAAGAATAAGTGGGGGAGGGGACATAACCTATAGATTAAAAGAGACCAAAGAGATGAGTCAGAATTGACTCGATGGCAACAGCAACCGGTAAGAGATGTATCCACCAAATGCAATGTTTGGATTCTGATTCAAAAAACCAGCTGTAAAAAATTAATTTATAAGACAAGTTGGGAAGTTTAAACTGGACGATGAATAAGGAAGAACAAAGAAGAATTGATACCTGTGAATAATGCTGTTGGCAAAGAATACTGAATATACCACGGACTGCCAGAAGAATGAACAAGTCTGTCGTGGAGGTACAGCCAGCATGCCCTTGGAAATGAGGATGGTGAGACTTCATCTCACATACTTTGGACATGTTATCAGAGGAACCAGTCCCTGGAGAAGGACATCATGCTTGGTAAAGTAGAGGATCAGTGAAAAAGAGGAAGACCGTTGACAAGATAGGATTGACATAGTGGCTGCAATCATGGGCTCAAACACAGCAATGACTGTAATCATGGCGCATGATCAGGCAGTGTTTCGTTCTGTATACACACGGTTGCTATGAGTTGGAACCAACTCGATGGCACCTAACAACAACAACAACACAACATGGTTACTATCTTTAAGTTATGATAGTAATTTTATGATTATCTTTTTTAAAAGACACCTTAAATTTTACCAGCAGATGAAATAAAATGTTCGGGAGTGGCTTCAAAATTAGCTAGTTTGGAGGCAGGGGGAGGAGTGGGAAAATGTAGAAGAAATAAGATGAGCCAAGATTTCATAACAGTTGAGGATGGATGATATGGATTCACTATATATTCTGTCTACTTTTGTGTATGTTTGAAATTTTCCAGAATAATTAAAAAAAAAAAAAAAAAAAGCAATAGGCAGTATCTTTGAAAGAAGTGGAAGGTGCTGAGCCTGAGAACGAAAATACCACTTTGGGGAAGGCCAGGTCTGCTGGCCTGGCAGTGGCACTCACTGTGTGAACCTGGAGGAGATGCCTTGGTGACTCCATGTGGGCTGGGGACTGGGGATGAGGATGTCAGGCACATCTAAACAACGGGACTGGGGTCCAGTTAGAGCTGGGCTCTGGTGAGAAGGCCTGAGGTGCTGCCCACAGTAGCTCCTGAGCCGTGGCTTCGCTGTGTGTTGTTACCTAGTTAGAGTTCATCCCTTTGTGGAATTCCATTCATTCATTTATTTATTTTGTTGTTGTTGTTGAGAACATACACAGCAAAAGCATACACCAGTTCAACAGTTTGTACGTGTACAATTCGAAGACGTTAATTGCATTCTCGGCGTTGTGTGGCCGTTCTCACCCTCCTTTTCTGAGTTGTCCCTCCCACGTTAATATAAACTCACTGCCCCCTAACTTTCTTATCGCTGTTGTCAGTTTGATCGCATTTAGATAGATCTTAAAAGAGATAGACATTCTTTACTAGTTAAGCTAAACTATTGGTTGGTTTAAGAAGACTTCAGGGGATATTTTTGGTTTAAGGTTTAAAGGTTATCTCAAGGCAATAGTTTCAGGGGTTCATCCAGCCTCCATGGCTCCAGCAAGATTGGATTCCATGAGAATTTGAAATTCTATTCTGCATTCCCCCCTTTTGATCAGGATTTATAGAGTCTTTGATCAAAATTTTCAGTAACGGTAGCTTGGCACCATCTAGTTCTTCTGGTCTCATGGCAAAGAAGACAGTGTTCATGGAGGCAATTAGCAACACATTTCATTTCCTCCTCCTATTCTTGACTCTCCTTTTTCCTCTCTTACTACAGGGGAATAGAGACCAATTATTGTGCCTTGGATAGCTGCTCGAAAGCTTTTAAGACCCCAGTCACTATGCAGTGAACTAGGACGTAGAACAGAAGCATTACATATGTTATTAGGCCAATTAACAGGGATGTCACATGAAACCATGACCCTAAACTTCCAAACTGAGGAACCAAATCCTATTAGGTGTTTGGTCGTACATAGCAGGGTGGTTTGGTTTTTATAGGCATTTTGGGGGATTGAAAAATAGTAGCCATAATAGGTCCATAGGAAAAAGCATCTTCAACTTGTCTGTCCAGCAAAAACTTATCCTTTTTTTCAGAACTGAGAGGCACTTATGAGGCCTAATTGGTTGATCTGACTTTTCCTTTGTTAGGAGCTGGTGAGGAAGGACTGGAGGAAGGCAGTGCAGTATGATAGATAGCTGGGTTTTCCCTTTGGGGAAACTGCCACAAGCCAGGCTGCACTAATCACGGTCACCAAGTCTATTTACTGTGTACCCATGAATGCCCGGGGTCAGGGGCGAGGGTGTGGGAGAACAAGTGGTAGAGAGGGAGGGGTAGTATGCTGGTAACTTTGTGGATAAGAATCAACATGAATCCAGTCCCCAAAATATGGAGATTGATCCAGTCCCCACCTTTCCATTTCTCAATCATTTCTGACACCAGTGGCCCACACAGTACACTCTCTGTGTCCCTAGCCACTTAAAGTTAAGAGAACATTGTCCTTGGGTTCGTTAATTCCTGGAACAACTCACAGAAGATACTGTACTTATGAAGACCAGTTTCATAGTAAAAGGCTATAACTCAGGACCATCACAAGAAAAGATGTGTGGGCAAGGTCTGGGAAGGTTCCCAGTGTGGTGCTGCCATGTCTCTGAGAGGGCACCTCACCCTCCCTTCGCTGCCCAGGAAGCTCTCTGAGCCTTTGTATTCCATCCTGGCTTTTACTGGTCAGTCTTGCAGAATAAACTAAATCATGCCTCCTGAGGCTAGTTGATATTGGCCTCCTAGGTCTTTTCCGGTCTGACCCACTTGCCAGTGCAAATTCTCAGGTCCCAGGCCAAGCCTCCACAATTACTCCAAGAGTTACTTTTCCAGAGCCAAAAACAAAGGCCTCCTTACTTAAGGTAAAACTCAGCCCTTTGCCCCACAGGCAGGCATGGAGTGCTGAGAGAAGGCTTCCTAGACAAGAGGTACAGTGGTTGGTTGTGAGGAGAGCACTGGGAGAAGAAGAAGCTATGAACAAATGTACAAATGCAGGAGCCAAAACAGTGGGCAGACCGGACAGTGAAGGCCCTCACGTGGGGACACTGAACATTTTATCTACAGCATTGGGCGTTAGCCTGCAGCAAGCAGTGGGTAGGCAGGGACCAACCCTGAGAGCCAGGGACTCCAGAGGAAGAACTAGTACACCCCATTGTAATGTTTGGTTTCCCTCCCAAAGAAGGACAATCAAGGGTCTTACTCAGCTGCTCTTGGGGGTCTTTTTCTCCTTTGAATACAATCTTTGGAGGGTATTTTCTCCCCTCTACCCCTTATAAGAAGCCCTGGTGACAGTGGTTAAGAGCTCTGCGCCTAACCAAAAGGTCTGCAGTTTGAATCCACCAGCCGCTCCTTGGGAAGCCTATGGGGTGGTTCTACTCTATCCTATAGGGTCGCTATGAGTCAGAATCGACTCCAGGGAGATGGGTTTGGTTTTTTGGTTTTTTACCCCTTGTCCTGTTGAAGTTTTGGGGAGCTCCGGGTTGACTTTCCAGATGTCTCCAGGAACTTCATCTTAGCTGTTGTTGAATTCCCCCCAAGTGAGGAGGTGCTAGAAGTCCTGTCAGTACAGGTGGCAAGAGAGTCAACGGTCAGTCAGACCAGCAGCTTAGAACTGTTTGTAAGTCTGTGAGGAAAGAGACTCATCTGTCACAGCCCTAAAGTTGACCCTGAATGAAGTTTAAGAAACCTGTCCACTACCCCCATGCCCCACTCCTGCCTCCGACACACAGGAAGGCACGTCCCCAGTGTGCCCTTTCAGAGTGAGGTGTGGGCCCGGGGCCCCTGTTGAGGGAGCGAGCTGCTGGGGAGCCCATCTGAGGGTGTCCTGAGGGTTTGCAGACAGCCTGCCTGCTGGAACCCTCTGCCTGAGGCAGGAGGCAGGGATGGGGCACAGGCACAAGTCCCGGGGAACTTTCCATCGTTGGGAAAACCGGTTTATGTTCATAGCAGCAGGAGAGCCTGTCACAACTTCTCCTCTGTCCCTGGCACTGCCCAGTTTGAGATCCCTGAGCACTGCTTGAGGAACCTATGGCCCCAGGCCTTTTGCCCATGTGATTTCACTAGGCCTTCCCTCCCGGGCTCTGGGGTAATGGGGTGACCATAGCAGAAAACGGGATCAGGGCTGGAGGCCGTCGGAATCATCTGCTCCCATTTTAGGCTGTCTGCTCCTCCCAAATCCTACTAGTCCACTTTCTCTTCTCTGAGGTAATAAGGTCCCTCTTCCTGATACCTATTGCCCCCGAGTGGATTCTGACTCATACCGACCGGATAGGACGGAATAGACTGTGTGGTAGAGTTTCCAAGGAGCGGCTGATGGATTCGAACCGCCAGCCTTTTGGTTAGCAGGCGAGCTCTTAACTACTGTGCCACCAGAGCTCCCTCCTCTTGATATTTGTTCCACATTCTACCTGACCTGCAAAACAGGGTTCGAGTCCTTCTCCTTGGAAACAGGAGGTTTCTGTCCCAGGGTCGGCCTTCTGCTGCCCACCTCACAGGGCCCAATTAACTGTGTGCTGTTCTCTAGACATTTCATGTTAGTCTTCACTTCGGTGAAGCTTTTTCTTATTGTAGAAGAATTCTATGCTCATTACACAAAAATCAAATGTTGCTGTCCACAGAAAAAGGAAATGACCCACAAATCTGCCTGGGGCAGCCAGCCGTTTTCAACCCTTTTATATAAAGTCTTTTCTTTCTCTCTCTGTGTGTGTGTGCATGGTGTGTATTTCATGTACTGGTAGTCCCCGACTTAGGACATTTTCTAGTGAGGACAACTGCATTTAACGACAGTCTGTTTTATAGTTAGTCATATGTACTACAAACAATGTTAAAATATATCTGCAAGTTATACGTGATGTTTCCAGCCCCTAAAGACAAAGATCAGATTTATAAAGATACTGATAATAGAAGGCAATAATAATGAAAACTTAAAAAAAAAAAAATGAGGTATTCGACATGTCAGAACGACTTACAATGGAGCTGTCAGAAGCGAACCCCATTCCTTGTAAGTCGGGAATTATCTGTATAGTTTTTATGTCGATACTAAGCTTGTTTCCCTAACCAGAATATAATGTCTTTGTGGGCACGAATGTTTAATACTGCTGTGTCCCCCATGTGTTTAGCCCAATAAAAATCTATACTAGGCTCTCAATACATATTTGATGACTAATTCAAAGAAAACAATGCACCTACCATCTCAGATCTCACGATCTAAAAGCTGTGTTTGCACATCTGTGGGGGGAAGGGGATTGAGTAGAGGGGAGGAGCTTTCACACTTTACCTTACAAGCTTTTAAAGTATTTGTATTATTTTGTTTTGTTTTGTTTTTTGATGGTTTAAGGATGAATTTGCATGAGGCACCTTGAGTCTGGGAGCTCGACAGGCTGAGTCAGCCAGGGCCTGGAGGAGGGGGGGCTGAGGCCATTTGGGATGCACCCATCTCAGACTCCAAAGGCCTCTCCCTGTTTTAGCCCCATGGCGTTTCCTTGCAGCAGGAGTCTGTTTAGGTGTACTACTACCTGGCGCCTAGGTGTCATTCCACAGCCTGGAGCCAACCAGGGGCAACCCCACTCCCCAAGCCCCAACCCAGTGACTCCCCCTTCCTCCCATGCAGTCACCAAAGTTTCTGACCTGAGCTCAATGACTTGAGTTCTGTCCCACTTGGAAGTGTGGGTGTGCCCTTGGGCCTCGGAATACCCAAAAGAAGCCCTCACCCCCAGACCAGGTCAGAGTCTTCTGTAGGGCAACCCCAGTACTCCACCTCACTTGACTGGGAATCCTTGTTCAATCGCCAGTCTTCCCCAGGGAGTCTTGGGAAATTGGGTCTGACTTTTTCACCGATACCAGCCCAGTATCTGGCACATAATAGAGGCTCAATGAGCATTCCTTGACTGAAAACACATCCAGGGGCTTGGGATGCCTCTGTTGTTGGCCTACGATACAGGCTTGGGCGGTTCCGCCCACTCTGGATCAAGACTCCCACACATGAATTTGTGCAGATTCTTGAATTTCTCTTCACTTTATAGGGTTGCTCTGGGTAGGAATCAACTCGATGGCAATGGGTTTGGTTTGGTACTTGTGAGTTGTGTGACTTCAGGCAAGTCCCTTAACCTCTCCAAGCTTTGGTTTTGTCACCTGCAAAATGTGCCTTTGAGGAGCAGGTGAGTTTACCTATGAAAGTCTTCGCAGTCTATATGGCCCTACCCAAGAGCAAGCCATGGCTGACATGTGTCTCACGTTACCAAACCCACTCACAGAGCATCTCGCTGATCCTTACTGCAGCCCTGTTGGTGCTAATGTTGTTGGTGCTGTGGATGGACCATACAGGAGGAGCTGTGTGCACTTACGTGCCCCCTCCTGCTGGTCCCCCACTCTCCGCCCTCCGCTTCCAAAGGCCTCCACCTGGCAGGGCTCCTGGTAGGCACACACACTGCCCGTCTGGCACACCTCACACACAACTTTGCAAAGTGTGTGTTTTTTCAGGTGTGCTCATCGTGGCTCCCATCTGGCCTATAAGCTCCTGGTGGGCAGGGCCCCAGGTTTGTGCCAAGCTCTGGGGCCAGCTCAAGTGGTAGAGGCTTAGTCAGTGGTTGCATGAGAAGCCTAGTCTTGAGCCCCCGTGGGAGCAAGGATAAAGAGCCAGACCTCCACTCAAGATGTTGAGGCACACGAGCACCAGAGAGCTTCCTTCCAAGAATATGTCTGGCTCACCCTCCTTCTGGAAGACCCGGTGGGGTTTCTTTCAGCCCCTGCAGGTTTCTGTTAAAGGATTTTTCTATCACAAGAGGAACTGGAAGACTGTTCAAAAACCTGGGGCAACTGACAGCTTGGCCCAGAGCCTCAGTCTTGCCAGCTATGAAATGGGGAAGTGGTACCTGCCTCCTCCCTTCTTCCTGGGGGTTCTTTGATAGTTGAAGCTTTTCACGGAACTTTAAAAGCCTCAGATGAAAGGCAATAAGGGGATGAAAGGGTCTCAGGCCGCATTAAGTTTCTACGCAGTTTTTGAAGCCTCTGAGGAGCGGCTGGAGGAAGTGGTCAGCTGACAGGTACTTGTGAAGCCGCCCAGAGGGTGATGCCGGTGGAGAATTAGCATGCCAATCAGCCACACCTAGGGCGTGAGGGCGGTGGGGAAGCTGGGGGTGGGAAAGCCCTTATCGGGGATGGAAATCTGTCATTTCCCTGAGGAGGGGGGCTTGGGGCAACGTGCTGAGGAAACTGGGCCAGAGGGTTGGAGGCCAGAAAGGCAGCCTTGGGGTAGCCTTGGACCAGGCCTCCCCCTTCTGTGGGCTTGTTTCCTGGACTGTGAAAAGAGGACACTGAGTCCAGGAGTGGTTTGCAACCTTGGCTGCATATCAGAATCTCCTGGGGGAAATTTTAAACATCCTGACACTAGGGTGGAAACCCTGGTGACGTAGAGACTAAATGCTACGGCTGCTAACCAAAAGGTCAGCAGTTTAAATCCACCAGGATCTCCTTGGAAACTCTACGGGGCAGTTCTACTCTGTCCTATAGGGTCACTATGAGTCGGAATCAACTTGACAGCAGTGGGTTTTTGGGGGACACTAGGGTGTACTCTGGATGGATTAAATCTGAGTCTCTGGGGTGGGACCTGGGTGTCAGTAATTTTTAAATGCCCCCACACCCAGGTGATTGGAATGTGTAGCCTAGTTTGAGTAGAATAGAGGATTTCTAGAATTCTGTCATTCGCCTGCCTTCCTACCTCATAAGGGGTCTCTGGGGGATTCAGAAATTTAATTCATTTGACTCTTTTGGAGAGCCCTGGTGGTGCAGTGGTTAAGAGTTAGGCTGCTAACCAAAAGGTTGGTAGTTCAATTTGAGTCAGAACCCACTCGATGGCAACAGGTCTTTTTAGGGGTCCTCCAAAAGAAGAAAAAAAACTGTCGTCATCAAGTGGATTCCGACTCATAGTGACCCCATAGGACAGAGTAGAACTGCCCCATAGGGTTTCCAAGGAGCACCTGGTGGATTTGAACTGCCGACCTTTTGGTTAGCAGCCATAGCACTTAACCACTACGCCACCAGGGTTTCTGGAGGATCCCTAGGCATACAGAACTCAGTTATTAATTTATATTCAACTATTTCTCAATTATACATTAGAAGGCAGAATATGGCAGAATTAAAATCCATGTATCATCTTTCCAGTATTCTTTTTAACCAGGCTTTATTCTCCCCCTTGGCAAAAATTTTTTTCTTTTTTTTTTTTGAATCGGAATTGTAAGTAGATAATCCCCAAATTTTGAGTTTTGAATTTCTCTTCATTTCTCCTGGACCTCTTTGGGGGGAACCTCAAAGAACAGTGACATTTGAGTTGAACAGCAGCAGCCAGGAGAGAGAAGTCCTTGTGAGGGTTATCTAATCAAGTCTCAAACCATCAGAAGTAGCAGGGCTTTTAAAGCCTAATGTCTGTTTCCTTCCTCTCCTAGATCTCTAAGCCAGCTCTCCTCAGCCCAACCCAAAACAAGAAACCAAACCCACTGCTGTTGGGTAGATTCCGACTTATAGTGACCCTATAGGACAGAGTAGAACTGCCCCATAGGGTTTCCAAGGAGCACCTGGTGGATTTGAACTGCCGACCTTTTGGTTAGCAGCCATAGCACTTAACCACTACGCCACCAGGGTTTCTGGAGGATCCCTAGGCATACAGAACTCAGTTATTAATTTATATTCAACTATTTCTCAATTATACATTAGAAGGCAGAATATGGCAGAATTAAAATCCATGTATCATCTTTCCAGTATTCTTTTTAACCAGGCTTTATTCTCCCCCTTGGCAAAAACTTTTTTCTTTTTTTTTTTTGAATCGGAATTGTAAGTAGATAATCCCCAAATTTTGAGTTTTGAATTTCTCTTCATTTCTCCTGGACCTCTTTGGGGGGAACCTCAAAGAACAGTGACATTTGAGTTGAACAGCAGCAGCCAGGAGAGAGAAGTCCTTGTGAGGGTTATCTAATCAATTCTCAAACCATCAGAAGTAGCAGGGCTTTTAAAGCCTAATGTCTGTTTCCTTCCTCTCCTAGATCTCTAAGCCAGCTCTCCTCAGCCCAACCCAAAACCAGAAACCAAACCCACTGCTGTTGGGTAGATTCCGACTTATAGTGACCCTATAGGACAGAGTAGAACTGCCCCTATAGGGTTTCCAAAGAGCACCTGGTGAATTCGAATTGCCGACGTTTTGGTTAGCAACTGAGCTCTTAACCACTGCGCCACCAGGAGGGAGCTCAATGCTGTGCTGGACACCTGTTAGATGTTTTGCAAACATCTCAATTCCTCACCAGCCCACTCTGCATGTACCGTGTTCCTATGTTACAGGTGGGAACACAGAGGCTCTGAGGATGTAGATGACCAGCCCAAGATCCTGCAGCTTGTATGCGGGGGGCTGGTCTGCCTGCACCTCCAGCCCCGTGCAGTTCCACACCACGCCACCATCTCTTGGCACACGCCACCATCTCTTGGCACTCCGCTGGGGAAAATGGGAAAGCCAGAGCCAGTCAGGAGCATCCCCTGCCCCCTTCCACCCATTTAGGAGCATCCAGGGATCAAGTTGCTCCCTACACAGGAGCCCCAAAGGAACTGAGCCTTAAGATGACAATCCTGTCCTCAGATGAGTGACTTAGGGAGACGAAACAAACAGATGTCCCCTGGGTCTGTTGGAGCCTGTCATCTGGCCGGTGTGCCCTCCCTCCTGCACTTTCTCAGAGCCCTTGACCCAGACGTTTAGGATTCCTGAGCCTCTGAGGTCCCTCAGGGAGCCTGGACGCTCTGTGGCCCTGTTGTTGTTAGTTGTCATGGAGTTAGTTCCCCTCATGACGACCTTATGTATATAACACTTTGCCCAGTCCTGCTCCATCCTCCTGATCATTGGTAGGTTTGAGTCCATTGTCATAGCTATTATGTCAATCCATCTCACTGATGGTTTCCATCATTTTCGCTGACCCTCTACGTTAACAAACATGATGTCTTTTTCTAGCAATTAGTCTTTCCTAATGACATGTCCTAAGTGACCAAAACGAGTCTCACCATCCTTGCTTCTAAGAAGCATTCTGGCTGTACTTCCCCTGAGACTGATTTATTCATTCTTCTGGCAGTCCATGCTATATTCAATATTCTTCACCAACTCCACAATTTGAACGTGTTGATTCTTCTTCTGTCTTCCTCGCTGAACTCCCCTCCCCCCAAAAAAACCTGTTGCCATTAGTCTGACTCATAGAGACCCTATAGGACAGAGTAGAACTGTCTCATAGGGTTTCCAAGACTATAATCTCTACAGAAGCAGACTGCCACATCCTTCTTCCATGGGGTGGCTAGTAGGTTCGAACTGCCACGTTTTTGTTAGCAGCTGAGTGCTTAACCACCGTACCACCAGAGCTCCTTCTCTCTGGCACTACCTAGCTCTTCCACTACATGCATTTCAGGGATGATGTCCCTGGCCTCCCGGACTGATTCATGGAGCACCTATCATGAGCTGAATGCTGCTCTAGGCAGTGGGAAATGGCATGAACAAAACAGCAAAACCTCCAGCCATCATGGGCTCACGTTCTAACTGAGAGGAGACAGATAGCAAACAACATAAATAAGGAATTGATTATATTTAGTAAGGTATAATTATATCATTTGTTAGAAATGGTATTAAAAAAAACTGGGGAAGGAGGATAGGGCGTGGGGGTGGAGATTACAATTTAAAATAGCATGGTCAGGGAAGGTCCCTCTGAGAAGATGATATTGGAGCAAATATTTGGAGGTGATGCTTCTGTGGGTAAGGCAGGAGGAAAGCAGTAGGAAAAAGGGCCAGGGAGGGCATGGGGTCAGATTGCATGGGGCTTTGTAGGCCACTTAATGGCTTCCTGGGCTTTTCGTCCGAGATAGGAACCACCAGAGGGTTTTGCAGAGAGGAGTGACTTTGTAATAATAGGCTAACTGAGCTCTTCCTTTAGGCCAAGTCTTGGTTTACCTTGAGTCAATCTCTTTTGAGATACAAAAGAGATTAAACTCAAACTAGGAAACAGAGAGAGGGGAAGAGAGATGCCAAGTCACATAAAGATTTCCCAGGAGCAGAAGCTAAGAAGAGACAAGGACCTTCCTCCAGAGCCAACAGAGAGAGAAAGCCTTCTCCTAGAGCTGGGACCCTGAATTTGGACTTCTAGTCTCCTAAACTGTGAGAAAAAAAAAAATTCTGTTTGTTAAAGGCACCCACTTGTGGTATTTCTGTTATAGCAGCATTAGATAACTAAAACAGAATTTGGTACCAGAAGAGTGGAGTACTGCTCTAACAAATATCTGAAGTGGAAGTGGTTTTGAATTGGGTAATGGGTAGAGGCTGGAAGAGCTTTAAGGTGCCTAACAGTGAAAGCGTAGATTGCTTTGAAGAGACTATTGGTAGAATTATGGACTTCGAAGGCAATTCTGGTGAGGCTCGGAAGGAAGTGAAGAGAGCTATAGAGAAAGTCTCTATGGTCTTAGAGAGAATACATGCGGCACTGGCAATAGAATGTTGCTGGAAATGTGGACGTTAAATGTGCTTCTGGTGAGACTTTCAAAGAAAATGATGAATGTATAATTGGACAGTGGAGGAAGGGTAATGCTTTTTATGCAGCGGCAAAGAATTTGTCTGAATTTTGTTCAAGTGCTTGGTGGAAGGTAGAACTTGTAAGTGATGAACTTGGATATCTGGCTGATGAGATAACTAAGCAAGATCTTAAAGGGGCCATCTGGTTTCTCCTTGTCACTTATAGTAAAATGTGAGAGAAAAGAGGTAGACTTAAAATTGAACTGTGCAAAATGAAAACAAGACTCAAAGATTCAGAAAATTCAGTTGTACAAACTAAAGATACATGTCCTAGAATGTTGACAAAGGATATGGCTACACAATCTTTTGTTAAAGAGATTAAGCCTGTGACTAATAGATCTAACCAACTACCACAGCAGAAAACCCATCAGACTAAAGGGGACAGAGAAAGAACAAAAGGAAGGATGCTGTCTGCCTCTTGGAATTCTATAGGCAGGAAACAGGCCAAAGGAGCTACATCTGTTGTCTTCCAAGAAAAGAAAAAGACCATTCCTGGAGGAGCTCAGAGATCAACGGAACTGTTGGAAGGACCACAGAAAGCAGAGCCTTCTTGGTTCCAAAGGGTGGGGCCACAGTCTCCTGGATCTCAAAGGGTGGGGCCATGGCCTCCTACGTTTCAAAGAGTTGGATCTTTGCCAACTCAGTTCTGGAGTGTGGGGTTGCCATACACTGCTGCCAGGGGATGGGACCACTACCCAAAACTGAGGAAATGGGGCTGCCATGCCCAAGGGGCAGAAGAACAGGGCCTGTGGGGGCTGAAAAGGTGGGGTCGCCACTCAATTGGACAAGGAGAATGGGGCCGCTTAAAGCTGAGAGAGCAGAGTTGCCATCCTGGTGGGCCTGGAAGGTGGAGCTGAAGCCCAGGACTGAGGGACTTCCATTCAGAACGCAGAGTCTGGAGGGTGGGGCTGTCGCCCAGATGGTTGTAAAGAACAGAGGGTTATTTTCAAGCCTTAAGAGCTAATGTAAATTGTTCTCCTGGGTTTTGGACTTTCTTGGTGCTCGTTATCCCTCCTTTTCCTCCAATTTCTCCCATTTGTAATGGAAATGTCTACCTTGTGCCATTCCGCCATCGCACTTTAGAAACAGATAACTTGTAGTCTAGATTTCACAAGTTCGCAGATGAAAAGAAATTTTACCCAGGATGGAATACACCTAAAGTCTCACCCATATTTGATGTAGATGATTCAGAAGATAAAATTTTGACCTTGGAGTTGATTTAAGACTTTTGGAATGATGTGATGGAATGAATGTGTTTTGCATGTGGCATGGGCAGGAATTTTGGGGTCCACAGAATGGAATGTTATGGATTGAATTGTGTCTCCAAAAAATATGTGTTGTAAATCCTGACTTCTATGCCTGTGGTTACAATCCCATTAGGCAATGGGTTGACTTTGTTATGTTAATGAGGCAGGATTAGTATAGGGTGTATCTTAAACCAGTCTCTTTTGAGATATAAAAGAGATTAAATGCAAGCTGGCAAGCAGAGATGGGTGAAGAGAGATGCCAAGCCACAGGAAAATCTCCTAGGAGCAGAAGCTCAAAGAGACAAGGATCTTCCTCCAGAGCTGACAGAGAGAGAAAGCCTTCTCCCAGAGCTGGCTCCCTGAATCAGAACTTCTAGCCTCCTACACTGTGAGAAAATAAATTTCTGTTTGTTAAAGCCATCCACTTGTGGCATTTCTATTATAGCAGCACTCGAGAACTAAGATAGAAGGGGTGTGCAGGAAACACTTGTTGGTTGGTAACTTGACCTCTCTTCGTCTGATTTGATTATAAACCACCACCAGTCAGGGACTGACTGGGTGAATTATGGTATATCCATAAGATAGAATATTACGCAAACATTAAAAATTGTATTGTGAAATAACATTTATTGCCATGGGAAAATGATATATTGTTGAGGGAGAAAAGCAAGCTACACAACAAAACAGTATAGGGAACATATCATTCTTCTATACATACACATATACACATTCACAGGAAAAATTCTGAAGGGGCATCTTCTAAAATATTAACTCTGCTTTTTTTTTTATCTTTAGGTAATAAGAATATAGATTGTACTCACTGATGAAATTTCGGGAGAAAACCTCCAAAAAGCATTATTTTCAAAATCAATTAGTCAGATAGATCCGGTCCCCAAAAGAGCTGCCCAACATGCGGCCACTTGCTGCCTCACCCCCACTTCTCAGCGAGGCACAAGAGAAAGCACTCCCAAATGATGGTCAAAGCTCTTGCCATATAAGCCCTTCACATTTTCCTGTCACCAGGGCTCCAATAGTCTGTCTTGGACCAGGAGAATCAGTCTTCTCTGATTGGAGGCCAGGCTGATGTGGCATCCTGGTGGAGTGTGCAGGCTGAGGAGGTACTAATACCATAGGGAGATATAGGAGTCAAAGATTTTGGGTCAACTTGGGCCACACTTAACCTGTCTGGCCATCAAATTTCTCATCCATATAGCGTGGGCACTGGACTCCTAAGGTCCCCTCCGACCCCATTACTCAAACCTTCACCTAGCTAGCATGGGGAGAATAATAATTACACAACGAGTGGCCCCTCTGCGCCTCCCCCAGGTGTGCCTGAGAGACTCATGCTTGCATAAGTTCATTATGCTGGGTTTGCCACGTGCTCCACAATCCCAAATTCCAAAGCATCCCTACTCCTGGTTAAATAAATTGGGGTACATTCATACAAAGGAAATCTAAAAATCTAGACACCATCAAAAAGAATCTGTATCCCTGAACACAACCAAACACTTTGAGGGACAGAGTAGCTGGGGCTGGGGCCTGGGGCCCATGATTTTGAGGGACATATAGATCAACTGGCATAACAAGGTTTATTAAGAAAATGTTCTGCATCCCACTTTGGTTAGTGGTGTCTGGGGTCTAAAAAGCTTGCAAGTGACCATCTAAGGTGCATCAATTGGTCCCAACCCACTTGGAGCAAAGGAGTATGAAGAACACCAAAGGCACAAGGAAAATATTAGCCTAAGAGACAAAAGGGCCTCATAAACCAGAGATTCCATCCAACCAGAGACCAAAGGACCTAGATAGTGCCTGGCTACCACCAATGACCACCCTGACACAGAACACAACAGAAAGTCCTTGAAGGAGCGAGAGAAAAGTGTGGAGCAGAACTCCAATTCATGTAAAAGGTCCAGACTTAATGGTCTGACTGAGACTAGAAGAACCCCTGAAGCCAGAGCTTTGGATGCTCTGTTAACCCAGAACTAAAATCATTTCCTGAAGCCCACTCTTCAGACAAAGATTAGACTGGACTATTTTTTATAAAACATAAAATAATACTCAATGAGGAGTGTGCTTCTTGGTTCAAGCAGATACATGAGACCAAATGGACGGCTCCTGTCTGGAGGCAGGATGAGAAGGCAGGAAGGGACATGAGCTGGTTGAATGGACACAGGAAACCGGGGGTGGAAAGGGGAAGTGTGCTGTCACATTGTGGGGATTGCAACTACTGTCACATAACAATGTGTGTATAAATTTTTGTATGAGAAATTAACTTGAGCTGTAAACTTTAAAAAAGAATCAAACGATGCATTGCATTGGGCAAATCTGCTACAAAAGACCTCTTTAACATGTTCGAAAGCAAAGATGTCACCTTGAAGACTAAGGTGCGCCTGACCCAAGCCATGGTGTTTTCAATCACCTCATATGCATGTGAAAGCTGGACAATGAATAAGGAAGACCAAAGAAGAATTGATGCCTTTGAATGGTGTTGGTGAAGAATATCGGATATACCATGGATTGCCAGAAGAACAAACAAACCTGTCTTGGAAGAAGTACAGCCAGAATGCTCATTAGAAGTAAGGATGGGAAAACTTCTTTTCACATACTTTGGACATGTTATCAGGAGGGATCAGTCCCTGGAAAGGGACATCATGCTTGGTGACACAACCTTGATTGCTGAAAATAAAAGTGACTTGAAACAACTGATTAAGGTAAAAGAAAACATTCTTCAGTATGGATTACACCTGAATGTAAAGAAAACAAAAGTCTTCACAACTGGATCAGTCAACGACGTCATGAAAAATGGAGAAAAAAATTCAAGTTGTCAGGGATTTTATTCTACATGGATCTACAGTCAATGCCCATGGAAGCAGCAGTCAAGAAATTAAAGATGTCTTTGATAACTAAGGTGCGCCTGACCCAAATCATGGTTTTTTTCATATGTATGCCAAAGCTGGACCAAAAAAAAAAAAAATACAGAAGAATTGCTGAATTTGAATTGTGGTATTGGCCAAGAATATTGAATATATCATGGGTGCCAAAAGAACGAACTAATCAGTCTTGTTGTCGTTGTTAGGTGCCATCAAGTTGGTTCTGACTCATAGCAACCCTATGTACCACAGAATGAAACAGTGCCTGGTCCTGCACCATCCTCACAATCATTGTTATGCTTGAGCCCATTGTTGTAGCCACTGTGTCAATCTCGTTGAGGGTCTTTCTCTTTTCCTCTGACCCTGTACTTTACCAAGCATGATATTCCTTCTCCAGGGACTGACCCCACCTGACAACATGTCCAAAGTATGTAAGAAGTGGTATTGCCATCCTTGTTTCTAAGGAGCATTCTGGTTGTACTTCTTCCAAGACAATCAGTCTTAGAAGAAATAAAACAAGAACGCTCCTTAGAAGCAAGGATGATGAGACTTGGTCTTGCCTACTTTGGACACGTCATCAGGAAAGATGAATGGCTAGAAAAGGATATCTTGTTTGGTAAAGTAGAGGGTCAGTGAAAACGAGGAACACCCTTAATGGAATGGATTAACACAATGGCCTCAACAATTTGCTTGAGCATATTAAAGATGATGAAGGTGGCGCGGGACCAGGCAACATTTCATCCTATTATACATAAGGTCATCATGAGTAGGAGCCAACTTGACTGAAAGTAACAACATACCCATGACTTATAATGAGTTTATGACTGAGCTTTAGAAGAGATGACTAACTGATCAAACATTTCAGATTAAACATGTATATGTTGAATACCAAAAAAAAAAAGAGAATCTGTAGCCCCAACTGGAAAAAATTTTCTAGAACAATACAACCAATAAGGGTCTAATGTCTTAAAATATATAGAAAACTTCTACAACTTAACAACAAAAAGACAACCCAATCAAAAACTGGACAAAGGACATGAACAGACACTTACCAAAAAGGATATTCAAATGACCGATAGACACATGAGAAGATGCTCAAAATCATTAGACATCAGAGAAATGCAAATCAATACAGCAACGAGATACCATTTTACTCCCTCTAGAGGGACTAAGATTTAAAAAAAAGGAAAATAAGCGTTGGAAGAGATGTGGAGAAATTGGAACTCTCATCCCTTGCTGGTAGGAACACAAAATAATATAGCCATGTGGAAAACAGTCTGGAGTTTCTTAAAAAAAAAAAAAAAATAGATGTAGAGCTGCCATATAACCTAGCGTATGGCAGGTATATACCCTAGAGATCTAATAGAAGTGATATGAACAGGCATATGCACACCGATGTTCATTGCAGCACTATTCACAATAGGAAAAAATGGAAGCAACCTGTGTCCATTAACAGATGAATGGATAAGTAAAATGTGGTGCATACATACAATGGAATACTACTCAGCGATAAAGAAAAATGAGTTCCAGAAACATCTTACAACATGAATGAATCAGAGGACATTATGTTGAGTGAAATAAGTACATCACAAAAAGACAAATACTGATGTTCTCACTTTTATGAAATGACAAGAATAGGTAAGCTAATGTTCGTTAGTGGTCACAGGGAGGGGAGAGGGAGAAGCCCTCTCTAGGGAGCAGGCATTTTCCTTTATAGAAATGGGAGAGGTGGCACTGAATATGGGTGAGGTTCACACAGCATGACTGATGTAACCGATGTCAATAAGCTGTCCACAGAGGGAAGAGGGATGAATGGGCAAATGCTAGGTTGTGTATGTTTTGCAACAATAACAACAACCAAAAAAAAAAAAAGAAGGGGTTGGCTACAGATGCTGATACTAATTAGACATAACCAATCACCACATGGGATTAGTTCTCTTGGTTTGGGGGTTTAGGTCTGTGGGCTCATTGGACAATCTAGTCAATTGGCATAATATACTTCTTCCTCTTCTTTTTTTAAAATTGTGCTTTAGGTCAAAGTTTACAGAGCAAATTAGTTTCTCATTAAACAATTAATACACAAATTGTTTTGTGACATTGGTCACCAATGCAGTGATGTGTCAACACCCTGCTCTTCTGCACCCTGAGTTCCCTGTTTCCATTCATCCAGTTCTCCAGTCCCGTCCCGCCTTCTCTTTGCTTTTGGGCTGGTGTGCTCATTTAGTCTCAAATATGTGATTGAACTACAAAACACATTCCTCATGTATGTTATTGTTTGCCCTATGAAAAAAATAGACCTGCCTAATTTTTGGCTGAAGGGTGAACCTCAGAAGTGACTTCAGTACTGAGTTAAAAGGGTGTCTGGGGGCCATACTCTTGGAGTTTCTCTAGTCCCTTGTCAGATCAGCAAGTCTGGTCTTTTTTGCACGTGTGTGCATTTGAATTTTATTCTACATTTTTTCCCACCCTGTCTAGGACCCTCTATTTTGATCTCTGTCAGAGCAGTCGGTGGTGGTAGCCAGGCATAATATAGTTCTAAAAGTTTATGTTCTACCTCCCAGCGTGGTGAGTAGTGCGGCCATCTAAGATACAGCTATTGGTTTTTATTTGTCTGGAACAAAAGAGAAAGAAGGAAACCCAAGAATCGGAGAAGGAACTGGACTACAGGACTAATTGTCTACATGAACCACTGCCTCCTCCACTCGAGACCAGAAGAATAAATGGTGCCTGGCTACCACTACTGAACATTCTGGTCAGGAACACAATAGATGAATCCCGATGAAAAGGGAGAAAATCGTGGAGTACAACCTCAAATACATCCTTACTAGACTATTCAGGCTGAGGAGTCCCCAGGACTATGGCCCTGAGTTGCTCTTCAAACCTTGAATTGAAACTATCTCCTGAAGTTACTTTTAAACTAAGTAATAGCTCAGCCCAAAGAGTGAAGGTTGTCACCCATGAGTATTGCATTACTTAAAAAATAAATAAATAAAATTATGTATATAAGACCAAAGAGTCAACAGCTATTTTAAAGCATAGATGAGAAACGGAGAAACAAATTGCCAGACAGGATGTACATAGTAAGAACACATTTGTATGTCGTTGGTTTTTTTTAAAAGATATCTACCATACATGAGTCCCGGGGTAGTACCAATGATCACGTGCTCGCCTAACAGTCCAAGGGTTGGCGGTTTGAACCCACCCAGAGGGGCCTCAGAAGAAAGGCCTGAGGGTCTGCTTCCAAAAGCTCACAGCCTGGAAAACCCTATGTAGCAGCTCTACTCTGCACCCACGGGGTTGCCCTGAGTCAGAGCTGACTTGAAGGCAACTAACAGCATATCCTGTATTTTATTCAAAGAACACACACCTTCTATGTCTGTTTGCCACCTGTGCCTTCCACCTGGGAGGTATTTTCATAAGCAGAGCTATGCCAATTTTTTTTACATTTTGCTGTAAAAAATAAATTAGCATAGGATGCTTATGAAAATACCTCGTGGGGGGAGGGCACGGTTGGCAAACAAACATAGAAGGTATGCGTTATTTGTGTAAAAATATGGCATATATGTATATATCTGCATATGCACGGAAAAAAGTTCATAGAAAGATACGTAAGAAACTCTTACCTCTGGAAAGGGAGTTCAGTAGTTTGGGAAAAGAGATTTACTTTTCACCTATACCCTTCAGTGCTGTGTGAAGTTTTGTTGTTGTTTTTGAAACCATAGATATATATTATTTTGTGATTAATTAAAAAATAAATATATTAAAAAGAGGTTAATAATTTGGCATTTCCTCAAAAAGTTAAACACACAATTACCACATGACCCACCACTCCTAGGCATATACCCAAGAGACTTGAAAGCAGGAACACAGACACACTAATGTTCATCACAGCATTATTCACAACAACTGAAAGGTGGAAACAACCCAAATGTCCACCAACAGATGAATGGATAAATAAAATGTGGTATATATATACAATGGAAAAATATGGCCTTGGTGATAGAAACGACACCAGAGATCATATGATAGAATTTTGCAAGACCAATGACTTCTTCATTACAAATACTTTTTTTCAACAACATCAACAGAAACTATACACGTGGATCTCACCAGATGGAAAACACGGGAATCAAATCAATTACATCTGTGGAAGGAGATGATGGAGAAGCTCAATATCATCAGTCAGAACAAGGCCAAGGGACAACTGCAGACAGACCATCAATTGCTCATATGCAAGTTCAAGCTGAAGCTGAAGAAAATTAAAACAAGTCCACGAGAACCAAAGTTCAATCTTGAGTATATCCCACCTGAATTTAGAGACCATCTCAAGAATAGATTTGACACAATGAACACTTAATGACTGAAGACGAGAGGAGTTGTGGGATGACATCAAGGACATCATACATGAAGAAAGCCAAAAGGCCATTAAAAAGACAGAAAAGAAAATAAAAAGATCGACTTGTTCACCAATGTTCATTGCAACACTATTCACAATAGCCAAAAGGTGGTAACAACCTAAATGCCCATCAGCCTAAATGATGAATGGATAAACAAAATGTAGTACATACATATAACGGAATATTACTCAGCCAGTATGAGAAACGGAGTCTTGATATATGCTACAGTATGGATGGAGCTTGAAGACACTACGCTGAACAAAATAAGCCAATCATAAAAGGACAAATATTGTATGACCTCACTTATATGGAGCCCTGGTGGCACAGTGATTAAGAGCTATGGTGCTAACCAAAAGGTCAGCAGTTTGAATCCACCAGCTATTCCTTGGAAACCCTATCAGGGCAGTTTAACTGTGTCTTATGGGGTCGCTATGAGTCGGAATTGACTAGATGGCAACAGATTTTGTTTTAGTTTTCTCACTTATATAAAAAAGACAAGAAACGGCAAATGTATAGAGACCAAAGCTTATTAGTGGTTACCAGCGATGGGAAGGAGGGGAAAAAGAGGGTTAATGGTGATGGAAAAATTGCATCAATTAAGGGTAGGCTTTCACAGCTGATTACTGTAATTTCTGTCAATAAGTTGCACACCTTTAAAAAGTTGAATTGGTAAAAGTTGTGTGATAGATATATTTACAACAACTGCTAAAAGAAAGAGCAGCTGCTGAGGCTGCTGAAGTACAACCAAATACCTTATAGGGTTTGGTTCCTTGGTTTGGAGATTTAGGGTCACGGTTTCATGGGACATCCCGGTTAATTGGCCTAATAACATGTTTAGTGTTTCTGTTCTACTTCCTAGTTCAATGCGTGGTGCCTGGGGTCTTAAAAGCTTGTAAGCAGCCATCCAAGGCACACAATTTGTCTTTACTCACCTGGAGCAACAGAGGAAGAAGGAAATTCAGGAATAGGAGGAGGATATGGAATGTGAGGCTAATTGCCTCCATGAAAAACTGCCTCCTTTGCCAAGAGACCAGAAGAACTGAATGGTGGTGCCTAGCTACCATTACTGAACATTTTGATCAGAGAGTCCATAGAACTGGGTGTCTGTCTGAGGTGATGAAAAACATTTGGAAATGGATGGTGGTGGTGGAAGCACAACATGGCGAGTGTAATTACTGTCACTGAATTTTACACTTAAAATGGTTAAAGTGGCAAATTTTTTGTTATATATGTTTCAACACAGTAAAATTATTAAACAGCTACTATTACAAAAGAGTCCATAGAAGAATCCTGATCAAAAGGGGGAAAATTCAGAACAGAATTTCAAATTCTCATGAACTTTACACATCCTGGAGCCATGGAGCCTAGATGAACCCCTGAAACTATTGCCCTGAGATAATCTTTAAACCTTAAACCAGAAATATCCCCTGAAGTCATCTTAAAACCAAACAATAGTTTATCTTAACTAGTAAAAAAGATCTGTTTTGAGCATTATGATCTTTTAAGAACTGTCTGCTATTCACCCCCATGTGTCTGTCAGTTTGTCGTATTGTTGGGGCTTGCGTGTTGCTGTGACGCTGGAAGCTATGCTGGAAGCTATGCCACTGGTATTCAGATACCAGCAGGGTCACCCATGGAGGACAGGTTTCAGTGTTGAAGAGCAAAGATGTCACCTTGAAGACTAAGGTGTGCCTGACCCAAGCCATGGTGTTCTCAATCACCCATATGCATGTGAAAGCTGGACAATGAATAAGGAAGACTGAAGAAGAATTGACGCCTTTGAGTTGTGGTGTTGGTGAAGATTATTGAATATACCACGGTCTGCCAAAAGAACAAACAAATCTGTCTTAGAAGAAGTACAACCAGAACGCTCCTTAGAAGCAAGGATGGCGAGACTGCGTCTTACATTGGACATGTTGTCAGGAGGGATCAGTCCCTGGAGAAGGACATCATGCTTGGCAGGGTACAGGGTCAGAGGAAAAGAGGAAGACCCTCAGTGAGGTGGATGGACACAGTGGCTGCAACAATGAGCTCAAGCATAACAACGATTGTAAGAATGGCTCAGGACTGGGCAGTATTTCGTTCTGTTGTGCATAGGGTCGCTATGAGTCTGAACTGACTCGATGGCACTTAACAACAAAGAACTGTCTATATGGGTTCAAACTGACAACAGCAACTTGAAAGATAAGACAGCAACCTTAGGGAGCAGTGAGTTTATGTTAATGAGGGAGGAACAACTCAGAAAAGGAGGGTGAGAATGGCTGCACAACTCGAAAAACGTAATCAATGTCATGGAATTGTACATGTAGAAACTGTTCAACTGATGTGTGTTTTGCTGTATATATTCTCAACAATAGCAAAATAAATAAAATTTTTAAAAAAGGCCAAAATGGATGTTAGAAGAGACTGAAACTTGCTCTTGAACGTAGAATAACTAAAGCAAAAGAAAGAAATGATGAGGTAAAAGAGCTGAACAGAAGATTTCAAAGGGCTGCTTGAGAGGACAAAGTAACATATTATAATGAAATTTGCAAAGATCTGGAGTTAGAAAACCAAAAGAGAAGAACATGCTCTGCATTCCTTAAACTGAAAAAACTGAAGAAAAAATTCAAGCCTCAAGTTGCAGTGTTGAAGGATTTTATGGGGAAAAAAATTGAAGAATGCAGGAAGCATCAAAAGAAGATGGTAGGAATACACAAAGTTACTGTACCAAAAAGAATTGGTCGATGTTCAAACATTTCAGGAGATAGCATACGATCAAGAACCAATGGTACTGAAGGAAGAAATCCAAGCTGCACTGAAAACACTGGTGAAAAACAAGGCTCCAGGAACTGACGGGATACCAATTAAGATATTTCAACAAACAGATGCAACCCTGGAAGTGCTCACTCTCCTATGCCAAGGAATTTGGAAGACAGCTACCTGACCAACTGGAAGAGAGCCATACATATGCCCATTCCAAAGAAAGGTGATCCAACAGAATGTGAAAATTATCGAACAATATCATTAATATCACATGCAAGTAAAATTTCCTGAAGATAATTCAAAAATGGTCGCAGCAGTATACCAACAGGGAACTACCGGAAATTGAAACTGGAATCAGATGAAGATGTGGAACAAGGGATGTCATTGCTCACGTCAGATGGATCTTGGCTGAAAGCAGAGAATACTAGAAAGATGTTTACTTGTGTTTTATTGACTATTCAAAGGTCTTTCATTGTGTGGATTATAACAAACTATGGATAACATTGTGAAGAATGGCAATTCCAGAACACTTAATTGTGCTCATGAGGAACCTGTACATAGGTTAAGAGGCTGTCGTTTGAATAGAACAAGGGGATACTGAGTGGTTTAAAATCAGGAAAGGTGTGCAACAGAGTTGTATCCTTTCACCATACTTATTCAATCTGTATGCTGAGCAAACAATCCGAGAAGCTAGACTATATGAAGAACATGGCATCAGGATTGGAGGAAGACATTAACAATCTGAGTTATGCAGATGACACAATCTTGCTTGCTGAAAGCGAAGAGGGCTTGAAGCACTTACTGATGAAGATCAAAGACCACACAGCCTTCAGTATGGATTACATCTTAACATAAATAAGACAAAAATTCTCACAACTGAACCAATAAGCAACATCATGATAAATGGAGAAAATATTGAAGTTATCAAGGATTTCACTTTACCTGGATCTCAAATCAACGCCTAGGAAGCAGCTGTTAAGAAATCCAATGACCTACTGCATTGGGCAAATCTACTGCAAAAGGCCCCTTTTAAATTGTTCAAAAGCAAAGATATCACCTTGAGGACTAAGGTGCGCCTGACCCAAGCCATGGTATTTTCGATCGCCTCATATTTTTTTTCATATGTATGCTAAAGCTGGACAATGAATAAGGAAGACTGAAGAAGAATTGATGCCTTTGAATTATGGTGTTGGTGAAGAATATTGAATATACCATGGACTGCCAGAAGAACAAACAAATCTGTCTTGGAAGAAGCACAGCCAGAATGCTACTTCAAAGCGAGGATGGTGAGACTTTGTTTTACATACTTTCGACATATTATCAGGAGGGATCATTCCTGGAGAAGGACATCATACTTGGTAGACGGTCAGCAAAAAAAAGAAGACCCTCCACACAGTGGCTGCAACAATAGGCTCAAATATAGCCATGATTTTGAGGATGGCGTAGATCCAGGCAGTGTTTTGTTCTGTTGTATGTAGGGTTTCTAGTAGCCAGGAGAGATTCGGTGACACCTAACAACAACAGTAAAGAGAATTGAAATTCTGATATGTGGTATGACATGGATGAACCTTGAAAACATTACTTTGAGTGAAATAAGTTAGACATAAAAAAACAAATACTGTATGATCCCACTTACGTGAAATACTTAGAATAGGCAAATGCGTAGAGAAGAAGTTGATTAACGACTACCAAGGGCTGGGGGTGGAGACAAATGAGGGGGACTGGGCTTCTGTTTGGGGTGATGAAAAAGTTTTGGAAATAAATAGTGGTGACGGTTCCACAATATTGTAAATGTAATTCATGTCACTAAATAGTACACCTAAATTTACTTAAAAGGCAAATTTTGTTATACATATTTTACTGCAATAAAATAGTTTTAAAAAGTTAATGAGAAAAACAATAATTTTTTTAAATAATTAGAAGACAAAGCTGCCTAGTCCCACCGTCTGGCTGTTGATGATTGAATATGTTCCCTGGGCTCTCTCCCTGACACAACAGCTCCCAGAGCCCTGCTTCCCTAGTAGCTTAAATTTTTTTTCTAATAAATCCATATAGCCTGGCACCCAGCATCATGCCATGGGGGAGGGCGTGGCTGACCTTTGGCTCTGGTTACTTATTTTAAGGACCTGTATAACAGGATTTTTATTTGATTATCACCTTATATCTGACTCAGCCAGAATCCTGCTGTCTGGCACCTGGAAAGCTGACACCTGTCCCTGGTCTGGGCTTGCACACCACATTTTCCCTGGGTGTCAGGACTTCCAGCTGTTGGGAGATATGCAGTGTGACTAGGCTGGTCCTGACTTTCCATGGTGCAGCTTCGGAAGCCTCACATGGCTTCCCCAAGTCCCAGGTTTCTCGAGGGGCATGATATCACCGCCCCCTCCCAAGCCGTTTCTGCTTTGCTCAGTGATGGGGGCTACAGGCCTGGAGCTTGGTGGGCAGGGCCAGGAAACCTAGATGTCCCACATGCAGGGTAAGTGCCACCCAGCGTCCCATGTCCCCCTGGACAGTGATGGCGGCAAAAAGCCAGCTTGCAATTACCTGAGCATGTTATTGCTGTTAGCTGCTATTGAGTCATTCCAACGCATGGTGGCCCCAGGTGTGCAGAGTAGAACTGTGCTCCATAAGGTTTTCAAGGCTATGACCTTTCAGCAGCAGATCGCCAGGCTTATCTTCCAAAGTGCCTCTGGGTGGCTTCAGACCGCCAACCTTTTGGCTAGAAGTCCAGTGCTTAGCTGTTTGCTCCACCCAGGAACTCCTTATCTGAGCACAGAACTCGCATTTTACAAATCAACACTGAAATTTTGCACACTGCATCTCATGCACAGCCACCCCCCACCCGTCTGTCAGTGGAACTTGTGTGTTTTTATGATGCTGAGGAGATTTCAGCAGAGCTTCCAGACTACGACAGATTAGGAAGAAAGGTCTGGCAATCTACTTCCAAAAATCAGCCAATGAAAACCGTATGGATTACAATGGTCTGACCCCCAGCTGATCGTGGAGATGGTGCCAGACCAGGCAGCTTATTCTTCCATTGTGCATGGGGTCACCATGAGTTAGGGGCTAACTTGATGGCAGTTAACAACAACAAATTTTCCAGAAAAGTACCTGCTGTATAAGCTAATTTTTTTTTCTTAAATGTTGTTCATAATTTAAAAAATCATACCACCAACAAGAACACCACTCTTAGTCTGCATTTGCAGCAGACGTTTTCCTGATGGTTCCAAGGATAGATGCAAGCATCTGACCGCTTCCTTATTGGCCTGGCAGTCCTGCTTGAACACTCACAGTGTTAGCATCAGTTGTTTTCCCCCTTAGATGACAATTAGGACACTTACGAAGCCACGTGTAGATATATTTCTTAATCTATGAATTTCTTTCAGATAATACAAGGGATGCTAAAAATGATCTGTTTTACGGGGAGGCCTTGGGTCTGATAGGGCTTAGATCCGTGACACCTGGCCCCCAAGGTACACTACAGCAGGGTCCATGTCTGTTCTGTACACCTTTCATCCCCTCACCTGGGTTCTATGGTAGATGCTCAATTCACATTTATCAAATGAATAACTTCACTAGGAAATATTTCGGGGAAGTTAACGCCAACCCTTTGCACGGTCCAATGCACATAGTAAATAACTGATGGATATTTCTTAAATGAATGTGTGAAAATGGTTAATTTGGGGCATTCGACCAACTCTTGTCACTTAACCAACTCTTCAGGGATTGTGGGAAGGCTGAGAGACTGAGGTCTAGGGTTGCAGTGAGTTTAACTCAGGGAATATTCTCTGCAGGGAAATAAAGATAAGAAAGAAATACTTCATATTTATGGACTCCATGAGCAAACGTTTATTCAATATCTACTACGGGCCAGGTACTAGGGGGAGAGGCAGCTGCAGTAGAAATGGCAACTGAGCCCTCAAACATCCCTGCAATAGATTTGAAGAAAGATTAAGCTTTTTTTAATACAAAAGTGCCCACGATAGATTTTTTAAATTGGCTACAATCTTCCTTTCCAAATAATCCCCATTAATATTTAAAAAATAATACACGTATCCCGGCGGTCATGATCCCCAAACCTTCTGTTAGCCCAGGACAGGAACCATTCCCGAAGACAACTCATCAGACATGGATTGGACTGGACACTGGGTTGGAGAGAGATGCTGATGAGGAGTGAGCTATTTGTATCAGGTGGACACTTGAGACTGTGTTGGCATCTCCTGTCTAGAGGGGAGATGGGAGGGTAGAGAGGGCTAGAAACTGGCAAAATGGTCAAGAAAGACTGGAAGAAGGGAGCGGGCTGACTCATTAGGGGGAGAGTAAATGGGAATATGTAGTAAGCTGTATATAAGTTTATATGTGAGAGACTGACTTGATTTGTAAACTTTCACTTAAAGCGCAATAAAAATTATTTAAAAAATAAAATAATACATGTATAAGATTAAAGCCTCCCTTGTGTTTGTATATTCCATATGTATTTATTTATATCTTTATTTATGTAAATATTTTAACCCAAAAGAACGATACCATAAGTATGGTTCTATAACTAGCTTTTGTAACATAAAAAACCCATTGCCGACGAGTTGATTTTGACTCATGGTGACTATACAGGACAGAGTGGAATGGCCCCATAGGGTTTCCAAGGAGCAGCTGGTGAATCCGAACGGCCCACATTTTGCTTAGCAGCCAAGCTCTTAATCACTGAGCCACCAGGCCTCCTTTTGTGACACAGTAATGTATTTTTGAGATCTTTCCATATCAAAAACCATACCCATTGTCATTGAGTCGATTCCAACTCATAGCGACTCTATAAGACAAAGAACTGCCCCATAGGGTTTCCAAGGAGCAGCTGGTGGATTGGAACAGCCAACTCTTTCAGTTAGCAGCTGTAGATCTTAACCACTGTGCCACCAGGGCTCCCTTTCCATATTAGGTCACCCTTTTTCACTGTTACTAGAACTCCATTGACTAGATGCACCATTGTTTACGTATGTCATTTGGTTCTCATTGATGAGCACTTTGATTGCTTCTCATTTTTTTCTCTTATAGACATTTTTGTACCAAACTTCCCTGTGTCTGTATCTTGGCACTCTTTGAGGAACCCTGGGCTCCCCTCACTAAGAGAATGGATTCAAATCTTGTCCTTGCCTGGCCAGCCCCAGGCAGAGAGGGGCGTGGGAGGAGGTTTCATCTCTCAAACAGCAACCTCTGCTGGGCTGGGAGAGGAAAGCATACCTTTGGAAGTAGTGTTAATAAATAAAAAAAAAAAAGGTGCTATGGAGTTGATTCTGGCTTATGGCAAACCCGTATCATCAGAGCAGAGCTGTGCTCCTGAGGACTTTCAAAGCTGATTTTTCTGTAGTAGGTCTCCAGACCCATCTCCCAAGGGGCCTCTGGGTGGATTTGAACCTCCAAGCTTTCAGTTATTAGCCATTTGCACCACCCTGGAACTCCAATAGTGTTAACAGGACCTGTGTTAACAATAGGTTCTGTTAATAATGGGCTCTCTGGGTGGCAAAATTCTGCATGAGTTTATATTATTCTATGTGGACAAAATTTTCTACAACAAACATGTACATTAACAGTAAGGAAACAAACAAAAACTAGATTTTATTTTCAATAGTTTATGGCACACCCTGGAGGGAGGCCGGAATCTCTTCTTCAAAGGGTCCCTTGAAGGGGCTTCACCTACAGCAGCCCAGATGGAGGGTGAGAGCTGGGGTCCCTCACCGTGTTTTGGGGTTTGGTGACAGGATCTTTCTTACCTACTTGTTGACTCAGGACTCCGTGCGGGTTCTATAAAAATGGAAATCATACAATGTTGTTGTTGTTGTTAGGTGCCATCGAGTCAGTTCGACTCATAGCGACCCTATGCACAACAGAACGAAACACTGCCCGGTCCTGCGCCATCCTTACAATCGTTGTTATGCTTGAGCTCATTGTTGCAGCCACTGTGTCAATCCACCTCGTTGAGGGTCTTCCTCTTTTCCACTGAACCTGTACTCTGCCAAGCATGATGTCCTTCTCCAGGGACTGATCCCTCCTGACAACATGTCCAAAGTATGTAAGACGCAGTCTCACCATCCTTGCTTCTAAGGAGCGTTCTGGTTGTACTTCTTCTAAGACAGATTGTTCGTTCTTTTCGCAGTCCATGGTATATTCAATATTTTTCGCCAACACCACAATTCAAAGGCGTCAACTCTTCTTCGGTTTTCCTTATTCATTGTCCAGCTTTCACATGCATATGATGTGATTTAAAATACCATGGCGGACAGGGACCGTTCCCGAAGACAACTCATCAGACATGGAAGGGACTGGACAATGGGTTGGAGAGAGATGCTGATGAAGAGTGAGCTACTTGTATCAGGTGGACACTTGAGACTGTGTTGGCATCTCCTGTCTGGAGGGGAAATGGGAGGGTAGAGAGGGTTAGAAACTGGCAAAATGGTCACGAAAGGAGAGACTGGAAGGAGGGAGCGGGCTGATTCATTAGGGGGAGAGTAAATGGGAGTATGTGGTAAGGTGTATATAAGTTTATATGTGACAGACTGACTTGACTTGTAAACTTTCACTTAAAGCACAATAAAAATTATTTAAAAAGAAAATACCATGGCTTGGGTCAGGTGCACCTTAGTCTTCAAGGTGACATCTTTGCTCTTCAACATTTTAAAGAGGTCCTTTCCAGCAGATTTGCCCAATGCAATGCGTCTTTTGATTTTTTGACTGCTGCTTCCATGGCTGTTGATTGTGGATCCAAGTAAAATGAAATCCTTGACAACTTCAGTCTTTTCTCCGTTTATCTTGATGTTGCTCATTGGTCCAGTTGTGAGGATTTTTGTTTTCTTTATGTTGAGGTGTAATCCATACTGAAGGCTGTGGTCTTTGATCTTCATTAGTAAGTGCTTCAAGTCCTCTTCACTTTCAGCAAGCAAGGTTGTGTCTGGTATTTATAGAGAATTATTGTGCTGGTCACTATTCTAAGTGGCTTACATGTGTGAAGTCATTTCATCGTTATAACAATGCTCTGATTAGGTACTTTATTATGGTCCCTTTTTGCAGATGTAGAAACTGAGGCATGGAGCGGTTCTGTAACATTTCCAAGATCACACAGCTAGGACAGTGATAGAACAGGCTCCAAAATTGCATAGATTAGGTCTAGAGTCTGTGTACTTCACACTACACTCTCGCCTCTCCATTAAATAATGTTCTATACACCCGAATTCCTGACCCTCTGTTACCTCTTCTGTAAAAAGGGGTCATAACACCTAGTTCAGGAAAGTTTTTTGAGAAATAAATGAACTAAAATATGTGAAGCACCTGGGGCATTCAAAAAACCAAACCCAGCGCCTTCGAGTCGATTCTGACTCATAGCTACCTCATAGGACAGAGTAGAACTGCCCCTTATCATTACCACTGAGCGGCTGGTGGATCTGCACTGCGGATGTAGCTCTTAACCACTGTGCCACCAGGGCTACCTGGGGCATAGTATGTGGAAAATAAATTATTCAGACCATTATTGATATCCCAGGAGCCCCTGTTTGCCAGAATGAGGGTTCCAGGGTGCATTGTCTGTAGACCCTTTATCTGTGGACCCTGGTCTTACAAGGACAAACTCCCTTGAGAAATGTTCTTGATCAGCTCTGCGGAGGGAAAATGATGCCTTATGGTGGCTTGGGCTCCATAGCAGCAATGTTTAAAGCACACGAGAGAAGCTGTGTTTGCAATATCCAAACACAAGGATACTGGGTTCTGATCTTACCTGGCAGGGCCTCCTTGGGGGAAAGGCCGAGTATATTCTGCTTATGAAATACAAGGGTTATGGGTCAGCAAGTCCCATGAAGGAAGCTTAGATGGAGCTAGAGGCCCTGTCAGGCCATCAGGAGGTGTCTGGCATCCAGCACACCTGGGTACACACCCAGGCTCCTCCACCTGCTCTGGGCAAGGGTGTGTCTCCCTGTGCACGTTGCTAAATCTGTGTGACTTAGTTTCCTCGTGTTTAAATGTGGACAATAATACTTATTTCAAACAGCTATTACGAGGCTTAAATGAGATAATATATGTAAAGGGTTTAGCTTAGTCCCTGGCATATTTGAAGTGTTCAGTAGGTATTATTGGCACTCTTAAGGTTCTAATTGTTACAAAGTTCTTCCTCTTATTAAGCTGAAATCAGTCTCCTGTAACTTCCTCGAATTGCTGTGAAATCTGTAAACTCTTTCAGTCATTCAACAAACGTTGATTGGACATCTGCTGTGTGCCAAGGCCTAGGCCAGCTCTGTGAGCACCCTGAGAATAAAGACCAGTCTGATGTACAGGATAAGTCCCTCTCCCCAGTGTGAGTCATTGGAATTAGTAAAATGGCTGTGCTGGCTTCCTTCACATACCTCTTTTCCAGGTATACCCTCCTTCTCCCCAATCCATCTAGCTGCTCTTATTGCCTCGTGTTGATTGTCAGTTTTAATTAAGACTCAAAAATACCCCTCCTTCAAAAGCCTTCCCAAATTGCACTAAGTAACTTGGATCATACCGTTCTGGTCATCCTGTCAGCACTTGGGGACCCAGTTTCCACTCTTCCTATTTGTTTCCACTTGCCAATTTTCTGGTGTGTTCATACTTTTCTGGAGTGTGATTTAGACTCTCAGGCACTTTGTAAAGAAGTAGAAGACAGCCTTCCTAAGCTACAACTGGTATTCTCCAGGGGACGTTGGTCAGTCTTCAGCTTGGCCATTAGGGAGCTCAAGTACAAGTACAAGAAGGGTGAGCTGTATGCGTAAGAGTGCCTCTTGAAACTGGCAGAAAGCTTGGATTGGCTCCAAATTACAGGGCCAGTGACTGGGCCATCCTAGAAGCTGGGTCTCCTGGTTTTAGTTCTGTGCTCTTTCAAGAGCAGCCCTTGCAGATCCTCAAGTAATGGCACATTCAGACTTTGTGGGGCCCAAAGCTTAGCCAATTATGGGGAGAACTGGGGATTTTTAGGTAAAGTAACACAGAAGTAGGTACAAAAATGAATGTTTATTTAGAATGAGAAACCACAACAAATTGAAAAATGTTAAAAAGCTGAAAAATACCACAAAATTCAAATACCATAATAATTATACTTATCATTAATTACTTATATTATTAATACTTATTAATATGTTGTCATTATTAATTGGCTTCCTGATACCCCTTTATAGTACTTTTCTTCCTACAATTTTTGGCTGCCTACTTCTTGGTCTCCTCTTCATATGATAACAATTTTATAATTTAATTTCCTATAGGGACAATTTTTTTTATAGGGACAATAAGGAGCCCTGGAGACACAGTGGTTAAGCACTTGGCTGCTTACCAAAAGGTCAGAGATTCAAACCCACCAGCCACTCTGCAGAAGAATGACGTGGCAGTCTGCTTCCATAAAGACTACAGCCTCGGAAACCCTATGGAGCAGTTCTGCTCTGTCCTGTAGGGTCACTATGAATCAGAATAGACTAGATGGCAGTGGGTTACACAGATTGTCATGGATTGAATTGTGTCCCCCCAAAATACGTGTATCAATTTGGCTAGGCCACGATTCCCAGTATTGTGTGATTGTCCACCATTTTTTCATGTGATGTGATTTTCCTATGTGTTGTAAATTCTACCTCTATGATGTTAACAAGGTGGGCAGTTATGTTAATGAGGCAGGACTCAATCTACAAAATTGGATTGTATCGTGAGCCAATCTTTTTTGAGTTATAAAAGAGACAAGTGAGCAGAGAGATGGGGACCTCACACCACCAAGAAAACAGCGCCTGGAGCAGAACGCATCCTTTGGATCCAGGGTTCCTGCTCGGAGAAGCTCCTGGTCCAGGGGAATACTGATGACAAGGACCTTCCTCTAGAACTGACGAAGAAAGCCTTCCCCTGGAGCTGATGCCCTGAATTTGGACTTCCAGCGTACTAGGCTGTGATAGAATAAACTTCTATTTGTTAAAGCCATCTACTTGTGGTATTTCTGTTATAGCAGCACTAGATGACTAAGACGGAAATAATAGAAAGATAATTCAGTCTTTCCTCTAGCATAGCTGACTGAAACTTTATCTTTTATACTGAACATTTAGAAAAGTTCTGTCCTCTACCCTGTCACACCTGGGGCAGGTGCACCCAGGACCAAGCCTTTGCAGCGGGTCTGCAGCTCCCAGGTGGGACCACAGTGGCCGTACATCTTTTCCCCCATCCACCTACTCCTCTCTTCTTACCCATGAGGTGGCCCTGGGTGACAGCAGCGCTTGATCCACAGCTTCCCGAACCCTGTGGCCAAGGGAAGGATCCAGATGGTGGGCCAGGTCCAGGGCAGACGTGAGGAGGGCCTGATGTAGACCACGAGCCCAGCTGGGCAGCGATACCACCTTCCACCAGCAGGTGGGGGTCAGGAGCTCTGAAGTTTAACTTCTATTGAAAAACCAAACCAAAACCAAAAAATCAAACCCAGTGCTGTCCAGTCGATTCCGACTCAGAGAGACCCTGTAGGACAGAGTAGAACTGCCCCATAGAGTTTCCAAGGAGCGCCTGAGTGAAAAACCAATTGACGTCAAATGGGCTCCGAGGACATTTCAACAGGAATGAATCAGGGGCTTCCTTTCCTAGACCCTTCACCTCTTCTTACCATAAAAAAAAAAAAAAAATAGTTGGAGATTATTACTTAATGATAGTTATCAGTATTATATGAGTATTAATATTTGAGAGACAAATGGAAGAATATGCCCACACTGTTAACATTGGTTACCTCTCAATGATGGGATTAAGGGAGACAGACTTTTGTGTTTTAAAATACAAATTTCTATAAATGTTTGATTTGTTGCCATCATTTTTACTTTTCGATCTGAAGAAATACACATAATTTCATAATGGACAGTGGTCCATAAGGGTGGTATGAGCCTGAAGGCAGCGGGAAGAGTCCTGTCTTATCTATTTATGGCATTTTATAGTTTCTAAAGCAGTCTCACAGAGATTAGCTAAGTTAGGCCTATCAGCACCTTGCAATGCAACCAAGGCAGAGAAAGTTCCTATCTAGTACAGATAAGGAGCCGGAGGCCCAGGAAGATAAAGTAATTTGCCTAAATTCATACAGATACAGCTAAAAAGAGGAAGATTCAGTCCTTTTTACTACTCTACGTTGCCTCTCAGTGCTAGATGTTATGTTTCTAGATTCCATTAGCTCTCTCCTCAAAAAACCAAACCACTGGGGGGCATGGTCTCCTGGGACATCTAGCTCAATTGGCGTAACATAGTCAATAAAGAAAATGTTCTACATCCAACTGTGGTGAGTAGCAACTGGGGTCTTAAAAGCCTGTGAGCAGCCATCTAAGATACATCTACTGGTCCCATCCCAGCTGGAACAAGGGAGAATGAAGAAGACCAAAGACACAAGGGAAAGATTAGTCTAAAGGACTAATGGACGACAACTACCACAGCCCCCACCAGACTGAGTCCAGAACAACTAGATGGTGCCTAGTTACCACTACTGACTGCTCTGGCAGGGATCACAATAGAGGATCCCGGACAGAACGGGGGTAAAGTATAGAACAAAATTCAAATTCACACACACACAAAAGACCAGGCTTGCTGGTCTGACAGACAGGAGAAAACCCTGAGAGTATGGTCCCTGGACACTCTTTTACTCAGTACTGAAGTCATTCCTGAGGTTCATCTTTCAGCCAAAGGTTAGTCAGGACTATAAGTGGTTAAGTGTTAAGGCTGCTAACCAAAACGTCAGCAGTTCAAAGTCGCCATCCCCTCTTTGGAAATTCTATGGGGCAGTTCTACTCCGTCCTCTAGGGTCGCTATGAGTCAGAATCGACTGGATGGCAGTGGGTTATAGAGATTGTCATGGCAACGGGTTTAGTTTTTTGTTGTTTTTTTTTAATAGGGCCAACAATAACACACATTAGGGATGTATTCATAGTTCGATCATGTATATGAGACTAAATGGGCACAGCAACCCAAAAGCAAAGATGAGAAGGCAGGAAGGGACAGGAAAACTGGATGAATGGAAACTGGGAAACTGGGGTGGAGAAGGGGAGAGTTTTGGCACATCCAGGGGTTGGCATCCAAAGTCAAAAAGCAATTCTTGTATTAACTGTTTGATGAGAAACTAATTTCCTCTATAAACTTTCACCTAAATAACAATTAAAGAAAAAAAAAAAAAACAGTTGCCCTTGTCTGGATTCCTACTCCTGGAAACCCCATGTGTATCAGAGTAGAATTGAGCTCCACTGCGTTTTTTGGTTTTTTTTTTTACTTTGCCATTTTTTTTTTAATTTTACTGTGGCAAAATATATGTAACAAAACATTGGCTATATTAAACATTCTTTTTTTTAATTAATTTTTATTGTGCTTTAAGTGAACGTTTATAAATCAGGTCAGTCTCTCATACAAAAATTTACATACGCCTTGCTATACACTCCTAATTGCTCTCCCTCTAATGAGATAGCACAGTTCTTCCCTCCACTCTCTCTGCCAGCTTCTGGCCCCCCTGCCCTCTCATCGCCCCTCCAGGCAGGAGATGCCAACATAGTATCATGTGTCTACTTGATCCAAGAAGCTCGTTCTTCACCAGTATCATTTTCCAACCCATATTCCAGACCAATCCCTGTCTGAAGAGTTGGCTTTGGGAATGGTTTCTGTCTTGGGGTAACAGAAGGTCTGGGGACCATGGTCTCCGGGGTCCTTCTAGTCCTGGCCTGACCATTAAATCTGGTCTTTTTACGAGAATTTGGGGTCTGCATCCCACTGCTCTCTTGCTTCCTCAGGGGTTCTCTGTTGTGTTCCCTGTCAGAGCAGTCATCGGTTATGGCCGGACACCAACTAGTTCTTCTGGTCTCAGGCTGATATAGTCTCTGATTTATGTGGTCCTTTCTGTCCCTTAGGCTCATAATTACCTTGTGTCTTTGGTGTTCTTCATTATTCCTTGCTCCAGGTGGGTTGAGACCAATTGATGCATCTTAGATGGCTGCTTGCTAGCATTTAAAACCCCAGGCGCCACTCTCCAAAGTGGGATGTGGAATGTTATATTAAACATTCTTAAGTGAACAATTCAGTGACATTAATTATATTCACAACGCTGTGTCAGCATCACCACTATCCATTTTCAAAAGTTTTACAGCACCCCAAACAAACTCAGTACCCCTTCCACACTAACTCCTATTCCATAGGGTTTTCAATGGCTGATTTTTTTGGACTTAGATCACCAGGCCTTTCTTCCCAGGTACCTCTAGGTGGACTCAAACCATTAAGCAAGGGCTTAACCCTTTGCCCTACTCAGGGACTCACTCTCGCCCTGACCTAAACCAAAACCAAGCCCACTGCCATCAGGTTGATTCCAACTCATACTCTCACCCTAGTACTTCCTAAAATATCCGTTTCCACTTTGTGGAATAGTGAATTTATGAGATTCAGCTGTTCTTCGGACAACGTCCTAAAAGTTGCTGAAATGTAGCTTCACAGAAGTTTAGTCAACACTTTACAATCAGCCAAGATTAAAGGCTGAATAAATAGTCCCTGGACTGTCACTGCACATGGCTGGAGTTCTGATTTGTTAAAGAATAGTTTCATGGCTCTAAGTCATAATTCAGTACGGATCTCAAAGTACTGTAAAGGAGTTAAAAAGTAGAGTGTTTCAAACTTTGATTATCCATATAGTACTTGTTTTATAAAGGTACGGAGCCTGAACTCCCTGTTCACCTCAGGGCTTCAGATAGTCTCCATCCCTCATCAGGAAATATTTGCTTTTGTGTTCTTGAGGTTAAATTTCAAATTTAACGTGTTCCAAATCCCAATGCAGCACTTCCGCTGCTGTTCTTCCGCCAGATTTATTCTTTCCCTCATTTTGCCAGCCTTCGTGGTACACCATCTTATCAGTTACCCTTGGCTGTTAGATTTGGTTCAAATCTCAGAAACCCAAATAACAATTTAATTAGAAATGATAAGGCAGCCCAGGACTAGTATGGCAATTTCACTTTCATCAGGGATTCAGGCTCCTTTAACTGACTATGGCATCCACCTTACGGTCTAATATGGCTTCTCCTACTCAGCCATCAGGCTCACATTCCAGCCAGGAAGAAGTACAAAAAGGGAGGGTAAAGACACTTCCTGGAAGTGATACCCATCCCATTGGCCAGAACAAGTCACAGGACCACAGCCAGCTGTAAGGGAGTCTTGATGACTATGTGCCTAGATTAAAATCAGAGGTTCCATTACTGTAGGAGAGAACGGGTATTGGCGGATGTATTTGTTTTCTATAGCTGTTGTAACAAATTTCCACAAATTCAGTGGCTCGAAACAACACAAACTTACTACCTTAAAGTCCTGTAAGTTAGAAGTCTGACACAGGCCTCGCTGTACTAAAATCAAGGTGTTGGCAGGGCTGCCTTTCTTCTGGAGGCTCTAGAGGAGAAATTATTTTCTTGCCTTTTCCAGCTTCTAGAGGCTGCCCACATTCCTTGGTTGGTGGCCCCTTTCCCCATCTTTGACACTAGCAACATTCCATCTCGCCAACCATTTTTCCATAGTCACATCTCCCTCTGACTCTCCTCTGCTGCCCCCTTCTTCCACTTTTTTTTTTAATAGACTATTTTTTTAGGATAATTTCAGGTTTACAGAAAAATTGAGATGAGAGTATGGAGAGTTCCCATATACACTGCATTCGGTTTCCCTTATTAGTACCATCTTAACTTTATTATGCTACATTTATCACAATTAATGAACCAATGCTGATACATTATTATTAACTAAAGTCCATGGTTTATTCAAATATTCTTAATTTTACCTATTGTCCTTTTCGTGTTCCTGCATCCCACCCAGGATACCGTATTATACCTAGTCATCATGCCTCCTTAGACTCATCTTGACTGTGACAGTTTCTCAGACTTTGTTTTTAATGAACTTAACAGTTTCAAGGAGTCCTGGTCAAGTACTTTATAGGATGCTCCTTTGTTAGAATTTGTCTACTGTTTTTCTCTCGATTGGACTGGGGTTATGGGATTGTTTATTTTTTATAATTTATTTTATTTTTGTTGTTTGGAATATGCTTAGCAGAACAAAAACCAAATCAACAATTTCTACACGTACAATTCAGTGACATTGATTACATTCTTTGAGTTGTGCAACCATTCTCATCCTCCTTTTCTGAATTGTTCCTCTTCCATTAACATAAACTCACTGCCCCCAAAGAATCAGAGCTAAACTTTCCAGTTGCTGTTGTCAGTTTGATCCCATTTGTTGTTATTGCTGTTGTTAGGTGCTGTTGAGTTGGTTCCAATTCATAGTGACCCTATGTACAACAGAACAAAACACTGGTCCTGTGCCATCCTCACAATTGTTGCTATGTTTGAGCCCATTGTATCAGCCACTGTGTCAATCCATCTCTGTGAAGGTCTTCCTTTTTTTTTTGCTGACCCTCTACCTTACCAAGCATGATGTCCTTCTCCAGGGACTGGTCCCTCCTGATAATGTGTCTAAAATATATGAGACAAAGTCTCACCATCCTGACTTCTAAGGAGCACTCTAGCTGTATTTCTTTCAAGACAGATTTTTTTGTTCTTTTGGCAGTCCACGGTATATTCAAAATTCTTTGCCAACACCATAATTCAAAAGTATCAATTCTTATTCATTGTTCAGCTTTCACATGCATATGGGGCAACTGAAAATACCATGGTTTGGGTCAGGTGCACCTTAGTCTTCAAAGTGACATCCTTGTTTCTTAACACTGTAAAGAGGTCTTTTGCAGCAGATTTGCCCAATGCAATGCATTGTTTGATTTCTTGGCTGCTGCTTTCATGGGTTTTGGTTGTGGATCCATATAGATAGATCTTAAAAGAGCACAGTGCTCAAGACAGACATTCTTTACTAGTTAAGCTAAACTATTGTTTGGTTTTAAGAAGACTTCAAGGGATATTTTTTGTTTAAGGTTTAAAGATTATCTCAGGGCAATTAGTTTCAGGGGTTCATCCAGGCTCCATGGCTCCAGAAAGGGTTATGAATTTTGGGGAGAAAGACAAAGAGGTAAAGTGTCATTTTCGTCACATCAAATCAAAGGTACTGTTGTGAATTATTTCCCCCAAAAGGATATGTTGAAGTTGTGACCCTAATACCTCACGTTTTCTCTTTTTCAGAATGGTGATTGAGAGCTTGACATAACTAAGGCCATAATGATGCTTTAAGTAACCTGTAAGTTTTTTTTATTGCACCAGCTGCACTGGTCTCTTTCCAGTGGGGTTCGGGGCTTTCTTGGCTCTTGCGGCCTTGGTCACTCTCCTCTCCTTTGTTCTCTTGAGAGATGGCCTTTAGCCTGCAAGACAGCAGCTAGGGAGGCTGCCTGGTGCTTTTGGTCTCCAACTTTCCTTCTTGCTCCTTATTTCGGTCAGAGTAAAATTGGCAGACCTGGTCCACTAGGTGGGAGATTTTTATATAAGTTTTTTTTGCCTGTTACAAACATAAAGATTAGAGTCCAGATGTCTGGCATGCATATCTTTAGTTTAATAAAGAGTTTCTTGTAGTTGTTTTGTGATGTATACGACCATCTGTGGGCTATGTGCTTAAAACCATTAGGTGGGTAATCCTTGCCAAAATGATATATAAGCTCTGATGTAAAAATTGCTTTTCAGGACTCCATAAAGACAGCTTGAGTTGCTGTTGAAGTTTCCATTGATGTCACCTACTAATAAACTTCCTCTCTCTTTCCGACTTGGAGTACGTTTCATTGGCTTGACTGCTTCAGGGCATGGACCCCAACTGCGTAACAAATTCCTTACTCTCGGTTCCTGTGAACATGACCTTGTTTGGAAATACGGTCTTTGAAGATGCTATCAGTTAACAGGAGGTCCTACAGGAGAAGGGTGGGTCCTGATCAAATCTGAGTGGTGTCCTTATAGGATAAAAGACACAGAGACACACAGAGGAAGGATGGCCATGTGAAATGCATCTGCAAGCCAAGGTGCGCCTGGGGATACCAGAAGCTGGGAGAGAAGAGGAAGGAACCTAGAGATTTCTGAGGGAGTGTCACCTGCCTGAAATGTTGATTTGGGCTTCCAGCCTCCAGAACCCTGAGATAATAAATTTCCATTTTTAAAAGCCACCCACTTTGTGGGACTTTGTTATGGCAGCCCAGGAGACTAATACAGGTGTATACTATCAAGATGATTTATCACTGCTGATGTTCACCTTGACCACCTGGATGAGGCAGTGTTTGTCAAGTTTCTCCACTGTAAAGTTACTCTCTTCCACCCCGCCTTCCATACTGGAGGAGTCCTGGTGGCACAGTGGTTAAAGAGCTCAGCTGCTAACCAAAATGTCAGCAGTTCGAACTCACAAGCCACTCTGAGGGACAAAGATATGCCAGTCTGCTTCTGTAAGGATTTACAGCCTTGGAAACCCTATGAGGCAGTTCTACCCTGTCCTATAGGGTCACTATGAGTTGGAATCGACTCGACAGCAGTGGGTTTTGTTTTGGGTTTTCATACTGTACTCTTTGGAAGGAAGTCACTACATGCAGCCCTCACTAAGAAGTGGAGAGTTACGCTCTACCTGCTTGAGGGCAGAGTATCTACATAAATTATTTGAAATTCTTTTGGAAGGGAGATTTGTGTCTTTCCCCCATTTATTTATTTACACAGTCATTTATCTATATCAGTAGAAACTGGTGGATGTTTATACTTTGGGTTATAATCCAATACTACCTTATTTATCTTGTTGCTACAGTGACAGGCGTATCATAGCAAACGTCTATTGAAAAGTTTTGGGGAGGGGCTATAAAATGGATGATGGATATGTTTGTTAATTGTGGTAATAGTTTTACAGGTATACACACATCAAAACTCACTGTAAACTTTAATTTGCAGTTTATTTGTACATCAATTATACCTCAGTAAGTGTGGTTCAGTGATAGAATTTTCACCTTCCATGTGTGAGACTGGGGTTCAATTTCTGGTCAGTGCACCATGCACAGCTACCACCCAACTGTCTGTCAGTGGAGGCTTGCGTGTTGCTATGACGCTGAACAGGTTTTAGAGGGGCCTCCAGACTAAGACGGACAAAACGAAGGAAAGCCTGGATCACGATTTACTTCTGAAAATCAGCCAGTGAAAACCGTATGGATCACAATGGTCCATTCTGCAACCGATCATGGTGGATGGTGCAGAACTGGTCGGTGTTACGCATGGGGTCACCATGAGTCAGGGGCTAACTTGACAGCAGCTAACAACGACAACAAAGTTGTGAAAACATTTTCTCAAATCCTGCTATTCAAAGTGTTGTCTACAGACAGCAGCATCACCAGAAAGCTTATCAGAAATGCAGACTCTCAGGGACCTTTCCAGACCTACTGAGTCAGAATCTGTAGTTTAACAAAATCCTCAGGTAATTCCTATGCATATTAAAGTTTGACCTCTTGGAGCAGGAGAGCAGTGGGATGCAGACCCCAGATTCTCATAAAAAAGACCAAACTTAATAGTCTGACTGAGACTAGAAGGACCCTGGTGGTCTTGGCCCCCAGACCTTCTGTTGCCCCAGGACAGGAACCGTTCCCGAAGTCAACTCCTCAGACATGGATTGGACTGGGCAATGGGTTGGAGAGGGATGCTGGTGAGGAGTGAGCTTCTTGGATCAGGTGGACACTTGAGACTATGTTGGCATCTCCTGCCTGGAGGAGAGACGAGAGGGTGGAGGGGGTTAGAAGCTGGTGAAATGGACACGAAAAGAGAGAGTGGTGGGAGAGAGCGGGCTGTCTCAGTAGGGGGAAAGTAATTGGGAGTGTGTAGCAAGGTGTATATAAGTTTTTGTATGAGAGACTGACTTGATTTGTAAACTTTCACTTAAAGCGCAATAAAAATTATATATAAAAAAAAATTTCGACCTCTTACTATACTGAATGTCTAGAACTCATCTCCCACAATGGGTTCGTAAAAGGGAGTTCTATTTGCTAATCTTTTTTTAGGTCTCTAAGAGCAACCCTGGTGGTTAAATGCTATGGCTCCTAATCAAAGGGTCAGCAGTTGGAATCTGCCAGGTACTCCTTGGAAACTCTATGGGGCAGTTCTACTCCGTCCTATAGGGTTGCTATGAGTTGGAATCGACTTGATGGCACTGGGTTTGGTTTTTTTTAAGAGCCAACTACCTAGAGTATGTCCCTGATGATTCTATTAGCTAGATGGTTCATGTTCTTCAAGAATATTCAGTACGTTAAATTCCAAAAACATAGTGTGTTTTACCTATCCATCTTCCTGATTATATTAAGTTTTAATATTTATACTGTTTTTAAAAATAACTTTTTTTTCCTGATTGCAAATGAAATGGTTATTGCAGACAACTTGGAAAACAGAAGTAGAGGTATATTTACCATCTCATTTTCACCTTCAACAGTTATTGGTAAGTAAAGGTAGAATGCTGAGCTAGACACAGCAAGGTAATATATTTATGACTTCTTAGAGGGTAGGCCTTGTAATGTGTCTATTTTAAAATGAATTAAAGCTAAATCTAGAGATCAAAGCTAAGTAGAAAAACCACTGGACTTAGAGTAGTAGAATTAATTTTGAGTCCCCTACAACTCAGAAGTGGGTTTACCAAGGCCCTCATAGGGGCCCTACCAGTATATTCACGTGGTCCAATATTTTTTTTTAATTTGAAAAGTAAGATATTTAAGGTCACTCTCTCTTTGCATTCTGGCTTCCCTTCCATCACTCTTCTCTGTGTTAGGTGGTATCAGAATGACCCCAGACTTTTGGGGGATCTGTCTAGGGGACGATGATTAAATAAGGGACACATTTAATTTGAGTTTAGTGGCATGCATTTATGTGGTTCACAGTCACTTCCGGGTACTGTTAAAAATATTGCTCACTGTGGGTGTAAAAATGGCTTTCTGGAATACACCTGCTACCCATTATGCCAACTCAGCCAGCACTATGTCACCAAGGTGCAGAGCCCGAAGGCAAAGAACTTCTGTGGTGCCTGGTACAGTAAGTACATGGGTAATAGAAGAGAAATAAGGTTTGAAATAAAAGGACTGAGAAGCTAGACCATAGAAAACTCTTCCAACTATCAGAAGTAAATTAGTAAGTGGAGGGATCACTTCTGTCAATGCCTAATCAAAACGGAGGTTCTCCCTCATCACAGAATCTACTAAGTAATGTCATACATACAATTATAAATGTACCATACCTCTTTTTAATGGAAATCATGCAAAATGGAATATATTAGAACTCCTGTGTTTACAGGGCACAAAGTTGTAGTTGTACTATAGTGAGCCTGTCTATATGTGAAGTCACATGTTTTATTTATCCGCACAGGTCAGATGATGCCTTAATGCAATAGACAAATTTTGTCCTGAAAAACTCTGGGGTTCCAGTAAAAACTGCATGCAAAGCTGCCACTGAAGTAGTCAAATGGCCCTGAAATATTATAGCTCATATATGAGAGAAACTCAGTAGTTTCCCAGTTTTGACCAAAACCCTAAACATGACAGTATCAGTATTGAGTTGTGAAATTGAAAGTAACTTATAAACAATTAAAAATAAAAAATATTGATTGGCCACTCTAGACAAAAGATATTGATCTTTGTATTTTTTTTTAATACAATATTACAAAATAATTACCATAGGAAAAGGTGATCCAATATGCAGCCAAAAATGTAGGAAAAGTTATTATAAAGGGTGTCCATGAGGTCTGGAAACACAGATGAACATAATGTCATCAAGGACATCTTTAATATTTAAAACAAACAGAATGAAAAAATTATGCTTTCAGACTTTATAAACACCCTATAGAAGTGTATCAGGCAGTTAATAAAAATTTTATGGTTGTGTGTGTGTCACGGATTGAATTGTGTCCCCCCAAAATATGTGTCAACTTGGTTAGGCCATGATTCTCAGTACTGTGTGGTTCTCCATTTTGTGATTGTAATTCTACGTTAAAAAGGATTAGGGTAGGATTGTAACACCCTTACCTAGGTCACATCCCTAATTCAATGTAAAGAGAGTTTCCCTGGGGTGTGGCCTGCACCACCTTTTATCTCTTAAGAGATAAAAAGGAAAGGGAAGCGCGCACAGAAGGGAGACCTCAGACCAACAAAAAAGCAGTGCAGGGAGCAGAGCTTGTCTTTTGGACCCAGGGTTCCTGTTCAGAGGAGCTCCTTGACCAGGGCAAGATCGAGGACAAGGACCTTCCTCTAGAGCCGACAGTGAGACAAAGCATTCCCCTAGAAATGACACCCTGAATTTGGACTTTCAGCCTACTTTACCGTGAGGAAATAAATTTCTTTATTAAAGCCATCCACTTGTGGTATTTCTGTTACAGCAGCACTAGATGACTAAGACAGTGTGTGTGTGCTGTTTGTGGATTTTAACTTTTAAAACTATTAGCAACAGGGTTAGATGTCTGATCTGGAAGATGTTTAAAAATGTCATTTGTGATTTCTTTCTCACTAAATCTATACTCACTTTCCTACCTACATTTCTGTTTGTAATTTTTGTATTTTTTATGTTAAAGAGGGCCCCACAGGTTGTATGAGCTTCAGTTACTGCAAAACTAGAACCTGCCCCTGTCTACAACCACTTCAAAGAAGTCACCGACTTTCTCTGCAGCCTCAGTTGCCTCTTAAAAAAAAAAAGGCATTTGCCCTGCATCCCTCAAAGATGCTGTGAAGAACAAACGAAACTGGTGGGCAAGAGAGTTCTGCAAACCACACAACTGCTCACGAACGTGAAGGTCCTAGGACCCGAAGGGCAGGGTGCTTGCCTGAATCCTTGTCCTCCGCGCACCGACCCCAGCGGGCTCTCCTGACCTCGGCCCTGCCGGACACCGACAGTCGCGGGGTAGAACGCAGTCCAGAGGGCGGCCGGGATGGGGGGCGTTGGGACGGAGCACTTGCCAACCGCAAGGAGCTAAGGTCAGAGAGGACACGGTGAAGGCGCCGGGGCGGGGGGTTTCCCCCGTGGGCGGGACCTAAGGGGCGGGGCGGGGCGGGTGGTCGCGGGGGCGGGGCTTATGGCCCCGGAGGGGCGGGGCACCAGGCATCAGACCCTCTCCCAGAGCCCTTGAGCCTCCTCAGCAGCGGAAGTTCCGGTGTCGGTGAGTGGAGGTCGGAGGTCAGCAGGAAGTCGATACGTGGCCGCCGCCTGTCCCCGCCGAGGAGGCGCAGCAGCCGGAGATGGCGGCGGTGCTGAACGCAGAGCGACTGGAGGTGTCTGTCGACGGCCTCACGCTAAGCCCAGACCCGGAGGAGCGGCCTGGTGCGGAGGGCGCCCCGCTGCTGCCACCGCCGCTGCCGCCACCCTCGCCTCCGGGGTCGGGCCGGGGCCCGGGCGCCGCAGGGGAGCAGCCGGAGCCCGGGGAGACGGCGGCTGGGGGCGCGGCGGAGGAGGCGCGGCGGCTGGAGCTGCACTGGGGCTTTGGCCTGGAGGAGCTGTACGGCCTGGCCCTCCGCTTCTTCAAAGGTGAGCCGGGCCGGCCGCTCGCCCTCCTCTTCCTGGCGCTGGAAGCCCGACCCGGGCTGTGTCCACCGGGGTGATTGGGCCAGCCTCACCCGCACCCACTGCGGTGACCGGAGCAGGGTTCCGCCCCTGGGGCTACCTGAAGCTTGTCACTATCCGCTCGACCACCAGGTCACGCCCCTGAGTGGCCTGGAACCTTGCTTTGGCACTCCCGAATCCCGCCTCCCCGAGGTTAGCAGGGCATTTTACCTGATTTAATTCTTCGGATTTCCACGAGCCAAGGTACCTCTTTGTAAGCCCTTGCGCTGTCTCTCCCAGAGATCCCATTTTGGGGTTGCCTTTTCACCGTTCTCCTGTTTCCCATGGCATGGATATCAGACCTCGCCGAGTTTTCCTCATTCCCCATAGCGGGAGAAGTCTTTCTATAGGTTCCGTACATGCTCTCTCCAGCCATTCTGGGGAACCATAAAGTCGAATAGCACTTAATCACCTGGCAGCGATAATGTGCCAGGGAGAAGGAAGTAAAATATTAAGCCAATACATCCCCTCCGGCTGTTCAGACTCAAAAGAGAAGGGATGTCCACTGTGTTCTAGCAGCTTCTGGAAGGTTAAATTTTTACCTTGTAAGCAATTTGGAAGAGTGAATTCTCAGAGTAAGGCATAAAAGTACCTTCTGTGCTTCTAGCAGAATTAATTGAAAAAATGTCTTTTTTCTTAGAGCAAGACTGTAGTGTGTGATTTTTTCTATTGGCTGATTCACTTAGTCAAATGATGGTGATAGTCACATGATTTTTTCAGTGGGAAAAACTGGTAAGACGTCGTTGGTTTGATTCTTAGAGATACTTAGATCTCATGGGGTGTATGGGTAGGAAGAGATAATGTGCAAATGAGACTTTTAAAGTGGCTGCTAGGTTCTGTATATATTCCAGAACAGCATATTCATGACACCATTCCTGGAGGGAGTACCTTTTTGAGTACATATTTACTAGTTGAAGTTGAGTAGTTCAAATCTTCAAGTTTTTTCCTTGAAATATAACTTAAATTGTGCAAGCTATGGAAAATGTCCCTTAGGAAATTTTCCAGAACATTTGATCATTCCATATACATTGCATTTTTTTAATTTAAAAATTTCCCTTTGAGATATTTCTCGTCATTGCACAAGAAGTTCAGCCCTCTGAGCACTAGCTAGCTTGGGGAATTGGTAATGGCTAGTGGGTTTTGGATACTTGACCTGTAGGTCACCGGCTTGAATTTAAAGTTTGCTGTGGTGATGATATATTACCATGTTTATAAAAATCTAGTGGTTTCTATAGAATTTATATAATTACATTCTACCTTAAATTTTTATTCTTAGAACTTATTTTTCCAGTATTCAGTATATCAGAGGGAGAAATAGCCCAGGAGCAATTAAAAGCTACCTTTCTGCGTGGCTCATTACATCATCTAGCAATGAAGAGGCTGTTACTGTAGGAGATGCCTAATTGAGGGGAAAAAGAAAAGTAGGGATACAAAAGCACTCAGAATTATGGGAAGTGGGGTAAGCCAAGTGTTGCTGCGTTTGTTTTAATGTGTGAATTTTTCTAGTGAAATCCTTGTGCTTTAATCAGTCTTGCAAGGATTTCTAGTAGATCATTATTTTGTGGTTTTGTACCAATAGCTTACAAGAATTAAAAATAAAATGACGTATTCTCTTCTCCTGTGGCGTAAATATGAATCTTAAAAACATGAATATCTTTTCCATTGAAAATAGGGACCCCGTTCTTCATTCCAGCCCTGTGACAGTGGTCATAGGCCACTGACTGAACCCATTATGTCAACTCCCTACCCTCTTAATTTTGTGAAAATAAAAGTAAAATAACAGATGAAAATGTAGGTAAATGTAAGTGTCTTAATTATCCAGTGCTGTCATAACAAAAAATATTCTCTCACAGTTTGGAGGCTAAAAGTCCAAATCAGGGTCTTGGCCCTGTCAATTCCTTTTGTGACTCTCTGTCATAGTTTCTAGTGTCTGCTGGCATTCCTTGGTGTTTCTTTGCATGTAGATCCCAACCACCCCACCCTCATTCTATCTATTCTGACACAACACAGAAGGGATTAGGTTTAGGACCTGCCCTACTCTGCCATGACCTCATTAACATGACAACAGAAACCCCTGTTTCCAAACAGGGTCATATGTACAGGGACAGGGACAAGGACTTCATACATCTTTTTGGGAGCACAGTTCAGTCCATAATGGTATTTTACCATCTAAACTTTGTTCAGTAGACGTTTGCTGAATCCTCATTATAGATGAAGTGTTATATTAGGTTAGCACTATAGTTAAGTAGGGAGCCCTGATGGTGCAGTGGAAACCCTGGTGGCGTAGTGGTTAAGTGCTACGGCTGTTAAACAAACGGTCAGCAGTTCGAATCCGCCAGGCGCTCCTTGGAAACTCTATGGGACAGTTCTCCTCTGTCCTGTAGGGTCGCTATGAGCCGGAATCAACTCGACGGCACTGGATTTTTGGTTTTAATGGTGCAGTGGTTAACAGCTCAGGCTGCTAACCCAGAGGTTGGCAGTTCAAATCTACCAGCCACTCCTTGAAAACCATGTGGGGCAGTTCTACTCTGTCGTATAGGGTCACTATGAGTTGCAACTGACTCAGTGGCAGCAGGTCCAGGTGTATAGGTAAATTGTACATTCCTCTTGCCATTAAGGATCTTTGAGTCCAAAAGAGGAAATAAACACCAAGTGACAGCTGCAGTGCAAAACTGAGGAGGCAGATGCCACTCCAGAGAGAAGGAAAGCCAAGAGCAATGAAGATCTGAAAGGGCAAGCAATACCTGTCCAGAAAATGGCAAATAGGAAATACTTGACCGAGAGAGCTAGAAAAGTAAGGTGGAGACAGATCGTGGCAGGCTATTGTAAATAGTTTGGCCTTTTATTCAGTAGACAGTGGGGAAGTGTTGAAAGTTTTTAAAGGGAGGAGCAAAGTGACCCAGTTCTAGTTTAGCAATTTAAGTTGAAGTGTATGGATTTTCTTCTCTCCTTGGGCTAAGGGCCCAATGTGTTGGTTTTATTATAGTCTTCATATGTCTTGGATAGAGTTAACCTGGGGAGTTGTATTTTGGTTTTTAGTATTCTTGGGGGTAAATATTTCTTTCTTAAGTATTCATTGCCTTAATAAGCTGGTGGTTGGCTGCATTACTTCAAATTTCCAGAGTAATAATTGCCGCCAGTTATTGAGCAGATGTTCACTAAACGTCAGGTACTGTGCTGAAAGCTGAATATATACTATTTTGTTTAATCCTCCACCAGTTCTTTAGTGAGGGTATTGTCTCCATATCTTAGTTGCAGAACCTGGCCAAGACTATTCAGTTTTTATTAGTGAGAGGCAGGGTTGGTTCTCAGCTAGTCCAGAATCCAAAGCATAGCTCTTCCCACTACAGGAGGAACCCTGTGTATTCTGATGGTGTTCTTAGGAAAATAATTCAAAGCTACCTACTCTGTTCTTATCACAGTTGGAACTTTTATTTACTTGAAAATAGTAAGGGATAATGGAATGATTCAAGTTGATTAAGTATTTCTAAGTATGATCACTTTATTGAGTCTCTTTAGATACCTGGGAAAAGAAAATGTGGATGAGAGAACTACTCTGAATTGCTGCATAACATTGCTATCAGGTTTGAAATTTATAATATCATGGTAAAATCCCCTCTAAAGGACTGAAGTAAATGTGCTCATCAAAAAGATTGATACGCTGAATTCCACCCCTGAGGTGACCCCGACGCGTGGCGACCCTGTGTGTGTCAGAGGAGGACTGTGCTCCACGGGGTTGTCAGTGGGTGACTTTTCAGAGTGGATCACCAGGCATTTGTTCTGAGGTGCATCTGAGCAGACTCAAACCTGCAACTTTTGTTGGCATCTGAGTACATTAACTGTTTGGACCACCCAGGGATTCAAAATTCCATTGCTACTAATACAAAATTAGACCTCCTCTGCAACAAGTTAATCTCATCCTTTGGGAGGCCAGCATTCAGCCAGTGCAGTCATTGTTTGTGTCACTTTTTTACTCTGGGTGTGGAAAATTTTTTAGACGAAACCAAAGGCAGAGGAAAGATTAGTCCAAAGGACTAATGGGCCACAACTACCACAGCCTCCACCAGACAGTCCAGCACAACTAGATGGTGGCCGGCTACCACCACCGACTGCCCTGACAAGGATCACAATAGAAAGTCTTGGACAGAGCTGGAGAAAAATGTAGAACAAAATTCTAACTCACAAAAAAAGAGCAGACTTATTGTTCTGACAGAGACTGGAGAAACCCTGAGAGTATGGCTCCTGGACACCTTTTTAACTCAGTACTGAAGCCACTTCTGAGGTTCACTCTTCAGCCAAAGATTAGACAGGTCCATAAAACAAACAACACATGTAGCTCAACCATGTATCAAACACAAACCAAACCCACTGCCGTCAAGTTGATTCTGACTCATAGTAGCCCTATAGGACAGAGTAGAACTGCCCGATAGAGTTTCCAAGGAGCACTTGGCGGATTTGAACTGCCAGCCTCTTGGTTAGCAGCCGTAGCACTTAACCACTATGCCACCAGGGTTTCCCAAAGGGTTTCCCAACCATGTATACAAGACTTAAATGAGCATACGAGCCCAGGGGCAAGGACAAGAAGGCAGGAGGGGACAAGAAAGCTGGACAAATGGAAATAGGGACCCCAAAGTCAAGAAGGGGAGAGTGTTGACATGTTGCAAGGTTGGCAACCAGTGTCACAAAACAATATGTATATTGTTTAATGAGAAATTAATTTACTCTCTAAACCTTCATCTAAAGCACAATTAAACAAATTTTTTTTAAGTTTAAAAATTATAAATTTTTATTATGAAGAATTTTGAACATGCATGAAAACTGAATAGTGCAGCGAACTTCCATGTAGCCGTTACCAAGCTAGATGCACTCCACCCACTTCCCAAGTCATCTGTAAATATATCACGTGTATCTTTAAAAGATGAGAACTTTTTTTTCTAAAATGACAATACCATTATCACACTTAGAGAAATTAAAACTACATAATAATTCATTAGTGTCAAGTGTCTAGTCAAGTGATCACATTTCCAGTTTTTTTCTTTTTTTATATTGTGTTTTATTTTTGTTGAGAGTATACACAGCAGAAAAAATTTTTTTTTTTTTACAGAACATACACCAATTTCCACATGTACAATTCAGTGACATTGATTATGTTCTTCACATTGCACAAGCACTCTCAGCCTCCTTTTCCAAATTGTTCCTTCCCCATTAACATAGACTCACCACACTCTTAAGTTGCCTGTCTTATTTTTCGAGTTGCTATTGTCAATTTGTTCACATATAGATAGTCTTAAAAGAGCACAACACTCAAGACAGACTCTTTTTACTAGTTAAGATAAACTATTGTTTGGTTTTAAGGAGACATCAGGGACTGTTTTTGATTTAATGAGAAACTAATTTACTCTGTAAACTACTTAGGGCGGTAGTTCCAGGGGTTCATCCAGCCTCCGTGGCCCCAGAAAAACTGCATTCTGTAAGAATTTGAAATTCTCTTCTGCATTTTCCCCATCTTGGTCAGGATTCTTCTGTGGAGTCTTCTATCAAAATGTTCAGTAATGGTAGCCGGGCACCATCCAGTTCTTTCAGTCTCATGGCAAAGGAGGCAGCTGTTCATGGAGGCAGTTAGCCACACATTGCATTTTCTCCTCTTATTCCTGACTCTTTCTTCTTCTGTTGATCCAGGTGAATAGAGACCAATTATTTGTGCCTTAGATGGCCACTTGCAAGCTTTTAAGACCCCATGTGCTGGACAATGAACTAGGAGGTAGAACAGAAACCCTAAACATGACATTAAACCAATTAATTGGGATGTCCCGTGAAACCATGACCCTAAGCCTCCAAACCAAGGAACTAAATGCCATGAGGTGTTTGGGTGTACATAAGCAGCATCTATTCTTTGTGTGTGTATATTGTTGTTGTAAATATATCTATCACACAACTTTGCTAATTCAACTTCTTACAGTTTTATAACTTATTGACAGCAATTACATTAATTGGCTTGCAACCCTACCCTTAATCAGTGCTATTTTTCCATCATAGTAAACTGAAACTCATACTCCATAAGCAATACCCCCCTCCCTTTCTCCCTGTATCCTTCACCTGGTTTAAAAAAAAAAAAAAAAAAAAAACCCTGTGCCTGGTAATCACTAAGAAACTTTGGTCTCTATACATTTGCCTGTTCATCTTTTTATGGAAGTGAGGTCATACAATATTTGTTCTTTTGTGATTGACTTATTTGGCTCAGCATAACGTCTTCAAGCTCCATCTATATTGTAGCATATATCAAGATGTCATTTCCCTTACTGGCTGAGTAGTATTCCGTTGTATGTAGGTACCACATTTTGTTTATCCATTCATCAGTTGATGGGCATTTAGGTGGTTTCTACTTTTGGCTGTTGTGAATAGTGCTGCAGTGAACATTGGTGTACAAGTCTTTTCCGGTTTCTGTTTTCAAGCCTTGTGTGTTTATAGCTAGGAGTGGAATTGCTGGCTCATATGGTAGTGCTATTTTTAGTTTTTTGAGGACCTGCCACACTGTTTACCACAACAGCTGTACCATTCTGCATTCCTACCAGCAGTGGGTAAGGGTTCCAGTTTCCCCACGTCCTGAGAAACATTTGTTATTTTATGTTTTTGTTTGCTTTAATCTTAGCCATCCTCGTGGGGGTGAAATGAGATCTCATTGTGGTTTTGATTTTCATCTCTCTGATGGCTAATGACTTTGAGCATCTTTTATGTGTTTGGTGGCCATTCCTATGTCCTCATTGGTGAAATGCCTATAAGTCCTTTGTCCATTTTATGATTGGGTTATTTGTCTTTTTGGTAAGTTGTAGAAGTTCTTTATATAGAGAGATATGTGCCACTTAACATCTGTTTGGGCAGTGTCTGACTGCCTATGCTTGTTTGGTCCCATAAGGGTATCCCAATTGGAGAACAGTGCATAGGAGACTTACTTTGCTATATTGGAATCAGGAGATGGATCTGTGTCTTGTCTGCCCCAGCTCTGGGGCGGCAGGGGGAGGGGATCCTGATGCCTGTCCGAGGCTGCCTGTCCCACTGCGCTTGCCACAGGTGGGGGACATGCATACGCCATCTGAGCTGCCAAGGGAAATGCCCCTTGAGGCCGCTGCCCCACCTGGCCAGGTGCCCTGCACATGTGCCCTGGTGGACGGGGCTGGAAGAGTTTAAAGCCCGTTAGGGAAGATAGGGGAGGCAAGCACAGAGGAAGGGAGGGAGCTGGTGATGCTAGGGGCCAGGAGCCTGCCGGCTGGACATTGAGTGCATGTGTGCGCAGCTCTGGGAGACCAGGTGCGACCGCAGGGGCCAGCAGTGGAGCCGAAGTTTACGAAGTCCCTGGGCCCGCAGGCAGCCCGACCAGTGTCCCCCCTGAGCTCCTCTTTCCCGTATATAGGATGGTGTTCGTGCAACATCCAAATCACGTAGCGTCCTGTTTCACAGAATGTGTTGTGGACACTAAGCTACGCATACCTGTATTTGGTTATTAAATTCTTAATGGCTATGTGATTTCTGAAGACGGTCTCCCAGTGGGTAGCTTGACATTTCCGGGTTTGTGTCATATATATTTTTTAAAATAGTTCGTTTAAATAAGGATCCAAATAAGATCTACAGATTGCAATTGATATGCTTCTCTCTTTTTTTTTTTTTGCGTTGGCAGTTGGGTTGTTTTTTGTTAGATTTTGCTGATTGCATCCCTGTGGTTTAACATACTGCTCTGATAATCTGTATTTCTGTAGTTGGATCTAAAGACATGATCAGGTTCAGGTTCTTTTTTTTTTTTTGCAAGACTTCTTCATGCTGTGTTCTTCCATCCATGAGGCAGATAACTTTGGGTTGTTTCTCTTTCAGTGACGTTAGGAGCCATTGATGATTAATGTCTGAATCTGTTAATTCATTAGGAATTGAAAAATGGTGATACTCTAATTGTCTTTTCTTCGCCAGAATGCTTTTCCTCATCTACCATTTGGTTTCTCTGAAGTGCAGCTCAGATAGGAAAGGAAAGATAAATGCTTCTTTCTCTTTTTACTAGTTTTCAAAACAATGAGTTGTTTCCCCAGCAGCCTCAAAAGGTGACACATTTGTGTTTTATTTTTTAAATATCATTCTGAATTCATGCTTTAAACATATTCGATGATTTTTTGTTTTGATTCTTGCTGTTATTATTGATGCCCAGATTGTAAAATCATTGGTGAATGGGAGCCTCTCTAAGTTGGATCCTGAGGTCCTTTGACGTGACTTATCAGTCTCCGAGCTTCCTTGCTATCTGGTATAAGATGTTGCAGGTTTATCTTACACATTTCCTACCTCAGACCGGGAATCGGCCATTTTTCCAAGGAGCCATGGTTTGTTTTAGCAGGAAATGGCATTCGAAGAGCCATAGTCTGGGTACTGGGGGTCGGTGCTCATTGCTGCTGAATTGGTCATTGTTTCTAGCCTTTTCAGTAGCCGGATCTAGGGTGTGTGTGGCGGGGTGGCGGTAATGTTTGATGGCATGATACATGAAAGGTAAAAGGAAGCTGTAGTTGGGTTTGGAGAGACTTAAATCTTGGACTGTTTCTTTATGAAATAGCTAATATGTTTCCACTAGCATTGCTGTTGATTACAGTTGTTACATTACTAACAGCAGAGAGGCAATCATATGGAACTCCTGAAATGGCTCATTTTCCTGTAGTCTTACTTAAATACAGGTTTATATAAGAACTTTTATAAATGGCTTAATTAATGTTTTAAAATACCATACAGTTGTAAGTTATTCATCGGTAACATATGTAATTAGCATATACCTCTTGGCTTTGAGTGAATGTAAGGTTACTGTGAGTTGGAATCTACTCAAGGGCAACAGGCAAGCCTCAGGTAACAGCTGTTGGGCGCAGTGGTGGTTTAGAGGTAGGCCTTACCTTTGGGAGACTCAGATTCGATTTCCAGCTAGCGCACCTCACACACAGTCACCGCTCATCTACTTCTGAAAATCAGCCATCGAAAACCCTATGGATCACAACAATCGAATCTGCGTTAGATCATGGGAATGCCGCAGGGCCAGGCAGTGTTTGATTTTGTTGTGGATGGGGCCATCATGAGTTGAGTGCCAACTTGACAGCAGCTAACAACAATAAAATGTATAAAAAATTCATTTGCCATTTCAACTATCATATCTATTTTTAATTGCTTGGGAAAACATGTTTTATGTGTTGTATTAGTTTTCTATTGATGGTGTAACAAACTACCAGAACGTAATGGATTACATGTATTAATTATTTTACAGTTCAGGAGATCAGAAGTTTAACACGAATCTCAGTGGGCTAAAATCAAGGTGTCATCAGGACTGCGTTCCTTCTGGAGGCTCTGAGGAGAATCTGTTTCCTTGCCTTTTCCAGCTTCTAGAGGCCCCTTCCTCCATCCTCAAAGCCAGCAGCATAACATCTTCAAATCTCTCTCTGGCTCTTCTGCCTCCTCTTCCATTTGTAAAGATCTTTGTAATTATATTGGGCCCACCTGTGTAGTCCAGAATAACCTCCCCATTTTAAGGTCAGCTGCAACCTTAATTCCACCTGTAACCTTAATTTCCTTTTTTCCATGCAACCAAACATGTTCATAGGTACCGGGAATTAAGGCGTGGATTTCTTTGAGGGTCTATTTTTCCACCTACCACATAACCAAAAAAAAAACAAAACCCACTGCCATCGAGTCAATTCCGACTCATAGTGACCCTATAGGACAGAGGAGAACTGCTCCATAGAGTTTCCAAGGAGCACCTGGCAGATTTGAACTGCTGACCTCTGGGTTAGCAGCCATAGCACTTAACCACTACGCCACCAGGGTTTCCACCTACCACATACCATTAAAAAAAACAAAAACCCAAATCTGTTGCTGTCAAGTCAATTCCGACTCATGGCAACTCTATAGGACAGAGTAGAACTGCCCTATAGGGTTTCCAAGGAGCACCTGGTGAATTTAAACTGCTGACCTTTTGATTAGCAGCCGTAGCTCTTAACCACTACACCACCAGGGTTCCCATATATGTCGTAGTATCTTTTAAACTACTGAAATTGAGCATGTGGGTTTATTCTTTTTACGTTTTTATCAAAGTGGAAGCCTAAGCAATTGAAAAGGTCAAGTTGTACTTCAAAATTCGTAGCGAAAAATAGCCATCCCCTGTCTCTATTCTTCCTCATCTCTAAAACCATTTTCAATTATTCTGTTTTTTTCCCCCCTGATATTTACCTCCATCTTCCTGCTGCTGCTTGCATTTAAATATATATATATATTTCTAATTTATGTGTGTCTGTCTTTTCATTTTTCCCTCTTCCCAAACTCCTACTTTTATGATACCACGTTTTATGGGTAAATCAGTGTTGACTTTTTGTTTGTGGGTATTCTTCATTGCTGAGACATTTTGGTTACATTTTGTTTCTTGGGCGGACTAGTTAGAGATGAATATTATTTGTTTTCTTTGTCTTCAAATAACCTTTTTTTTTTTTTATATATAAAGACATCTCTCCTAGATGCCCCTAAACTCTTGTTCCAGCCTTAACTTTCTGCCTTCAAGGTCTGTTGCCCAGTTGTTGTCATCCCTGGAAATTATCTTTTCCTCTCTCCTCTGTGTTCTCTTTTCCTTCCCTTGTTTTTTTTTATTGTTTATTACCTTATTTGGAAGTGCATATACTAGTTGTACCCTAGTGGTACAAACATTCAGGCGCTCAACTGCTAACCGAAAGGTTGGTGGTTTGAACCCACCCAGCAGCTCTGTGGTAGAATGACCTGGCGATCTGCTTCTGTAAAGATTACAGCCAAGAAAACCTTATGGGGCAGTTCTACCCTGTCACATGGGGTTGCCGTGAGTCAGAATTGACTTGATGATACCTAACAACATTCTCTGATAACTTCTTGAGAATACAGGGAAAGTAAAAATTTTGAGATGTTGCATTTCCAAAAATGTCTTTGTTTTACCATCATACTTTATTTGATTAGCTATAAATGTCTAGATTGGAAATAATTTTGGCCCAGAATTTTGAAGGTGTTATTCCATTGTTTTCTAGCTTTCAGTATTTCTTTTATGAAGTCTGTTGTTATTCTGATTTTTTTGTTGTTGTTAAATTTTTATTGTGCTTTAAGTGAAGGTTTACAAGTCAGTCTCATATAAAAATTTATATACACCTTGCTATATATACTCCTAGTTGCTCTCCCTGTAATGAGACAGCACACTCCTTCCCTCTACCCTCGTTATTCTGATCCTTAATGTGAATATGAGTGTGACCTGGTTTTCTTTCTGAAAATTTTTAGGTTTTATCTCAATTGTTCAGGGATTTCTTCAATTATTGCCTTTTCGCTTTTTTTTTTTTTTTTTTTAATGATTGTGCCGAGCATTTGGTAATCCTTTCAGTCTGGAAACTTGTGCCCTTCATTTATGGAAAGTTTTCTTGTATTATTTCTTTGGTAATTTCCTCTCCTTTTTCTCTGCTTTCACTCTGGTATTGTTACTGTACAGACATTGGAGTTTCTGGATTGAATTTCTAATTCTCTTTTCTCCCTTATTTTCCAGCTTTGTCTTTTTTTTTTTTTTTTTTAAGGAAATATGCTCAATTCTTGTCTTCCAATCTGTCTATTAAAATTCAATCTTTGCTTTGTCTGGTATCCTCACAACGGGAGCTTCTCTGATACATTTTCTCTAGTGGACATCCAGCCCTCTGCTAAACTAGGGGCAAGGTAGCCATCTGCCTGCTTGGGATTGCTAGATACAGTGGGAGGGAGGGTGGCTGCCTGCTTCTTATATAGACTTTAAACCGAAGTTTTGTTTTTATTCAGACTCCAGTTTTTAGAAGAATCTGGTGCCTTGAATTACTGAACCTTTCCAGGTTTCTCTAAATTGGTTTCCTTATTCCTCTTAGTGAGATTTCATGAGAGATCAGAGGTGTTGTGTTATGTTCAGTGCACCATGTTTAGCTGGATGTTTAGATGTATATTTTCTGTCTTTTTAGTTATATTTGCGTCTGTAAAATTTTTTGGAAATTATTTGACTTTTTGAGTGTACTTTTTCCTCTAGTCCAGGGGTCAAGAAGCTTTTTCTGTAAAGGGCTAGATGGCAAATGTTCTAGGAATATTGTTAATTTATTGCTTTGTTTTGTTTTGTTTTATAATGCTTTAGAACCGTTCTTAGCTCACAGACTTATGAAAACAGGCTATGGGCGGAGTTGGCCCAGTTTACGGCCCCCTGCTTTAGTCAATCTCCTTTAATCTCACTTAATTTTTTTTAGTTTTTTACTTACAGACATTTGAGGTTAGTTTTTATTTTTTCATCGTACTTCAGATGAAGGTTTACAGAACAAACTAGTTCCTCATTAAACAGTTAGTACACATATTGTTTTATGACATTGATTAACAACCCCATGACATGTCAACACTCTTCCTTCTCAACCTTGGTTTCCCTATTACCAGCTATCCTCCGCTCTTCTGCCTTCTAGTCCTTTCCCCTGGGCTGGTATGCCCCTTTAGTCTTGTTGTGTTTTTTGGGCCTGTCTAATCTTTGGATGAATGGTGAACCTCGGGAGTGACTTCATTACTGAGCTAAAAGGGTGGCCTGGGGCCATAGTCTTGGGGTTTCTGCAGTCTCTGTCAGGCCAGTAAATCTGGTCTTTTTTTGTGAGTTAGAATTTTGTTCTAATTTTTTCTCCAGCTCTCTCCAGGACCCTCTGTTGTGATCCCTGTCAAAGCAGACAGTGGTGGCAGCCGGGTACCATCTAGTTGTACTGGTCTCAGTCTGGTGGAGGCTGTGGTAGATGTGGTCTTTTAGTCCTTTGGACTAATCTTTCCCTTCTGTCTTTAGTTTTCTTCTCCCTTGCTCCCGAAGGGTGAGGTCAGTAGAGTATCTTAGATGGTTGCTCACAGGCTTTTAAGACCCCAGATGCTACTCACCAAAGTAGAATATAGAACATTTTCTTTATAAACTGTGTTATGCCAATTGAGGTAGATATTCCTCAAGACCATGGTGCCCACAGCCCTCAGACCAGTAATTTGGCCCCTCAGGGAGTCTGTGATCTCACTTGATTTTTAACCTCGCTTTTATTTTTGGTGTTCAGTTTTGTAGAAAATGAACTTTCTTGTAATTGTTGCGGGACAGATGCCAACTGGTGATATCTTTAAGAACAGTTGAATTGAGAATGGCAACTTTTGTAGTCAGAGCCCTGCTGGTGTAGAGGTTAAGAGCTTGGCCGGTAACCAAAAAGTAGGCAGTTCAAATCCACCAGCTGCTCCTTGGAAACCCTGTGGGGACAGTTCTGTCCTGTAGGGTCGCTATGAAACTGAATCCACTTGAGGGCAATGGGGGCTTAACTTTGTAGTCATGTTTCCCTAGGTACTACAAGTAGTCATTTTATATTTTTCATTGACAGTAATAAGAATGTATTTTCACACTTGAATCTGAAAAATAGCTGTGTAGCCTCTTGCCAAGTGTATGTTTTTTGTTGTTGCTGAGAAAGTAGAATTCCAAAATTGATTAAATCAAATAACCTTGTAATAATTGACTCCATGAGTGTGGGAGCCTAGGATGGTGCCTGTGTTACTTTCTGCCAGGACTGAAATAGAACTTTCCTCTAGGAATATGGCTTAGAGAATTTTCAGTTTCAGCATGGCCTTTTCAGTTTATGCAATTAATGGTAATTATTACTTTTTTTCTTGCTAACTATGTTTAATGCTAGTGGAACCAGAAATAATTTAGAAGGAAGTTATTCTCATTTAACTTAAAAAAAGAAAAAACCAACAGAAACCTTGTGATGTGTGAACCAGAGCCACCTGGAGAGTAAGAGCAATGTAGCTGTGGTTTGGAATCCTAGTTTTCTGCCCAGGATGTGGACTGAAGGCTTTTCATTCAGTGTTTTCTCTAAAGCCTAGAAAGTCAACATGATGCTGGTTGTGCTGTAGTGAAGGTGGTTGGGAGTAGCATTTCCTCCTGGGTTTTGTATTTTCCTCATGGGAGAATAATTGATCTGTTAACCTCACTTCAAAGGCTGAAGGATAAGTTGCCTTGACTTCTTTAAAATGTATGTTTAAAAAAAGGTGTGTGTGTGTTTGATGTAAAAGTACGATGCTTACTGGGGAAAATTTAAAAAAATAATAAGAAAATAAAATGAATCCATAATTCAGTCTTCCAGAAATAATAATTATTGCAAGCATTTCTGTATGTTTCCTTTTCCTGGATTTTTTTTTAAGACAAATTTGATTTACAACTAGAACCAAAACGTGAAACCAAACCCGTTGCCGTTAAGTCCATTCTGACTCCATAGCAGCCCTATATAGGACAGAGTAGAACTGGCCCCATAGAGTTTCCAAAGAGTGGCTGGTGGATTTGAACTGCTGACCTTTTGATCAGCAGCCAAGCTTATTAGCCACTGCACCATCAGGGCTTTACAACTAGAACAGTGATGGTTAATTTGAAGATTCAATAAAGGAAGGATTATTGGGCAATTCTAAAAACCCTAGTAAGTGTATAAACGATTCTATGAAAAATGCCAGTACAGTACAGTTCACAAAAGTGGATGTGCTGTTTTGCTGATTCTCATAGAAATTGACCCATAAAGTCAGTTTCTTCTTTAGTTAGATTTTTTGGGGTGATTTGACTACTTGACCAGGACTTAAATTTAAAAGGATAGTCCTCTTTTTAAAAAATCCTTTATGGGTTGACAATTTATTCTTTTAACTCTGTCAGGTGTAAAAAGGGCAGACATTTACATCTAAAACCCCTAAAACTCACCCTGTCTACTGATGAGCCCCCTTTTCAATGCTCCAGCCTAGACTAACACCTTGCTGAACCATAGGTACAGTTTCCTTATAGTTGTTTACTCATCGTCTCCCATAGTCTCCCTAGTTTGCACTATCAAATGTTTGAAATAAAGCACATTTGTCACTTGGTAGGAAATTGACCCTTCCCCCATAGTTAAAAAATAATGGCAGTGTTTTACAAATAACTTAATAGTGGTCATAGATAAAATTTTTTTCACATCCTCTAGTCATAACTATTAGCTTAGAATCATCTCCCTACAGCAAAAAAAAAAGGATGTTTAGACATTGCTATATGATTAATTGGAAAAATGTTCTTTCAATGAATAACGTTTCCATGGGATTTAAATCTTTACTGACATTTGTTTAGGTCAGTGGCTGCAACAATGGGTTCATATATAGCAATGCTTGTGAGGATGGTGCAAGACCCGGCAGTGTTTCGTTCTGTTATACATAGGGCCACTATGAGTCAGAACCCACTCGACGGCACCTAAAAGACTAACAAACATTTAGGTCAAACCACCTGCTTTCATAGAATTCATATGCTTTTTTATTTATTTTTTTTTTTAATTTTTATTGTGCTTTAAGTGAAAGTTTGCAAATCAAGTCAGTCTCTCATATACTTCTAGTTGCTCTCCGCCTAATGAGACAGCACACTCCTTCTCTCCATCCTGTATTTCCATGTCCATTCAGCCAGCTTCTATCCCATTTGGCCTTCACATCTCCCCTCCAGCATATACCTTAAAAAAAAAAAGGCAAGCAAAACCCCTGAAATACTAACTGAACAAACTCAAAGGAAGTTTTCTTTCATCTGTGTACCTTGCCCCAACTATTTCTCAGGCTCAGCACACCTTTTTTTTTTTAATCACCAGCAGCATATTTCCCTTTTAGAAGGCACAAGGTAAGATAAGATAGGTTATTGCCGTTTTGATTTTAAAGAATAAAACCTCCTAAATAATCTTTCAATTAAAGGATTAAAATCTGAAGTTGGAGCAGTTTTTCAAATCATCATAATATAAGCATGGGGAGGTTTTTTGAGGATGGTGAAAGTGAGAAGGAAGTTCTGGGTGATATTTCTCTAATAATCACCTTGACATAATTAGCATAAGAAAACTTTTGGTTTGATTAATATGTGCAATATTAAGTACATAGTAAAGAAAGGTTATGGGAACCTTTAAAAGGCTTTTTGGTAAGTAGTATAAATACAAACAGTAGCTGCCGTTGCATTACATATTTCAACAGCCTGACAACATCTTAGAATACAGAATTCTAGCTAGCTAATTTTGTAAGATCCATTGCCATAGAATCGATTCCGACTTACAGCAACCCTATAGGACAGAGTAGAACTGTCCCAAAGGGTTTCCAAGCAGCAGCTGGTGGATTTGAACTGCTGACCTTTTGGTTAGCAGCTGATCTCAACCACTCCACCACCAGGCCATACTGTTTTCACTGACCTCATATACATGCGAAAACTGGACAATAAATAAGGAAGATTAAAGAAGAATTGATGCCTTTGAATTACGATGTTAGCAAAGAATATTGACTATAATGAGCTGCCCAAAGAATGAACAAATCTGTCTTGGAAGTACAGCCACGTGCTTCTTAGAAGTGAAGGTGATGGACTTTGGACATGTTTTCAGGAGGGGCCAGTGCCTAAAGAAGGACATCATGCTTGGTAAAATAGAGAGTCAGCAAAAAAGAGAAAGACCCTCAACCAAATGGACTGATACAGTGGCTGCAGCAATGGGCCCAAGCATAACAAGGTTTGTGAGGATAGCACAGGACTGGGCAGCGTTTCATTCTGTTGTACATGGGGTCACCATGAGTCGGAACTGACTCAATGATACCTAACAACAACAATTTTCTAAGAAAAATCTTAACTGTGTTTTAAGTGAAAGTTTACAGTTCAAGTCAGTCTCATACAAAAACTTACATACTTTGCTATGTAACCCAAGCTGCTTTCCCCTTAATGTGACAGCACACTCCTCTTCTCCACCCTGAATTCCCTGTGTCCATTAAACCAGCTCCTGTCCCCTCTGCTTTCTCATCTCACTTCCAGGCAGGAGCTGCCCACATAGTCTGATGTGTCTACTTGAGCCAGGAAGCTCTCTCCTCACCAGTATCCATTTCTGTCTTATAGTCTAGTTCAGTCCCTGTCTGAAGAGTTGGCTCTGGGAATGGTTCCAGTCTTGAGCTAACAGAGGGTCTGGGGGCCATGACCTCTGGGATCCCTCCAGTCTCAGTCAGACCATTAGGTCTGGCCTTGTTATGAGAATTTGAGGACTGCCTCCCACTGTTTTCCTGCTATGTTGGGAACTCTCTGTTGTGTTCCCTGTCAGGGCAGCCATAGGTTGTAGCCAGGCACCATCTAGTTCTTTCGATCTGAGGCTGATACAGTCTCTGGTTTATGTGGCCCTTTCTCCTCTTGGGCTCATATTTACATTGTGTCTTTGGTGTTCTTCTTTATCCTTTCCTTCAGGTGGGTCGAGACCAATTGATGCATCTTAGATGGCTGCTTGTGAGCGTTTAAGACCCCAGATGCCATTCACCAAAGTGGGATGCAGAACGTTTTCTTAATACATTTTGTTATGCCAACTAACCTAGATGTCCCCTGAAACCATGGTCCGGAGACCCCCAACCCTGCCAGTCTGGCTTTCGAAGCATTTGGTTGTATTCAGGAAACTTCTTAGCTTTTGGTTTAGTCCAGTTGTGCCAACCTCCCCTGTATTGTGTGTTGTCTTTCCCATCACCTGAAATAGTTCTTGTCTACTATCTAGTTATTGAATACCCCTCTCGCTTACAATATATATATATTTTTTAAAAAGTTACGATTGAATTGAATTTATCTAAATTCTTAAAATTTTATCTTTTCACCTTCCCTTTGTGTCCTTGGTCATGTTGTAACATTACATAAAAAAAATTACATAGTGAATATATAATTCTGCATTCTGCTTATTTTTACAAATCTGTTCTCTGAAATGCTGTATAAGCCCATATAGTTGTCATTTTAATAGCTGTATAATCCATTCAATGGATTACTATAATTTAAGTTATTTAAATAATGCAGTAGTGAACATGTGTAATATTGTTTTTCTCAGTAAGATAATTTTTCAAAGTTGTATTTCAGAGAGATTTCATTGGGAAAGGAATGAAATAAAGAACAATTCTTTTAGGCTTTTGGATTTTATGTGAAAAATAAGGTAAAGTTTTTTAATAAATGCTAATCCATTTTTATTTTTAGCATACAAATTTAACACAACTATTGGCCTAACAGAGTTGAAGCAAATCTATTTCATCACCTTTTTGACCTAATGTTATTTTTTCTAGGCCAGAAGTAAACTCTTGATTTTTTTCTTCACCTCTTCATATAATTTTGTTATAATTTGTTTGCAATATATTTATTTACCTGAACTATGCACCTAGACATATTTGCTGTGTCCAGGTTACAATTTTTAATTGACCTGAATAGCTCGTGACTTCATGAGGACAATAAATCCCTAGTGTGTGGCACACAGATTTTTTTGTGTGTGTGTGTGCTATATAGATGAAGGTTTACAGAGCAAATTAGTTTTTCACTAAACAATTAATACACATATTCTTTTGTTGCCAACACCACAACATGTCAGCACTCTCCCCTTCTTGACCCTGGGTTCTCCATTTCCATTCATCCAGCTTTCCTGTTCCTTCCTGCCTTCTTACCCTTGCCCTTGAGCTGGCGTGCCCATTTAGTCTCGTGTACATGGTCGAGCTACGTGTGTTGTTTGTTTTATGGGCCTGTCTAATCTTTGGCTGAAGAGTAAACCTCAGGAGTGACTTTAGTACTGAGTCAAAAGGGGATAGCACAATGATTTGCATGCAGGGGCTCAATAAGCATTTGTTAAATTGAATGAATGACTAAAACAAGATTAATGTAGTATCAATCACTGATTAAATAGCATTCTAAAAGCTAGACTTTTGAATTGAGAATTGCATTTTAGTTGGTAAACAGAACATGTTAGTCCTAAGAGCTTAGGGGAAGTCCCCTGGTTCTACATAGTTTGGAGGTATCGTTTGCTCAGTGGCAGATGGCAAGTTCAGAGGTTACTGAATTGTTTCCATTTTTGTTAAATAAGGTCAGTGTCACAATGTTGTCTTCTTAAAATATTTTTCCAAGTGTTGCTGCTTTAGTTTGTTCTTATTGAAAAAATTTAGCTATATAAATGTTATATTTAAACGGGAAACTCGTCTTCAGCACCCCCGCAATTTTGCCAACCATCTTCCTAGAAATACTTGATAACAGTTTAGAGTGTGTCCGTCCATACATTGTCCTTCGAAAGACTAAAATGTCGCAAATAAGACTTTTCGTTCTCTTTAACGACCACTCCCAGTCCCCTCCCTTATTTCTCATTCTCATTTTTTTGGTGTGACTCCTTCCAGATCTTTTTTTTTTTTTTTTGCATTTACATTCATATAAATGTACTCGTGGTATATATATGTGGGTGTGTTTTAACATGCTGTATTTCATCAATCTAAGACTCTATTTTATGTACCATAAACAGAGAAAAACTGCCAGTTGTAACCATAAGATAGCGTAGATTCTAAAACCTAAACTGATATTAGAGATATTAAGGGTGTGTGTGTGTACTTTTTAGGATTGATGAAGTACATTGTGTGCTATGATTGTATGTAGTTTTCTGCAATTTACTTTTTTCACTTCCCAACGTTTCCTGTGATTGCTTCATTTATACCACAGAATGAATAGACCACATTTAGTCATTCCCTTATTGATAAACTTTTAATTTGTTTCCAACAAAGAGAAGACAGTACTGTATCTGCCTCCTTCTATATATTTGGGAGCGCTTCTCAAGGGTAGAAACCCTGGTGGCGTAGTGGTTAAATGCTACGGCTGCTAACTAAAAGGTCAGCAGTTCGAATCTACCAGGCGCTCCTTGGAAACCATGGGGCAGTTCTCCTCTGCCCTATAGGGTCACTATGAGTCAGAATCGACTCGACGGCAGTGGGTTTGGTTTGGTTTCTCGAGGGTAAGAGCCCTCATAGCACAGTGGTTAAGCACTTGGCTGCTACCTGAACTCACTAGGCAGCTCGTAGCCACCAGCCGCTTCACAGGATAAAGATGTGTGGCGGTCTGCTTCTGAGAAGATGACAGCCTTGGAAACCCTGTGGGGCCGTTCTGCCCCGTCCTTAGGGTCGCCATGAGTCTGAATCAATGGCACGGGGTTTATTTTATTATTTTTAATATCAAGGGTAGATAATGAGAACTGGAATCCCTGGGTCGTAGGGCTTTGTCCTGGTTAGTTGCCGCGGAGTTGGCCCCGACTCGTGGTGGACTTGCATACAGCAGAACCGAACACTGCCTGGTCCTGTGCCGTCCTCAGTCTCTGGTATGTTTGAACCCATTGTCGCAGCCACTGTATCAGTCCATCTCATGGAGGGTTTTAATTTCCGTTTCCCTGATGACTAGTGAGATTGAATATTTTTTTTGGATGCTTATTTGCTAAGTGTATTTTTTTTTCTTGTCTGAATTTCCTGTTCATGTCCTTTGACCCATATTCTTCTGACCTCCCGTTATCCCATTAGTGATTTTTATTTTGGTGACCACTGTGTATATGGATCATACTAACTTGTAAGAGTATATGCTATTTTTCTTTTTTTTTTTTTAAGTTTGAAATTTGTTAGTCTGTTGTTATCATTGAAATCAACCATAATTAATGCTACCATTAAGCAGAACTGTGCTCTGTAAGGATTTCCGTTTTACCAGTACCCAATTTCATATTACTTTTGAATATTGGTGGTAGTTAAGACTTTATAGTGTAGCTGACTTCGCTCATGATTGCTCTTATGGAAACTTGTCGGAGGCCAACCATAATTTGAAGAAAGGAAAAGGATCTGATAGTTATTAGTAGTGATATTATCTTATCTGTGAGATAGTGGTGGAGTCCTTACCTTATTAATGTACAAACGGAATCTTTACTTATTAATGGACACTTATTAAATGTTCCTCAGCTAGGAAATGTCTGAGATGAGATTTAAACCTAGATCTGTCTGATTCCAAAATTCCTTCCCCTGTATCATACTGCTTCAGTGGGAGGGATAAGTTTTGAATACAGCACTTCAAAGTATATATAATCTGTTATGCATGATCGTGTAAGAAGGAGTATAAATTTATTTTAAAAGACTGTGGTTCTTGCACATTGTTCTTAATATGTGTAAAATGTGATAAGTGGTACAATTGTCTATGTATATCTCAGTGCAGCTTGATAGATTTCTGTGTAATAGTTTTAACATAAACATTGGTACTTCTTTTTTTAAAAATTAATAATTTAGTATAAAGGGTTTCTTAGATTCCCAACTATGAAAATTTAGTAATTGAAATAAATTACTATAAAAATCACTGTAATAGTGTTTATATCTGCCACACACGGTTTGTGACATACCTTATAGCAAGAGTTTGGACTGTAATGCTGAAAACGATGTTATTTTTTCCAGTGCTAATTGTTTTCTTTTTCTTATAGAAAAAGATGGAAAAGCATTTCATCCCACTTATGAAGAAAAACTAAAACTGGTGGCACTGCATAAGCAAGTTCTCATGGGTCCTTATAATCCAGACACTTGTCCTGAGGTTGGATTCTTTGATGTGTTGGGGAATGATAGGAGGTAACGATGTTTTGTTGTGTGATGAATTTAATGCGAGGAGTGTTGAAAGGGGTACAAAGTGAATTGCTTAGGATGTAAATACTTGGTTCCCAAGCTTAGAATAAGAACAGAAACAAACATTTCTGCTTGCAGTGTCTAGAGTCTTCAGATGTTTCTTTTTGGCTTGGAAATGTTTGTGACTAAATATTACGAAAGAAGATTACTCATCTGATTATGACCATAAGACAAGGACAGCTGAATAATTCTTCCTGAACAATGTTAAAACCAGCCTTTTAAAATAAGTAGTAATTGATCCCCCCGTTGAAGCAGATGCAGAGTTGTGACAAAAAGAATACGTTGAGTATTTTATTCGGTTAAGGCTAAAATATGCTATCAGGAGAATAAAACTTTGAGACCCTTCTGCTACCATAGGAGTTATAAGGAATGAAGTTATAAATAGCTCTTTGCAGTTCACAGCAGTAAGCTTGGATTGTATGTGGCATACCTAATTTAGTAAGTCACTACATGCTTATTGAAAGAGTTTTGAGCCTTCTGCTTATAGTAGAATCAGATTGCTTGGGTTATAATTGAGAATTGTTTGTAATTAAGTTTAAATTAAATTCTCATTCTGTTAAGAAGGTTAGATAACTTTTCTTATTATTATTTACAGGAGAGAATGGGCGGCCCTGGGAAACATGTCAAAAGAGGATGCCATGGTAGAGTTTGTAAAGCTCCTAAATAGATGTTGCCATCTCTTTTCAACATATGTTGCATCCCACAAAATAGAGAAGGAAGAGCAAGAAAAAAAAAGGTGAAGTTTGCGAGCACAGAATACTTTATCTCTATGCGACCCAGCACCTTGATGCTTTTGCTTTATGGGATGTCTGTTCTAGGCCAGGTGTCTTACTTCCCTTGGACGCCCACTTCTTAACGGCAATTGTTCAAACTGCCTGATGTGAGCAGGTATTTATATTATGAGTTTTGGAGGGAAGGGGTGCTGCTTCCTTCTGGCTGTACCTTTAAAAGGACCTGCCCATCCATCATGGTCGCATTCCTTTTGTCTTAATCACACTAAGTTTCTGAGCACACTCCACCATGAACCCAGCCTCTGGCTCTTCCCTACCCTTCTGGGCTGACACAAACACCCTTCGCAGCTGTCTCCCTTGACCTTCTAGAGTATTCGTGCTCCATTTCGTGGTTGTCATCTGTGCTACATGGTCGGCCTTATGTAGGCATTCATAGTTAGCTCTGGTTCCCAGGTGGCCTGTTAGTTATTCCCAGGGTTAGGAGGAGAGCTGCTAAATGCGCTGTTGACATTTGTGAAATTCTGCTGTGATTGTGAATTCGACAGAATTATAGTTAACAACTTATTTATCTAGAGGTTACACTTTCAGCAACTTTGATTATCTAGGACTTCTAGGTAACCAAAAAGATGCTATAAAAACAATTTTACCTCGGATTACATTATACTTATTTTAGAAACAGGTATTTCTGTGGTTTCCCACCTCAAACTGGATGAGAAATAACAGGTTAGAAGAGAAAATAGCCTGATAATGAGGGAGAAGACAGGAACTGTGAAAAATAGAAAAGAATTTTAAAAGAATGGCAGTCAGGGGCCATTTAACATGAGCGCAAGCTTGTCCATCACTATATTATGACAGGACAATTTTTATGTTTGTAGTTATAAACCCTGAGCCATCAAGAGGTAGAGAGCACTAAGTGTCATTTATCCATGTTTAAGAAGATAGGAAACAGCTTAATACATTTTTGGATTTTTATCTAGAGGAAGATAATTATTTTTCTCCAAGGAAAAAAGTTGAAGCTTGTAAGAATGAAATGAGGTACTTTTAACTGGAAAATGGGTTTGTGTGCTTTAGTCTGCTGTGCAGTCATGTTGGCTAAATGAGTTGTAGCTGTGCTGTCTTTGGAAGTGTGTACATTGCTTTTTTGAGTTCTTATTTAAGTGATAAATATTCAGATTTCTCTTAAGCATTGTCAAAAGTTACTACTCGTTTTAACATATGAAACTGCCGTGTTTTCTTTTAAAACTATACTTCTGTCGTGAGGTGAAGTTCCTGTAGAATTTTTTAAAGTGTTTAAGACTGGAGTTCATCTCTCTTGAACTGTAAGCTCTGACTTGTGGAACATCTTGCCCTGTACCAGCTGTGACACATTGAAAGAGGTCATGTTATTGCTCCATTGTGAGCCTTGGCCGTGGCTTAGGTACGTTGTTAATCATTTACAGGAGTTTGGGGAGAAAAGAAATCTTACCTTTCATCCTATCTTAACCCGCTTGTACGCCACACCACTCTTAGACGCAAGGTGTTCATTCCTAGGGCGACAGACGCATTCTCCTTTTTGGAAAGAAGCATGTTGGGATGAGTAAAAGAGCTGGATGAGGGCAGCACCTAGGTGTCCAAAAACTGCACTTGGCTTTTTCAAATTAAAAGTTTTTAACTTTTTTAAAATTTCAGAAACAGTATACAAATATATGCGGTATAAATGGCTTTTCTATGTATTTACCTGCTTTTTTCATTAACCAAATGTATTCAGCGTCTTTACATACTAGCCCACATAGTTCTGTCGCTTTTCCTGGCTACATCACATTCCAGGATGGGTTTTTCATCTGTTATGCACATTAGTTGACTTGCGGTTCCTTCCAGCACTGTGCTAAGCCCTGAAGGTGTAGCAGTGTAAAAAGGTGCTGTCTGCCCCTTATGGAGCACCTACTATTAACTAAACTTAGCACACAAGTATAATTCTGACTGTAGCATATTGTGAAGGAAAGACTCATGGTACTGTTAGCACATATTAGAGAAGAATCTTCAGGGTACAGGTATGTGCGTGATTGAAGTGGTGTCTTACTGAGGGACCCCTTCTGTTGCTGTGCTGCAGCGGTTATTCTTGACATAGTTTTGTATGTTGTGAGATTAGATCCATGTGATAGATTTCTAGTAGTGGAATGTATGCGTTTCAAATTTGATCGATACTACCACATTGTTCCCTAGAAACGCCGTGTCCGTCTTCACTGGAAAATGAAGTCTTAGGTTATTTCTAAACAGAATTCATTACATAAGGTTCATTCCCTCTGTTCTTTACTTTATAGGAAGGAGGAGGAGGAGCGAAAGAGGCGTGAAGAGGAAGAAAGAGAACGTCTGCAAAAGGAAGAGGAAAAGCGTAGGAAAGAGGAGGAGGAGAGGCTTAGACGGGAGGAAGAGGAGAGGAGGCAGATAGAAGAAGAGAGGCTTCGGCTGGAACAGCAGAAGTAAGCATATTGTGTGGTCTGTCTTTGAAAGGAAAAATGGACTACCACACCTTATTACTCAACTTTTTACCCTTGCGTGCCTTAGAATAGTTCTGTACGCTGGTAAGCCTAAGGACCCACCCAGTAGGTCAATATTATCTGGTACCAAAGAGTGCTTAGTCTTAAGCATCATTTGGTTGCAAAAAGGGGAAGTTATATTGGGAGGATTTGGGATTAGCTCACAGAGCCCAGGGACTAGAAGCAAGAGCTGAGCTTGCTTAACTGCTCTCTCTGTTTCTGGGTCCACGTGACCTTTTGTCTTTGCTTCTCTTAGCTCCCGTCTCTGCATCGTTTTTCCTGCCTCTCTGTAAATTGTCACTCTGCCTTGGCGTATGCAAGGCTATCCCAGCCTGGATTTATGTGGTCTGTGTTTCCTTGCATCTGAGGGAGACTAGCTGGAGTATGTGAGACCCAGTTAGAAATTCCTAGGAGAGAAAATCTAGTTGGCCCAGCCTATGACAGGACTGGGGAATGAGAGCAGCTGTCTCAGAAGGGCCTGATCCTTCAGGAGGGAGCTGTGGGTACAAAGAGGAAGTGGTCAACACCATGAAACACTGTGGGAAGAAGGCCTGGGGCCCTAGGGGTGGTGTGGTGGACAGGTTAAACCAGAGAACATGGAAGTCCATGGATTTCTTCTCATTTCTGGGTAGGACCTCAGAAAAAGTTTCAGTGCTAGCCTCAAACTAATCTAGGGCCTCATTCTCCTTTGGAGAGAAACTATGAATGCTGCTTTTTTCTTACCCCCACGAGGGTTGCCCTAGGTGGACAGGGTATCAGGCCCTACTTAGGAGTTTGTGAGGTTTTGTTTCATTAATAGATTACTTTGAGTTTTTGTTAGGTTGGTCACATAACTGAGTTAAGCATGTGGTTCCTCTAAGAAAAAATATAAAAAATAATTGTAATAGTTGGCAGAAATTAGTATCTCTAAACGAAGTGTAAGGAGCCCTGAAGGTGCAGTGGTCAGTTAAAGCACCTGGCTGCTAACCAAAAGGTCGGCGATACAAACCCATCAGTGACTCCGTGGGATGGAAGACCTGGTGGTCTGCTCCTGTAAAGATAGCAGCATAGGAAACCCTATGGGCTAGTTCTGCTCTGTCATATAGGGTCACTATGAGTCAGAATCAACGCGACAGCACACAACAACAAAAAAAACCAAGTGTGTCCAGATACTGTTTTCAGTGTTTCTTTTTAAGGCAGGCTTTAAATTTAAATAAAATGCTTTAAATTAAATGGACCCTCAAGTTTTGACTGGCTTTACTTATACTTACTAGGGCCACCTGTAACATCTTTTAACTATTCTTCTTGCCTCTTATTGCCATTTGTGTATTTAAGTAGAAAAGCCATAACCAACGGTTAAAGATCCCATCTTTGCCACAGGTAATGTACCATCACGGCTTGCAGCATCGTAATTAAAGAGTATAGGCTCTGGAGCAAACTGCCTGGGTTTGAATCCTGGCTCTGGCATCTACTAACAGTGTAATCTCGGGCAAGTTACCGAATGCCTCCACTTCCTCCCGTGTGACACCCTACCTCATGGGTGTCGTGAGGGTGAGATGGGTTAGTACGTGTGTGTGCTTCAGCACCGTGTGGCACGTGTAAGGACAGTGAATGTTAGTGACTGTTCATGGTGATGATGGCGGTGATGACGATAGACTTGTCCTCCCTCTCCATCCAGGATTTTCCTTGAAAACTCTAACTAAAAAGTTAGAGGCCAATTTTATTTTGTTAAATCTTTCTTCTGGGCCTGGGACACATGCCGATGGTATATATTACTAGCTGAGTCATTTTGAAGAGTTGTAAGCTTATAAAAATAAATTGACAAGGACATTTTATTTTGTATGAACAATCTCCTGTAGTCAGACTAGCATATATTTTTTAATGTTTTTAGGCAGCAGATAATGGCAGCCTTAAACTCCCAGACTGCCGTGCAGTTCCAGCAGTATGCAGCCCAGCAGTACCCAGGGAACTACGAACAGCAGCAGATTCTCATCCGCCAGTTGCAGGAGCAGCACTATCAGCAGTATATGCAGCAGTTGTACCAGGTCCAGCTTGCACAGCAACAGGTATGATAGAAAACCCCAGATGTCAGCCTTAGAGAGGGTTTTTAGGTGCATCAGAACCTGTGTTCTTTTCTTTTTTTTTTTAACAGTTGCTGTTAAATTTTGCATTAGCTAGCCTCTTAAGATATAAAGTAGCTTTTAGGTGACTATTATTAAGGACAGATTTTAACACTGCGCTGGCAGTTATGAAAGAAAATGTATTAAAGCAAAAAATGATACGACCACTGTCAGTTGTACGGTATTTGAGAGCTGGTATGGACCAAGTGTCACTGTAGTGAGTCTGGCACAGACCCGATAGTAGACCCGGAACCATGATGACTGGGGAAACTAGCCTTAGCTTAAGCTCATCCTTCAGGCAGCGCACAGTTACAGGCCCAGACAACTTCCAGTGGGAGGACTCCCCTCCCGTATGACTATAGGCTGGTTCTCCAGGGGTAGATTGGGTCCATCCTGACTTTTATGCTAGATGAGCCCGGTGTCCTGGAGTTATGGAAATGAGGGTACCCCAGGATTAGTAGCCCTAAGTAGTTTTGACCATAAGTAGGCAGTACATACCTACAACACATCAATATTCCTCCTCCAACTCCCCACCCCCAAATATTTTGCTTCCACATAAGAGAGGGTGGTTGGGGGTAAAGAACACAGGGCTGGGAGTCATATACACTTGGATCCTGTCCTGGCTTTGCTGTTATCTTGTTTGATCACAAGCTACCTACTAGCGTGATCTTTCTGCCCGTTCTTCCAGTCTGTAAGAATGGAATATATAATTAAAAAAAAAAAAATTAAAGTATCTTAAATATAATGGAAAGGAACCCTGGTGATACAACAGTTAAGCGCGCTCAGCTGCCAACCAAAAGGTTGGCAGTTCAAACCCATCCAGCAAATCCATGGGGAAAGGATCTGGCTGTCTGCTTCTGTAAAGATTAAAAACAGCCTAGAAAATCCTATGGGGGCACTTCTGCTGTATTTTGTGTTTCTTTTTAAAGGAGGTTTTAAGTTTAAGGAAACCCTGGTGGTGTAGTGGTTAAAAGCTATGGCTGCTAACCAGAAGGTAGGCAACTGGAATCCACCAGACGCTCCTTGGAAACCCTATGAGGCAGTTCTCCTCTGGCCTATAGGGTGGCTATGAGTTGGAACTGACTCGACGGCAGTGGGTTTGGTTTTTTTTTTTAATTTAAGTAAAATGCTTTAAATTAGTCTTAATGGTCTGACTGAGACTAGAAGGACCCTGGTGGTCATGGCCCCCAGAACTTCTGTTAGCCCGAGATAGGAACCATTCCCAAAGCCAACTCTTCAGACAGGGATTGGACTGCACAATGGGATAGAAAAAGATGCTAGTGAAGAGTGAGCTTCTTGACATCTCCTATCTGGGGGGGAGATGAGAGGGCAGAGGGGGTCAGAAGCTGGCAGAATGGACATGAAAAGAGAGAGTGGAGGGAAGGAGCGGGCTGTCTCATTAGAGGGAGAGCAGTTAGGTGTATATAAATTTTTGTGTGAGAGACTGACTTGATTTGTAAACTTTCACTTAAAGCACAATAAAAATTAAAAAAAAAATAAAAAATGCTTTAAATTAAATGGATCCTCAAGCAACATGGGGTCACTATGAGTCAAAATGAGTCTTTGGCATCAGTGAGAAGCTGAAAAGCACTGCAGGCTTTGGTTAATCTGTAAGAGGGCGAAAAGGATCTGAAACCAGGAGTTATTCGAGACAATAAGTGGCGTTTTTGAGGCATTTCTTCTGTCCTCTAAAGCCTGTTTCTGTTTTAGCCTGTCACTCCCCTTTTCCTGCTTGTGTGTTAGGCAATGCGATAGGTTTTGTTTTCATAGGATAGCTCATACCCACTGTTCTGCTTGTAGGTTGCTGTCACTTAATGAGAAGAAAGTCAGACAGGGCAAAATGAAGAATCTCTGAAATGGAATTAGAGTGTCATAATTTAGATTAGAATGATCAACCTCAGTTTATCAAATTGATTGGCTGTCTCTGGGAAGAGAGAAGGCAAGGAACTAGGGAAGGAATAAAGGAAACTTCAGCTCTGTACAGTATTAATTTTTACAGAAATACTGAGCAAAGTGACAAAATGTGAATACTTGTTAATATTGGGGTGTAGTTACATAAGTGTTTGGTATATTATCCCTGTACTTGTCTGTGCTTTTAAAAATGTCTCAAAGTATAGGAAAGAGATTATGTAAAGAAATAACTTCAGTCTGTTGTATATAATACAGTAAAACCTGTGGAAGCGGGAACCTGTGTAAGGCAGAAACCTGTCAGATATTTTCCACTAAATAGAGATAGAAAAATGGTGACAGCACTCTGTCAAAGGGGGAAACTTGCGCGACTCAGAAAGACAAGGCAGCCCTGTCCAGTTCCAGCTCTTCCAGGGCTCACTGTAGATGCATGTGCACCGGCAGTGGGATCCCAGAGGAAGAAGGAGTTGTCCTTTCACGAGTGAGTTTCAAGAAAGGGACTGTTGGGGCTGGGCCTGTTGAACATGAACACGAATGTTCCTTTTGCTTTGCTGTCATGCAGTGGATGTTCTGAGCGTGCTGCCTTGTTTTGATCATATGTGCTTTTTCTAGAAAACTAATGCAAAAGTTAACTGAGAGTAGGTCAGTCTAGCCTTGGGAGCTTCTAGAGACTTGTTACTAACCTGCTGTAGCGGAGGAGGGAGGTGTTGCTGTTTCTTTCAGTGAATGGTTTAGAAACGAGATGTTAGAGGAAACACAGACACAGACAGGCATAGAGACAAGTGGAATGATGGGCCAACATGTGTGACAGTCCCCGGTCGTGGTTTTATAAAGGCATTTCCTCCCAATGTTTTCTGATTTTTTTAACCATAGTGAATGTGTGCTTACTTCTGTGTTTTAATTTTGAAAGTACTTCAATGCCCAAATGCTCGTCAGAAGTAGAATGGATAATTAAGTTTAATATTTTCAAAGTGCAGTATCCTTTAACAATGTAAATGAATAAACTACAACCACTCATGACCCTGTAGATGCACCTCCCAAAAGTAATGTTGCGCGAAAGAAGCCATACATACAAGAGGACATAAACTATATGATTCCATTTAAGTTCAAAAACAAGCAAAACTAGTCTGTAGTGTTAGAAGTCAGATTAGGTCTTACCCTTGGGGCACTCCTGTGTCTGAAGGGAGCACAAGGGAGAATGCTGACATGCAGATAATTTAATTTATTATTTTTGTCCATATTTGATCAGTTGGTTATTTTGGGGGGGGTCCATATAGATTTTACCAATTATAGCTTCTGCCATGTGAATTTTCTTCTGTGACCATTTCCACCAAGTGTGATATTTCTCATTCATATTTTATTATCTATTATCAGTATTTCATTCTTCCATTTTTAAGGATAGATATTACTGTGTTCAGCTTTTACTCTTAATAGTTTTATTTTGGATTATTTCTCCCTAGCCTTGTTTATTTTTCTGTAGTGTTCTCAGATCACAAAACATGCAATCCTCAGTCACAGTTTTTTGTCTCTGTTACTGTCTGACATTTTTGCTGTTGTTTTCATATTGTGTTGATAATATGAGGTGCCCTTGTGGCGCAGTGGTTAAAGCACTCGGCTGCTCACTATACGGCCAGCGATTATTAGCGGACTTACTAGTGATTCCTTGGAGTGGAGCACTTTGCAAGGCAAAGGCATAGGATCAGATGCAGCTGTCCCACTTGTTAGCCCTCCTGGTCATTGTATCTTTACTTTTTCTTGAATTGTAGGCAGCGTTACAGAAACAACAGGAAGTAGCAGTAGCTGGGGCTTCTGTGCCTCCGTCATCAAAAGTGAATGCAGCTGCACCAGGTGATAGGATGTCGATTAACGGACAGGCCAAACCCCACACTGACAGCTCTAAGAAAGAACTGGAACCTGAAGCTGCAGAAGAAGCCATGGAAAATGGACCAAAAGGTACTGTTTGGCACACATGTGTTCACCCATCCAGATGTCCTAGTTCAGACTCCGTGAAAAACAAAAGTCAGGAAAGTCCGCTTAGCTGGCTTTTGAAAGCAGTTTCGTATTTGTGAGAGTTGAACAAGTTTTCACTGTTTTTAGTCTGGATCTCAGTGCTTCTGATAACCCTTAAAATACTGTAAAAGAGCAAGTCAGATGTCTTTTGGACACTTTGGGTTATCTTGTAATGTACATTGGTTCTCTATTGCTGTGTAACAGTTTACATCCAAATTTAGTGGTTTAAAATAGCAGTAAACATTTATTATCTGACAATTTCTCTGGGCCGGGAATTCAAGAACAGCTTAGTTCAGTGGTTCTGGCTCAGGGTCTCATGAGGTTGCAGTCAAGGTGTTGACTGGGGCTGTAGTTGTCTGGATGCTTGACAGGGACTGCAAGATCTGCATCCAAAGTGGTTCACTCACATGGCTGGCAATTTGGTAGTGGCCATTGGCAGGAGACCTCAGTTCCTTGCCCAGTGAAGCCTTTCTATAGGGCTGTCTTCAAGACACAGTGACTGGCTTCCCCCAGAGCACGTGGTCCAAGAGAGAACAATGCAGAAGCAGCAATGTCTTTGATGCCCTACCTTGGAAGTCATACACTGTCACTTCTCCTGTATTCTGTTGGTTACACATACCAATCCTGATACTGTCGGTGAGAGCTATATAAACTATGTGAGTACTTGGAGGTGAAGACCACTGGGCACCATCTTGGAGGCTAGCTACTATGTATTACAGTATTTTTTTTTTTTTTTCTTTCTCTAGACAAAGTACTGTGGTACCCAGAAGAGAGTGTTTTTCAAAGCTCTCCTAGTTTTTCTTGGGCAGCTTATTCATTCATTCAGCAATTGGGTGAAGGCTTTCTAAGCACTAGGGATATAGTAGTTAGGCAAAATAACACACATTAAATGTAAATTGTACCTGTGATAAATACTGTGATGGAGAAAGAGGTACATTATACTTTGAGAACACCTAATATAGGACGTTTGACCTAGTCAGAGAGGTCACTGGAGGCTTTCCTGAGGAAGGAACAATTGGCTGAGATCTGAAGCAAGGGTAGGAATTAACTAAGTAAGAAGGAAGGGAGCATCTTATGACAGTGAGCAGGGATGGGATGGTGGTATAGTTTATAAGAAATTTGGTTTCAGAGATCTTCCTTGTCTTTTTAAACAAGTAACAGAAAATGACTGCAGAAAAAAAACCTCCTGTTTCCTTGGTTTATCTTTCCCCCTCCCCCGCCCCCCCTTTTTTTTTTCTCCTATCAAGAGTTAGACCAGTATTTTCAAATGAAAGAATCTTTTGTCAAAGACCCCGTGACTAAATCTGGGAAACCTGTTGAATAGTCTAGGACATGTAGATACTGCTCGATAATAAGACTTTACTCTTTTTTAAGTCTTGTCCAAGTTTTTCTGTTTCTTTCACCTCCTTTAGAATAGCCGCTAGAACTGTGGAATACTTGGAGGTCAAGACTTTTTTTCAAAATAAAGACTAAAGTCAAAGCCCAGTTTTTTTGGCCATGACAAAAACAGTCCAGATCGCTCATCCTTGCTAGACTGTTTCCCTAGGCTCAGTTAGGGAGTTTACAAGGCCATTCTGAAATCCCTTCATGCAATTAGAGTGTTGAAAAAAATGACTTATAAGATTATGATTGCATTTGTTACTTGAAGTGGTGGTATCCCAACCCCCAGTGCCCTCAAGTTGATTCTGACTCACAGTGACCCTATAGGACAGAGTAGAACTGCCCCATAGAGTTTCCAAGGAGCGCCTGATGGATTCGAACTGCCAGCCCTTTGGTTAGCAGCCGTAGCACTTAACCACTACGCCACCAGGGTTTCCCATGACCTCTGAATGCCTGTGATACTGTTAAATGTAGTAGTTTTGGGAAAGACTTCCATGAGGAAGCTTTTATATCCCTTTCAGTCCTTGATCTAAACTAGCTGTAGCCCTGAGGCCAGATGTATTGCACTTGGTGCCTAAGTGCTGCTGGCAGCTGGTCCTAAAAGCAGGTGTTGCTGCCTGCAGGTATAGGCTAGTCTGCTTTAGCTTCTGTAATTCCTGTTGTCTTTAGACTCTCTTCCAGTAATAGCGGCTCCATCCATGTGGACACGACCCCAGATCAAAGACTTTAAAGAGAAGATTCGGCAGGACGCGGATTCTGTGATTACAGTGGGTCGAGGAGAAGTGGTCACTGTTCGAGTACCTACCCACGAGGAGGGATCATATCTCTTTTGGGAGTTCGCTACAGACAATTATGACATTGGGTTTGGGGTGTATTTTGAATGGACAGACTCTCCAAACACTGCTGTCAGCGTGCATGTCAGTGAGTCCAGCGATGACGACGAGGAGGAAGAAGGTAAAGCCAATATGCCGTATTTAGTAGCTGCTAGGCTGTGTCTTGGCAAAAATGGTGCTACAGTTCAGATGTCAGCCATTTTAATGCTTCCTGATTAACTCTTACTGCAAAGGGAAAAACCTCTTCATTAGTGGAATCTTAGGCTGAAAAGGTTATGGGGAATGGGATCAGAGATCTTCTTTGTCTTTTTAAAAAAAGTAACAAAAAGGTTCTGAGAAAGGGGAATGAGACCTAAAAGTGAAATTTTCTAAATGCCAGGAAAGTGGCAGTTTGTCATTTTACTACATTCTGAAAACGGTTTTGCTTTCAACCTTGTGTGTTGAAAAGACAAACGTATGAAGTCATTTTGAAAAATTTTAAAGGATTAAGTAAGAAATTACGTCAGCCTTGGAATTTATTTAAATTTATATACTTTAGGTCATTATTCTAAGATTTTTTTTATGTAAACAGAAAACATCCCACCCTAAAAAATTCTTCAGCTCTTCTCCTTGGAAATTCCAAAGTGTAATTTTTTATTTTCTCTGAATAAATAGACAAAATTGGGTGTTTTCAAGGACAGTTGAAACTTCTAATAAGTAGGTTACAAAAGGTAGCACTTAGTGATTTAGAAGTTGGTCTCCTTTATTTTGTTATTCAGAAAAGTCAGAACTGGAAGCTTTTCTGCACAGCTAGTAAGCATTTAAATTATTTGTTGACTTGATTGGGAGTGATAGGGAAGGAGTGCCCTAACTGTGGGAATGGAACAAGCACCATCACACTTCTTTGGGACCATCCTTTCAGGTAGCTTGTAAACAGACTGCTTAGTCTTGAAGAGGGTTGATAATGTCGTAGTTCCATAAGGATTATATAGGGATAAATTTAAAGAGGTAATGTTTAGGGAAGTGAAGAGAGCCTGTCTTAGTTATCAGTGCTGCTGTAACAAATAACCACAAGTGGATGGCTTTAATAAATATAAATTTATTCTCACAGTCTAGGAGGCTACAAGTCCCAATTCAGGGCACCAGCTGCAGGAGAAGGTCTTCTTTCTCTCTCAGCTTTTGGGGAAGGTCCTTGTCTTCATATGGGGCTGGGAGTTTCTCAGTGCAGGGACCTCGAGTCCAACGGATGTGCTCTGCTTCCGGCTTTTCTTTCTTGGTGGTAGGAGGTCCCTCACCTCTCTGCTTGCTTCTCTTACATCTCTGAGGAGATTGACTTGAGATACAGTCTAATCTTATAGATCGTATCCTGCCTCATTAACATAACTGCCTCTAGTCCTTCCTCATTAACATCATAAACCCATTGACCATTGCTGTTGAGTTGTTAAGTGGATTCCTACTCATAGCAACCCTATAGGACTGCGTAGAATTGCCCCATAGGGTTTCCAGGGAGCAGCTGGTAGATTCAAACTGCCGACCTTTTGGCTAGCAGCCAAGCTCTTAGCTACTGTGCTACCAGGGCTCCTGTTTACATCATAGAGGTTAGGAGTTACAACACATAGGATAGTTATATTAGATCACAATACTGGGAATCATGGACTAGCCAAGTTGACGTATTTTGGGGGGACATAGTTCAATCCGTGACAGCCTAAACCAAATTTTGAGGTACACAGTTATTCCATTCATTTTACTATACCATACAGCACTTTGGGACCTCTGGTGTCGTGTATGAAAACACAGCAGGTGTGCCTTAAGCATTTCTTGAAATTAAGTTTAATACTTAATTTAGTATTCATCGTATTTAATTTAACTATCAGCTTTTTACCTCCAAAACCAGTTTTTGTACCATTACCTACCACTGTCTGTACCTGTCCAGTATCTTCATTAGAGCATCCCAGAAATGCCAGTACACCTTGCAGATGGATTCTTACCCCAGAGACAGATCAGGTATCCGGTATTATATCGCAGGTCCAGATTTCAGCTGACAAATGTGGAGCCATGTCCATGGGCCAGTGTCATTTAGGAGTTGCGTTGTCTTATATGGCATTTGGTTTTCAGCATTCTTTATTTCAGAGTACCACTAGCATGATAGAGCATTGCCCATAAGTACTACTGACTGAATTAGAAAAAATACAAGAGTGAAAACAGAGGAGAGATGAAGGCTTTAGCAGACTGGGCAACCATTACTACCATTGTCTGAAGTGCCCCTCAACAACATCAGAACCAGGAGCTGCCAAATCCCATACTAGACTTTTGGATGCATCCCAAAAAACCAAAACCAAACCCGTTGGCATCGAGTCGATTCCAACTCCGTAGTGACCCTATAAGACAGTAGAACTGCCCCATAAGGTTTCCAAGGAGCAGCTGGTACGTTTGAACTCCTGACCTTTTGCTTAGTAGCCGAGCACATTACAGGGACTCATTGAAATCAAGCTATTTGAGCAGAAGAACTAGTTGGTGCCTGGCCACAACCGATGACTGCCCTGACAGGGAGCACAACAGAGAACCCCTGAGGGAGCAGGAGATCAGTGGGATGCAGACCCCAAATTCTCATAAAAAGACCAGACTTAATGGTCTGACTGAGACTAGAGGAATCCCGGCGGTCACGGTCCCCAAACCTTCTGTTGGCCCAGGACCGGAACCATCCCCGAAGACAACTCATCAGACATGAAAGGGACTGGACAGTGGGTAGGAGAGAGATGCTGATGAAGAGCGAGCTATTTGTATCAGGTGGACACTTGAGACTGTGTTGGCATCTCCTGTCTGGAGGGGGGATGGAAGGATAGAGAGAGTTGGAAGCTGGCAAAACTGTCACAAAAGGAGAGACTGGAAGGGCTGACTTCTTAGGGGGAGAGCAAGTGGGAGTATGTAGTAAGGTGTATATAAACTTATATGTGACAGTCTGACTTGATTTGTAAACGTTTAGTTGAAGCTCAATAAAAGTTAAAAAAAAATCAAGCTATTTGTCAATGTCTGGGAAAGAATTTTTTGTATGCAAATTATTGAACTTATCAAGAGCTTTGTGAGTAAATGGAAGAATTCCCTGTTGAGAAATGGATTGAGGTCATACATTTTTCCTGGGTTGCCAGCTGGGGGAGCTTCTAAAAGGAAGTACTTTCTAGTCTAAGCTCTGAGTTGGTTATAGTTTTGGGGCTGTTGTACTGGGACAAGCACTGATAAAAATGACTGGGGTCCAGTGCCTATCTAGAGGTGGGAACCTCAATATCCTTGACCTTAGCCCTAATAAAAAAAAAAAAAAAAAAACGCCAAATCCATTGCTGCCAAGTCCGTTCTAACTCTTAGCGACCCTATAGGACAGAGTAGAACTGCCCCATAGGGTTTTCAAGGAGCGGCTGGTAGAATCGAACTGCCAGCCATTTGGTTAGCATTCGTAGCTCTTGATTGCTATGCCTAATATGTATCCCTAAAATGGAAGAGAACTTTACCCGCTTATGTACCCATTCCTTATCATAAAATGATTTGCGACTGAAACAAATCCATTAGAACCTCTGTATTAGCAGCATCTACAGTGAGGTCTTAACTGCTCCTCAGAACTGTTTGCTAAGAGGGAGCATGACAAACCCAGATCCCTTCAGAGCCTGCTGTGCCACCGTATCCTGTCCACATTGTAGGAGCCCTTTTGGCTTGACTTAGGAGGGAAGAAGAGTTTGGGGTTTTCTGATCTGGTTTGGTCTTAGGTCCTAAAAGGTAGACAGAAGAATTTTTCTCTGCAGTATGAATGGTAGCCCAGACTCCTCTGTTTTAATTCTTTGTTTTCTCTGTTGTTTCTGAGTCTCAAGTCTTGGTTGAAATTGATGAAAGATGCATTATTACCTATCGCAGTAACCTTTAGTTTTGCAGATTTGGAACAAAATTTTTGTCTTGAATTAATGGACTAGCCTATTTCATGGATATCCTGATAGACAATTATATAGCTCTCATTTGTCAATGAACAACATGTAATTTTAGGTATTGCCATGGTAAAGCCTACTTTTGTAAGAGTGTTTTCTGCCCTTTTTTTCCCAATAAACCTTTATTTTAGAATAGTTTATAGAAAAGTTGCAAAAATGCACAGAGTTTCTGTATGCCCAACACTCAGTTTCCCCATTGTTAGCATTTTACATTGTATAGTAAAACCTGCGAAAGCCAGAACCTGTGTAAGGTGGAAAACCGTCAGAGAAGGACACTGATAGAGAGCTATAAGGAGCCCTGGTGGCACAGTGCTTAAGTGTTCAACTGCTAACCGAAAAATTGGTGGTTCAAACCCACCAGCCACTCAGAGGGAGAAAGATGAGACAGTCTGCTTCCATAAAGATTATAGCCTTGGGAGCTCTATGGGGCAGTTCTACTCTCTTCTCTAGGGTCGCTGTGAGTCTGAATTGACTCAGCAGCAATGGGTAATAGAGAATGATAGAAGACTGGTAAGACTGCACCCTGTCAAAGGTGGAAAACTTGCAAGACCTGGAAAAACAAGGCAATTCCATCGAGTTCTGACTCTCACAGGTTTCGCTGTACTTGGGTACATTTGTCATACCTAATGAACCGATACTGATCTATTAGTATTAGCTAAGGTCAGCATTTATTCAGGTTTTCTTAGTGTTTATTAATGTTCTTTTTCTGTTCCAGGATACCACATTGTAGTTAGTAGCCATACCTCCTTCAGCACCTCTGGACTGTGAGAATTTCTCAGACTTTTCTTGTTTCCTGATAGCAACCGTTGACAGACATCTCCCAGTTGACTTGTGCCACCAAAATTTACTCTGCTATGTTACAAACCTGAAAATCTTTTCTCTTCTGTGCTGAATGTTCCTTTGACCTATTTCCTTGAGGCTGTTTATGTTTCATACGTTAAATGAAACTTCTAAGCTGGTTCATGATTTTCTCATAGTTAGCCCGTTACTCCTGTAGATTTCTAGAGGTATTTTTTTTTTTTTCCTAATCTCATTACCATTCAGAAAACTATAACCGGGGCACACCTATAATCAGAGCTCATTTTTTGCCACTTGGATCATCTCCGGATTACACAGGTCTAGCGAGTGCCTGTTGTCATGATGTCTCTGAATGCCCGCCTCCCCTGTGGTTTCCTCGTTTTGTGCTTTGCATGCCAGACACACAGAAAGTAATAGTCCTCAGAGACTTCCTTTCTGCTTCCTAAATTGGGTGGGGGGGGGGGACTGTTATTGTTGAAAAGAGGGAATATCAGAGCAGCATTTTCCTTGGTTTTATTCCTATTGGGAAAAATTAGGAATTGAATGAATAAGGAAGAACAAAAATTGGGCCCAGAAATAGGAGCAGTGGTCAAAGCGCAGGGAGGGATAGGATGCTGGTGGCTAACACAGCCAGGTGTTTCTGCCACCGGGCTCCCAGGACCCAGAACAGTGCTTGGTACAGAACAGGTGCTCAGGTGTGTGGATGAACGCGTGCATGAACAAACACATGCTTGCATGCAGGTAAGTTGCAGAGTGGATCAAAAGAATTCCTGAAGGAGTCATTCTCAAAGAAAGGATGGCATATAATTGCTTGCTGCAAATATGGTTCTCCTGGATCCATTCATTGACGTCTCCCTTATTCTTTCTCACAGAAAACATCAATAGTGAAGAGAAAGCCAAAAAGAATGCCAACAAGCCTCTGCTGGATGAGATTGTGCCTGTGTACCGACGGGACTGTCATGAAGAAGTGTACGCTGGCAGCCACCAGTATCCAGGGAGAGGAGTCTATCTCCTCAAGTTTGACAATTCCTACTCTTTATGGAGGTCAAAATCCGTCTACTACAGAGTCTATTATACTAGATAAAGATGTTGCCACAGCCTGGAGTCTAGGGTTGGGCAGAAGATGGCATTTAATTTGGAAATTTCATTTGACTTCTGTGGAGCATTGGAGTCAGTGTTTACTCGATTGATTCTGGTCTGATGGCTTTTGACCTCTTGTTGGGAATCAGGATTTCCCTGAGACCCTTTAACATTAACACTTCGGGGTTAAAGGGATTCCTCAGACTCATCCAGCCCTTGGGTGCTGACCAGCAGAGTCTCTAGTGGATGCTGAAGTTACATGAACGACGTGTTAAATCTCTAAAGTCTCAAAAATAAAACTTCCCAGCGCTGACCCTGCTTGGCTGATGGTTAGTCCATTGCCGCCTGTTCTGTGAGAGCCCCTACTTACACTGCCCTCTGACTTGACACCTTTCTGTTCAGTAGGCTCCGTGAGATGCAGCTGGCTTTGACGGCAGGTCACCATTTTTACAACCTTAAAAGCTCAAGACCTCACTGATTCAAATAGAAAAAGAAGGGGTCTCAACTTGGTCTTCTTCTGAACAATCTGCATTGTTTGTGCTTCTGGGGCAGCTGTTAGTTCAGTTACACTACAGAGAAGTACTTCCTGAGATAATCTTGACCTAGGATGTTCAAACCCACCTGACAGTCGAAGGGCCCAGATGCATAGAACACGTCCAGCACCCTTCTCAGCGAGCGGCCCCAAACTCTCACTCGCTTTCTCTCTCTCTGTTTTCCAGGCTACTGGTAGCAAAGAAAAATTAGTTTTGTCTTAATTCGGCTTTTATAGATCATCTCACGTTGGAACCGTTTTCGGCACAGCCATACAGTTTGAGACTTTGTAGTTACATTGGCACCTACTGAATTTAAATATTTACAGTCATTTTAATATAATTTAGTGATGGGGAATAACATTACACTAGTATGGAAATCACTGCCAGAGACAGTCCGTTTTCTTTTTGTCACTAGTTAGGCACAGATCCTACATGATTCCAGTTTGGAATTACTTATTAAAGAAAATTGGAAATACACGTGCACATGCTTAAATTTTATAGCTTTAATCTATATTATGTCTTTATTGATGGAAAGAGGTACATTTTTGTTTTCCTCACTGAAAACAAATATGAATTAATTGCCTCAAATTTGTCTTAAGTGATTGACTAGTCTAGAGATTCTTGTTTTCAGAAGAGAGTGTGGTATAGATAGAAATCACAAAGATGGCAATATGCACTTAACGTTGTTATATGTTGTTACTGCAATACTTAGGTGTTTGTAGTTCAGATCACACATCACTTGTAGAAGGGTTTCTGTTGGTTAGCTGCGGTATATTCAGTTCACTACATAATCAGCTGTTTTGAGTTTCTGACGTACCGCCTTTCCTTCAGTTTTTTAATACCTGGCTTCATACATATCTCTTTTGGTTGTTCAGAAATTGGATTGTTTTCTCCTAAGAAGTGCTTAATTTGTGTTTTTTTTTTTTTTTCATTTTGATTCAGAAGTACTCCCAGCTCATAGGTGTCCAGCCAGACTGCTGCCTCCAGAACATCCATCAGGCTGTCCCTCAGCTCTGACGTACATATGGCATAGAAACCATGGGGCGAGGCACTTCCTGGCAATTTTTTTTAATAAGAAAAATACTGTATTTAAAATGTAAAATAAACTTTTAAAAAGCAGGCACTAATATATATTTCTTCCAGGCTTTGAATTACAGATTTTGTCCTTACACATGTTAAGATGGATTACCTTCTAAAAATATCATTGTTCTTGGGAGCAGTATGTTACTTTACATAGCAGCGGTTCCTGTCATGTGTCATGTCAGAACATTTTTGGTTTTAAACTTTTTTATTGCCTTTGGCTGTTGATTAGTACAGTACAAGTGCGATTTCAAAAAGATCTTGAAATAATATATTTAATCAATTAAAATGTTTATCTGTAACTTGTTGGTGTTTCGTTAATATAGTTGCTCTCTGATGCATGAGTACTGTATTTCATTATTTCAGTAGGACAAGAAGAAGTGTTTTAAATGACCTTTTCTAGCTTAAGAAAAGATCTAGTTAGAAAACAACAAACTACTATTCTGGCAAATTATTTTGTTTCTTCTATGAAGTACCCTAGTGAGTTCAGATTTAAATTTTCTCAGACTTGATGAAAAGGAAAGCACTGACTTTTCTTATTGAAAATGACGTTATAAACTGTCTCCCTACACAGCCGTGTGTGTAGCTTGTTCCTTGAAGTGCGCTTGGAAAATCCAAAATAGCTCCGGAAGGGTGGCGCCTACTCCGAATGGGTGGTTGCAAAGCAGTCACAAGGGGAGCACCCAGTCCATGTGATGTGGAGGGCCAGAAACTGTTCTACTTAGAATTGACCCTACTGAAATGCAGGGCGGCTTGGGTGGTTTTTTCCCCCCCTTAGAAATGTGGAGTAGACAAAAGGAGGTGATCTCTTCGTATTTCTGCTGTGTGGGCTGTGAAGCCAGACAGAGAACAGCTAAGGGAGAGCTGCTGTGAGCGCCCCTGGAAGCCATGCTGCTGAGTCTTGACCATCTGTTTTGTGGAAGAGGAGAAGCAACCAACTCAGAATAATAAATGATTGCTGATAACTCATTCGGGCCTAGCGTGCAGCAGTCCCAACCATAACCATTTTTGCATCTATCCCCAGCTGCTGCTCCACTCATGTCAGCAGCCTAGGGACGTGGGCGTGTATATTTTCTTGGGGTAGAGTAAATACTGTATTTCTGTTCACTGACTTTTCAAAATGTGTGTAATTAGCATTGGCCTTTTATCTCACACACCTGAGCTTAGGATTATTTAACTTTCTTACTGGGTGTTTTTCAAGACATTTGATTATTGGCCTTCAAAGCCTCTGTTTTAAATTTATTGTCATTATTCCAAGTGCTTGTTATTTTGATTCCTTTGTCGTGAACAGACGTAAGCAGCGGTAGCTGTGGACTGATGAGGATGGGATTCAAACCTACTCTTAGAGAGCACAGTGGATTAGCAGCCCATCACATTGACCGCTGAGGCCACCTAGTCTACAAACCAAACCCGTTGCCATCGAGTCCATTCCGACTCATAGTGACCCTGTAAGCAGAGAACTGCCCCATAGAGTTTCCAAGGAGCGCCTGGTGGATTCAAACTGCTGACTTTTTGGTTAGTAGCCGTAGCACTTACCCACTACGTCACCAGGGTTTCCATAACCCAGACCCATTGCGGTTGAGTTGATTCTGACTCAGCGAATATGGCTACTAACCAAAAGGTGCCCCTTGGAAACTCTAGGGGGCAGTTCTACTCTGTCCTGTAGGGTTGCTGTGAGTCGAAATCGACTCAATGGCAGTGTTTGGTTTTGGGGTTTTTTGTCATGAAAGGCAAAAGCACTCTTACAGTTGGTATGTTGCATGCAAGTCGTGACTTGATGAGGGCACTTAATTCAATACTACGAAACTAAGTGACTGATTTTTCCAAATTGTCATTGCCATTTGAACTCAGTAACTCATGGGCTAAAATTGTAGATTGGAACAGTTAACTCATTTCTCGTAACTAATGAAAGCTTGTGTCTGATTGCTCAGTTCAACCCTGTCACTCAAACTGTTACCTCAAAGTTTATTTCTGGAATGAGCAAGTATAAGTGGGATTACAAATGCGGATCTATTTGATTTTTTTACCTTCAGTGATATTTGTATACAATTTTTAAGTTTTTACCCTTTTGCAAGATCATCAATTTAAATATCTTTAGTTGAAATTGGCACACCTTTGGCATGGCAGGTACATAAATGTAAACATGTTTTTCATAAGGCCTACATTTTGCAACTTCTTTATTCCAGATTGTGTTTTGGGGAATTCTCCCTGTTCGTAAATAGAGTGTTCTTTTAATGTGCCGTGTATTCTTCCAGAGAATGCCTCTTTGGCCGTTTTTCTGTTATTGAGCATTAGGTTACCTCTGGTTTTTTGGTATTACCAATGGTGCTCCAGTGAGCATCCTTTTATGTGTCTCTGCAGATCTGCATGCTGAGAAATTGCTGGGTCGAACACACAGGTTCTGTGCATTCTTTTTATTTCAATAGACACAAATTCCTCCGAAGTGGCTGGACTAATTTCCCCTCCCACCAGTAGTGTATGAGAATATGACTTTTTTCGCTGTCAACTTTTGGTATTATCAGACTTAATTTTTGGTCATCTGGATGGGCAAAAAATTAAACTTCATTTGAATATGCATTTCCTTGATACATTATAAGGTTAAGTGTCTATGTTTATTGGTCATTTGTAGTTCCTGTAAATTGCTTGTTTGTGTCCTTTACTCATTTTTTAATTGGGTAATTTCTTTATATTGATTTATTAGCTTTTTAAAAAATATAGTTTTGTATACTAATCATCAGTTGTATGTAAATATTTTCTTCCGGTTTATTGCTAGTGTTAATTTTGTTCATGGTGGTTTTGTAGACTGTTGGTTTTTTTGTTTTGCTTTCCTTTTTTTGGTCATAGATATTTTTAATTATGTTGTCAATTTAATGCTTTTTTTTTCCATTATGGCTTTTGCTTCTTGCCATATATATATATATATACACACATCTTTTCAGAAATGGGTTCTACTTATATGTCCAGTTGTGTACTAATATCATGCTTTAAACTACTTTAGTTTTATAATATATTTTGATATAAGGCTAATCTCTACTGTTCTTTTGATAAATTTTCTTGGATATTTTTGCACCTTTACTCTTGCATATAAATTTAATCATCAGCTTGCCATGTTTCATGAAAATTATTGCTAGGATTTACATTGGAATATCACCTTGAATTTATAGACTAATTTGTGGACGTTCAGCTACTGATTGCTAATGTAAGCTTAGGTTGCTTTTTAAAAGATTGGGAGCTCTTCTTTATTCCTGAGTGGTACCTTCAGTAGAAGGGACGGAAAGTACAGCTCTGTAGTAGTCCTTTCCGCCATTATTATTTAGGATCCTGGCTAATCTGGGCCAACAGAAAACTCAAAAAGAAAATGGCCCAAATAAGATAGTTTGTTTGCTCTCTTTGTACACATTAAAGAAGTCAACTGGTATAGGGTGAGTGGGCTCCTACACTTCATTAAGTGGTTGTAAGCTCAAAGTTTCTTTTGTTTCACCCTGCTAAGGGATAGTATTGTTTTTCTATGCATGGTTAGAAGCTGGCTTGCCAGAGGGTGGGAGGGCCCATGCAATTAGGAAGTGTTTAGTCACATAGCCTCCACTAGCTGCAAGGGCTGCTGGGAACTGCCTCTAGCTGGGGAGTCAGTCATGTTCCCAGCCAGATCTCAGAGAGGAACAAGTATATACAGAATTACACAAAGGAAGGTAGCAGCAGACAGCCCCACTGCCCTAAGCATTGATCAGGTGAGTTTTAAAATGTATAACTTGCATTGACTTTTTTCCGCCATTATAAAAGCCACGCATAGTTTTTATAGAAAATTAAACAGTGTACATAGGCAAAAAGAACTAAACCTGAAATTATAGACCTACCACTAAGAGTTAATGGGTGTCATTCTGAGAAATTTCCTTCTGGTCTTTTTTTTTTTTCCCCCTTTAATTTTCAATTATATAATTCTAGCATACAGAGAAATAAAATAATGAGTTCTCACATACCCACCACCCAACACTAGTCACATCTTACCATTTTGCCCTATTTGCTCCCATTCTTGTCTAAGTGATAAAATGGTAATGAGAGAGTTTGAGCCCTGTGTACCTTTTTCTGATTACCATTGCCCCTTCTTCCTTGCAAAGGTAACCATTATCCTGATTTTGATGTGTATCATTCTGGATGGTCTTTATAACAAATGTATGTTGCCATAAAAAATAGGTAGTATGATTTTGCAAAATGCTTTTGAGTTTTATGTAAAATGTCATTTGGAAGTTTTTTTCTAATCCACATGGTTTTTTAGTGGTATACAGTTGATTCTTGCAGCTCTACTATTATATAGTAATCCATTCTTTAGTAACTTATATGGATACTATATGTACCATGTGGTCATTCTCCTGCTGTTGGACATGTAGAGTTTGTCACAGGTTTCTACCATTGTAATCTTCCTTGTATGTGTCTGCTTATGCTCACGTGCAAGAGCTTCTGTAGTGTATGTACCAAAAGGTGACATTGTTGAGTCATAAGCTGTGTGGGTCTCGGACTATGCTGTTCTTGTTGCTAGGTGCCTTCAAGTCGGTTCCAACTCATAGTGACCCTATGTACAAACACTACCTGGTCCTGCGCCATCCTTGAGACTGTTGTTGCAGCTACTATGCCAGTCTGTCTCATTGAGGATCTTCCTCTTTTTTGATGACCCTTGATGTCCTTCTCCAGGGACTGATCCTTCCTGATAACGTGTCCAAAGTATGTGAAAAGTAGTCTCACCACCCTCGATTCTAAAGATCATTCTGCCTGTACTTCTTCCAAGACAGATTTGTTCATTCTTCTGGCAGTCTATGGCGTATTCAGTATTCCTCACCAACACCGTAATTCAAAGGCATCAGTTCTTCAGTCTTCCATCCGTCATCCAGCTTTCATGTGCATATGGGGTGATTGAAAACGCCATGGCTTGAGACAAAAAAAAAAAAACCAGACTTAATGGTCTGACAGACTAGAGAAACCCCAAGAATGTGGCCCCTAGACACCTTTTGGCCCAGTAATGAAGTCCCTCCTGAGGTTCACCCTTCAGCTAAAGATTAGACAGGCCCATAAAACAAAGCGAGATTAAATGGGCACACCAGCCCAGGAGCAAGGATGAGAAGGCTGGGGGGCGGGGGCGGGGGGGACAGGAAAGCTGGCGACGGGGAATCCAAGGTCGAGAACGGCAGAGAGTTGACATGTTGTGGGGTTGGCAACCAGTGTCACAAAATACGTGTATTAATTGTTTGCTGAGAAACTAGTTCTGTAAACCATCTAAAGTACAATAAAAAAAAAAAAAAAAAAAGCTATTGAGGCTGCTTATAAAAAAAAAAACACCATAGCTTGGGTCAGGCACACTTTATTCTCCAAGGTAACATCTTTGCTTTTAACAGCTGAAAGAGGTCTTTTGCTGGCAGATTTGCCCAGTACATTGTATCATTTGATTTCTTTACTGCTGCTTCCGTGGGCGTCGATTGTGGATCCAAGTAAAATGAAATTCTTGACCACTTCAGTCTTTTCTCCCTTTATCATGATGTTACTTACTGGTCCAGTTGTGAGGATTTTTGTTTTCTCTGTGTTGCGGTGTAATCCATACAGAAGGCTGTGGTCTTTGATCTTCATCAATAAGTGCTTCAAGTCCTCTTCACTTGCAGCAAGCAAGGTCGTGTCATCTGCATAATGCAGATTGTTAAGAGTCTTCCTCCAGTCCTCATGCAGTGTAGTCCAGCTTCTCGGATTATTTGCTCAGCATACAGATTAAATAAGTACGGTGAAAGGATACAACCCTGATGCACACCTTTCTTAACTTTAAACCACGCGCTAAGTATCACTTTGTTCTGTTCAAACTACTGCCCCTTGGTCTATACAGGTTCCTCGTGAGCACAATTAAGTGTTCCAGAATTCTCGTTTTTTGCGAGGTTATCCATAATTTGTTATGATCCATACAGTTGATGCCTTTTCATAGTCTAAAAACCCAGGTAAACATCTTTCTCATATTCTCTGCTTTCAGCCAAGGTCTATCAGACATCAGCAATGATACCCCTCTTCCACGCCCTCTTCCAAATCCGGCTTGTGGCAGTTGCCTGTCAATGTGCTGCTGCAGCAGCTTTTAGGTGATCTGCAGTGAAGTTTTACTTGCGTGTGATATTAATGATACTGTTCGATAATTTCCACATTCTGTTGGATCACCTTTCTTTGGAATGGGCACAAATATGGATCTCTTCCAGTTGGTTGGCCAGGTAGCTGTCTTCTAAATTTCTTGGCATAGACAAGTGAACACCTCCAGGGGCTGCATTCGTTTATTGAAACATCTCAATTGGTATTCTCTCAATTCGCGGAGCCTTGTTTTTCACCAGGTTGCCTTGAGTGCGTCTTACATCTCTTCCTTCAGTACCATTGGTCCTTGATCATGTGCTGCCTCCTGAAGTGGCTGAACGTCAACCAGTTCTTTTTGGCAAAGTGATTGCTTCCACCTTCTTTTGATGCTTCCTGCGTCATTGAATGTTTTCCCTATAGAATCCTTCAATATTAGAACTCGAGGCTTGAATTTTTTCTTCAGTTCTTTCAACTTGAGATATGCCAAGCATATTCTTCCCTTTTGATTTTCTAATTCTGGGTCTTGCACACTTCATTATAATACTTTGTCTTCTGGAGCCCCCCTTTGAAATCTTCCGTTCAGCTCTTATCATTTCTTCTTTTGGCATTAGCTACTCGACGTTCAAGAGCAAGTTTCAGAGTCTCTTCTGACATCCATTTTGGTCTTTTCTTTCTTTCCTATCTTTTTAGTGACTTCTTGCTTTCTTTATGTATGATGTCCTTGATGTCATTCCACAACTCATCTGGTCTTTGGTCATTAGTGTTCAGTGCTCAAATCTGTTCTTCAGATGGTCTCTAAATTCAGGTGGGATATACTTGAGGTGATACTTTGGCTCTCATGGACTTGTTCTAATTTTCTTCAACTTCAGCTTCAACTTGCACACGAGCAGTTGGTGGTCTCTTCCACAGTCTGCCCCTTGCCTTGTTCTGACTGATGATACTGAGCTTTTCCATCATCTCTTTCCACAGATGTAGTCGATTTGACTCCTGTTTACTCCATCTGGAGAGGTTCACATGTATAGTCTCCGTTTATGTTGGTGAGAAAAGATATGTGCAATAAAGAAGTCATTGGTCTTGCAAAATTCTGTCATTGAGTCTCCAGCATCATTTCTACCACCAAGGCCTTATTTTCCAACTACCAATCCTCCTTCTCTGTTTCCAACTTCCACATTTCAATCACCAGTAATTGTCAACTTGTCCTGTCTGCAAGTTTGGTCAATTTCATACTGCAAAAGTGGGTAAAAATCTTCAATTTCTTCATCTTTGGCCTTAGTGGTTGGCGTGTAAATTCAAATAATACTCTTATTAACTAGTCTTCCTTGTAGGCATATGGATACTATCCTATCACTGACAGCGTTGTACTTCAGGATAGATCTTGAAATGTTCTTTTCGATGGTGAACGCAACATATTCCTCTTCTGTCATTCCCCACATAGTAGACCATGTGATTGTCTGATTCAGAATGGCCATTACCAGTCCATTTCAGCTCACTAATGCCTAGAATATCGATCTTTTTGCATTCCATTTCATTTTTGACGACTTCTAATTTTCTTAGACTCATACTTCTTGTATTCCACAATCGAATTATTAATGGATGTTTACAGCCATTTCTTATCATTTTGAGTCATGCCGTATCAGCAAATGAAGGTCTCGAAAGCTCGACTCCATCCACATCATTAAGTTCGACTCTACTTTGAGGAGGCAGCTCTTCCCCAGTTGTCTTTTGAGTGCCTTCCAACCTGATGGCCTCATCTTCCGGCAGTGTATCAGACAATGTTCCACTGCTATTCATGAGGTTTTTACTGACCAATTTTTTCAGAAGTAGACGGCCAGGTCCTTCATAGCCTGTCTCAGTCTGGAAGCTCCGCTGAAACTGTCTACTAAGGGTAAGCCTGCTGGTGTTTGAAATACCAGTGGCAAAGCTTCCAGTATCACAGCAACATGGAAGCCACCGCAGTACGACAAACTGACAGACGTGGTAGTGAACTATTCTAGATAATGCAGAATTGCTCTTGGACTGGTTTTGCCAATTAAACCCCCAATAGCAATGTACCTGAGTTCGTGTGTTCCACAATCTTGCCAACAGTTGATAGATTTTGTAATTTTATCAATTTGATGGGCGTAAAATAGAATTTTATCTGTGGTTTAATTGCATTTTCTTAATAACCACTGAGCATCAGAGTTTTTTCATGTGTTCACTGGCCTTGTGTGAAATGCATGTTCATAGCCTTTATCCATCTTCCATTGGGCTTTTTTCTTGATTTGTAAGAGTACTCTAAGTATGCTGGATATTATAATTTTTTGGTCATGTCCATCACTAAACAAATAATTTATAAGAATTGCTAAGCTGGTTCCTATGAAGCAGAGGTTAAAGATGTCCCTAACATCTAACTTTTCCAAGCCAGTGTACCACCCCATCATCTCTCACATCAGCTACTGCCTCTCACCTCAGTACTCTCCCTCTTGTCTTTCAGCTGCAATGTCACACCGAACTGACGAACCGTATAAAGGAAATGGCTCACGGGGTTGTGGAGGCTGGCAAGTCCCAAATTTGTGGGTCAGCCATAGACTTCTCCCTGGCCCTCAGTCTCTGTCTGAAGGCACTCAACTTTCTCACTCTGTCTCTGTCTTCTGTGGGTCTCTTATTTGGTGGTGGTGGGCTCTCCTCTCTGCTCTGGAATTGGTTCTCTTTTAAGACAAAACCGACCAATCCCCTCATGGGCTGTGATTATCTTATATGCACGGCCCCACCTAACACCTAGGTGGGAGTCACAAGACCGTGGCTAGAAAGGACCCACAAAAGTAATCACACAGCAATCACAAATAACTTGTGCAAGGCTTTGATTTTTTTTAAAGAATTTTGTTTATGATGTGTTTTATTCTTTAGAGGTTTTTACTTCTAAATTTATCAAACTTTCATCGTTTGTACTTTCTGTACCCTTAAGAAGTTTTTCCCAGCCCTGAGGATATAGTCTTCTGTATTCTAGGCGTCTCAAAGTGTTTGCATTTAGGCCTCAAGTACACCTGAAATTTACATTTGGTTTGAGACCGGAATCTGATATTACTTTGTTTTTCATAGAGCTAATTATTCCAGTAGCATTCACAGACTTCTTGTCTTTTACCCATGATTTGTAATACCATCTGTGTTATGTATCAGACCTCCATATCTATATATGGAAGTCAGTCTCTGGGCTCTCTATTCTGTTTAGTTATTAATTTTTGTCTACTCTTGTGCCAATATCACTCTGTCTTAATTAACTGTTTTTTAAAATAAGTCTTGCTATCTGTTACAGTGAAGTTCCTCCCTCTTTCCCCCCAAATTATTTTTAGCTAGTTTGGACCTTTGTTTTTTTTTTTTTTTTTTATTGTGCTTTAAGTGGAAGTTTACAAATCAAGTCAGACTCTACACAAAAATTTATAAACACCTTGCTATACACTCCTAATTGCTCTTCCCATAATGAGACAGCACAGTCCTTCCTTCCACCCTCTCTTTTCGTGTCCATTGAGCCACCTTCTAAACCCCTCTACCCTCTCATCTCCCCTTCAGACAGGAGATGCCAACATAGTCTTGTGCGTCTACTTGATCCAAGAAGCTCATTCTTCACCAGCATTATTGTCTGTCCCCCCAAAAAAAAAAAAAAAAAAGTCCAGTCTAATCCCTGTCTGAAGAGTTAGCTTTAGGAATGGTTCCTGTCTTGGGCTAACAGAAGGTCTGGGGACCATGACCTCCGGGGTCATTCTAGTCTCAGTCAGACCATTAAGTCTGGTCTTTTCACGAGAATTTGGGGTCTGCATCCCAGTACTCTCCTGCTCCCTCAGGGGTTTTTTGTTGTGTTTCCTGTCAGGACAGTCATTGGTTGTAGCTAGGCACCATCTATTCTTCTGGTCTCAGGCTAATGTAGTTTCTGCTTTATGTGGCCCTTTCTGCCTCTTGGGCTCATAATTACCTTGTCTTTGGTGTTCTTCGTTTTCCTTTGCACCGGGTGGGTTGAGACGAATTGATGCATCTTAGATGGCTGCTTGCTAGCGTTTAAGACCCCAGACGCCACTCTCCAAAGTGGGATGCAGAATGTTTTCTTAATAGATTTTATTATGCCAATTGTTTGCCCTTCCATATGAATTCTATTTCTGTTAATTTTTCTTTTTAAAAATTTTAATAGCAATATATTTATATTAGTAAATGCATATGTATATCAAAGGTACAATGGCTTATATAATAAAAATTTATCACTTGTCCCAAACCACCCAAGGACTCCAGTTTTCCTCCCTGGAGGTAACCAGCATTATCAATTCCATCTGTATTCAATACCTAAGTGTAAATTCTCCCCCACCTAATATAGTCTGTTCTGTAACTTTTTTCACTTAGACATTTGTTTTGGTAATCTTTCTATATCAATATATAAGAACTTCATTCTTTTTCATGATGGACCAATGGATTTTACTACTTCATTTGTAAAGGACATTTAGTTTTTTTCTAATCTTTTGCCATTAAATTTGGCTGCAACTGATCATGTACCTATATCATTTTGCATACGTATCTGTGTCATTTCATGAACAAGATTGAGACACTTTAAAAATCTCAGACATTTTATGTTATAGGTTCTGTATTTATTTTAATGTTAGGTTTATTGAAGTATGAGGAGCCCTGGTGGTGCAGCAGTTAAAAGCTCAGGCTGCTAACCGGAAGGTTGACAGTTCCAGTCCACCAGCTGCCCCTGGGAAACTGTATGGGGCGGTTCTGCTCTGTCCTATAGGGTCGCTATGAGTTGGAAGTTATTGCAGAGAGTTATTGGGGTATAATTTACAGACAATAAAATGCACTCCTTTTAAGTGTACAGTTGGATGGATATCATCACATCAAAAATGACCTGTTCCGTTGGAGTCAGTCCCCTTCCCCAGCCCCCTGGCGACCACTAATCTGATTTCTTACTCTCTAGATGTGCTTTTGCCAGAATGTCATATAAATGTAATCATACAGCACGTAACCTTTTGTACCTGCCTTCTTTCACTAAAGCATAGTGCTCTTGAGACTCACGCCTCTCCTTGATGCATCAGCCGTCCGTTTCATTGCTGAGAAGTATTCTGTTGTATGGGTGTGCCACACTGTTCATCCATTCACCGGTTGATGGCGTTTGGGATTTTCCAGTCTTTGGTGATTATAAATAAAGCTGCTGTAAACATTCACATATAGGTCTTTGTGTAGACATATATCCTCATTTCTCCTAGGTTAATAGCTACGAGTGAGTTTGCTAGATTGTATAGTAATTGTATATTTAATTTTTTAACAAACTGCCAAACTGTTTTCCAAAGCAACTGTACCATTTTGCATTCCCTTCAAAACCGTATGAGAGTTGTAGGTGCTCCACATCCGCACAGTACTTTATATTATCAATGTTAAACATTTTAGCCAGTTAGTAGATGGTGTCTCACTGTGGTTTTAATTCGCATTTCCATAATGATGTTGGGGATCTGTTTATGTGCTTTATTTGCCATTTGTATTTATTCTTTGGTAAAGTGTCAGTTCAAATCTTTTGCTCTTTTTTAACTGGATGGTTTCCTTATTATTGAGTTGTAAGCATTATTATTTTTTTCAGGGCACAGATCCTTTATCAGAACTGTGTTGTACAAATATTTTCTTTCATCTTTTGGCTTGTCTTTTAATTTTCTTAACAGTGCTTTTTGATGAGCAGAAGTTTTTAATATAATGAAGTTCAGTAATTAACTATTTTATGGTTTGTGGTTTCTGAGTCCTAAGAAATCTTGGCCTAGTTCATGGTCACCAAGGTTTTCAGCTATATTTTCTTATAGAAATTTTATATTTTACATTTAGCTTTACGGTCTACTTTGAGTTGATTTTTGTTTTTTTAGATGCTGGTTTTTATTTTATTTTCACATGTGGCTGTACAGTTATTCTACCATTTATTAAAAAGACTATCCTTTTTTGAATTACCTTGGCAACTTTGTCAAGAATCAGTTGACCCTGTATATGTAAGTCTGTTTGTGGATCCTCTGTTCTTTTCCATTCCACCTATATGTCTGTGTATGCCGATGCCATGCTCTCTTGATTACTCTGCATTTCTCATAAGTCTTTATATCAAGTAGTATGAGTCTTCTAAATTGGTTCTTTGTAAAAATGGTTTTAGCTGTTTTAGGGCCTTTGCTTTCCCAAATAAACTTCAGAATCATCTCATCAATTTCTTTTTTTTAAATAAATAAATAAAGGCTGCTAGTATTTGGTGGAAACCCTGGTGGCATAGTGGGTAAGTGCTATGGCAGCTTACCAAAAGGTTAGCAGTTTGAATCCACCAGGCACTCTTGGGAAACTCTATGGGGCAGTTGTCCTCTGTCCTATATGGTCACTATGAGTCAGAGTCAACTTGATGGCAACGGGTTTTTGGTTTTTTAGTATCTTGATTGGGATTCCCTTTGGTCTATAGATAATTTGGGGAGAATTGAAATCTTAACAATATTGGGGTCTTCTGATTGGTGAACATGGTGTATATCTCCATTTATTTAAGTCTAATTTCTCTCAGCTGTGTTTTGTAGTTCACATTGTACAGATCTTAAGCATATTTTCTTAGATTTATTCCTAAGTATTTATTTTTTTATAATATAAATGGCACTGGTTTTATTTCATTTTTTAATTGTTCAGTTGATTTTTTTTTAATACTCAACTTGTAACTGTGACTTCACTAAATTTTTTTAGTTCTAGCAGCTTTTTTGTAGATTCCTTAAGACTTTCTGTGTAGATAGTCATACCACCACAAATAAAGACAGTTTTAATTCTTTCTTTCCAATCTCTGTGCCTTTTATTTCTTCTTGCTTTACTGCATTATCTGCTACCTACAGTACATTGTTTAATTTGAGTGCTAAGTGGGAACATCCTTGCTTTATTCCATCTTAAAGGGAAAGCATTCAATCTTTCACCGTTAAGAATGATGCTACCTATAGGTTTTTCATAGATGCCCGTTATCAGGTTGAGGAAGTTACCTTCTAAGTTTGCTGAGAGTTTTTATCATAAAGAGATGTTGAATTTTATCAAGTGCTTTTTCTGCATCTTTGGATATGATCATATAGTTTTTCTTTATTGGTCTGTTGATATGGTGAATTACATTGATTGCTTTTCAAATGTTGATCCAACTTTGTATTTCTGGGATAAACCCACTGGGTAATGATCCTTTTTATATATTACTGGATTCGATTTGATAATATTTTGTTGAGGATTTTTAGTCTCTTTTCATGAGGGATATTGATCTATAGTTTTGTTTTTCTGGTAATATCTTTGGTTTTGATGCCAGAGTAACAAAGGTCTCATAAATGAGTTGAGAAGTATACCCCCTTTTCTATTTAATAGAAGAATTTGTGTAGGATTGGTATTATTTCTTCCTTACATGTTGATAGAATTCTTGAGTGAAGTCATCTAGGCCTGGAATTTTCTTTTCTTGACTGAAAACTCAGTTTCTTTAATAGATACTGAACTATTCTGGTTATCTATTTCTTCTTGAGTGAATGTTGGTAGCTTATGTCTTTCAAGGGATTTGTCCATTTTATTTAAACAATAAAATTAATTGGCATATAGTTCTTCATAATATTTATTTTCCACTTAATGTCTTAGCATCTGTAATGATGGCTCCTCTTCCATTCCCATTGGTAATTTGTATCTTCCCTCTTTCTTGATCTCATTGGCTAGAGGTTTATCAATTTTACTGGTTTTTTTAAAGAATGAGCTGTTGGCTTTATTGTGGGTTGTTCCCCCCCATCTATTTTTGTACTTTAAATTTAATTGATTTTGTGTCTTATTATTTCTTTCCTTCTGCTTGTTTTGGACTTAATTTGCTTTTTTTCCCCTGATTTCTTAAGGTACATAGGTTATTGATTTGAGATCTTTCTTTTTCTAATACAGTGAAACACATGAGAGCTGGTACTCTTTGGGACTGCCTTGCTTTTCCAGGTCTCGCAAGTTTCCCACCCTTGACAGGGTGCAGTCACCCCTTTCCTATCGCTCTCTGTTAGTTGAAAATATTTGAGTTTTTCTTCTCTGACAGGTCTTATATAGGTTCCGTCTTAACACAGGTTCCGGCTTTCACAGGTTTTACTATAATCATTTAAGCTCTACATTTCCCTCTAAGCGCTGCTTTCAATTTTGATATGTGGGCTTTCGTTTGCATTAGTTTAAAATGTTTTCTAATTTCTGTTGTGATTTCTTCTTTGATACATGTGTTATTTAGGAATATATTTAGTTTAATTTCTAAATTTTTAGGGATTTCCCAATTTTTTTTCTGTTGTTGGTTTCTAATCTTAATTCCCTTGTGTTCAGAAAATTTATTTTGTATTATTTCAACCCTTTTAACAGTTGTCTATCTGAGAATGGTCTCTCCTGGCGGATGTTCCGTGTTCACTTGGGTAGAATGTATAGTGTGCATTGTTGCATGGAGTATTCTGTAAATGTCAAGCAGGTCACGTTGGTTGATAGTAGCTTTCAGATTTTCTATACCCTTACTGATTTTATGTCTACTTGTTGTATTGATTACCAGCAGAGGAGTGTTGAGGTCTTCAGCTAAATTATGGATTTGTCCATTTCTCCTTTCACCTTTGTCACTTTTCTACTTGTGTATGTTGAAGCTCTGTTACTGAGTGTGCACACACTACTCAAGATTCTTCTATTTTCTTGGAGAGTTGACCCCTTTATTATTTTGTAATGTATCCCTAGTTATATTCCTTGATTTGAAGTCTGTTTAGTCTGGTGTTACTATTTCCACCCCAGCTTTCTTTTGATTAAAGTTTACACAGTATATCTTACACATTTTTTACTTTTAGTCTATCTATGTGTTTATAGTTAAAGTTGACAGCTTATAACCAAAAAAAAAACCAAACCCATTGCTGTTGAGTCGATTCCAACTCATAATGACTATACGACAGAGTAGAACTGCCCCATAGAGTTTCCAAGGAGTACCTGGTGGATTCAAACTGCTAACCTTTTGGTTAGCAGCTGTAGAACTTAACCACTACACCACCAGGGTTTCTGACAGCTTGTAGTCATGTTTATTGGTGCTAGTTGTTTTGTAATCCATTGTGACCATCTCTTTCTTTTAAATGGGATGTTTAGACAATCTGCATTTGGTCTAATTATTGGTATAGTTGGATTAAACCTGCAGTCCTGCAGTTTTTCTTTCTTTTTTCCTATCTGTTCTTTGGGGTTTTTTCCCCTTCTTTTCTGCTTCCTTTTGGATTGAGTATTTTTTATGGTTCCATTTTATCTCTACTATAATTGGCTTATTATTTCTTTTTGTTTTCTTTTTTTAGTGCTTGTGCTAGGGTTCACAACATAAATCTTTAACATATCACAGTCTACCTTCAAATAATGATATACCACTTCACTTGCAATGTAAGAATATTACAACAGTATACGTCCATTAACTTCCTAGTGGCTTAAGAAGATATTTTTGCCTGAGCTTTGGAAGCAAGCTGGTTTGCCTCCGTTACCCGGCAGCATAAGGGGGAGGTAGGCAGGGCTTTATGCCAGACCCTTGGAGCTGCTGCCTGGTCTTTCCAGCATCACTGCTGGGTTCCTGGGCTGTCAAGGGCAGCATTCTCCAGTCTCCTGCCTGTACCACGAGGCCAGTAGAAAAGAGTTGACAAGTGAGTGTGAGCGCCCTTGTCTGGATCTCTCAGCTGTTCAGTGCTGACAGCCCACATTTGGCCTTTAAGAACTTGTTAAAATTCGACCTCTCCTCTCAGGTGGCCCAAAAAAAAGTTACAATTTTAATATCTGTTTTGTTTTTTCCTCATTGTTAGCATAAGAGAGAAATTTTCTCCCACCTTTCTGCATCTCAAGCGGGAGCAGATCCTACATGATGTATTTTTAAATACATTTTCTCATGGTTTGTTGCTAATTGTTTTGCCATATTGATCTTGGTATGCAGGAGCCATTGTCTTTTGGAAGAAGTTATTCTATCCTGAGGGAATTTCACCTCTCTCTCCAGCCTTAGAACAAGACCATTTGACACCCTACATTAAAACAAGGCAGTTATACCAAATCGGTGACAGTGATTTTTTGAAGGCCTCTGCTCTTTTCCCCAGCGTTATGGCCAGGACAGCTGAAGCTGTTCAGCAGTAAGTGCAGAAGAAGTGGGTAGTGCAGCCTCTCCACCCACTGGGCCGCAGGGTTGTGTCGGGAGCTAGCTTTAGAGTCAGCGCCTGGTTAAGGCGTGGTTTGTTACAGTTGGTGGTTATACTTTGAGGTATGCATTCAGTACAAGGCCTCCTCTGTGTTCTCAAAGACCTTTATTTGACCAGTTCTACTCTTCTGAGGGCTTCTGTTTATGTGTTTTGTTTGTTTGTTTGTTTTTGTGTTTTTAAGACCCTGTTGTCAGCACTCTGTGAGGAGTCTGGGAGTTTGTTCAGAATGGAAGGGCTTTAGTCTGCAAGGTCCCCGTGGTGATTGCTAGGGTCTCCTCAGAGGTCAGCCTTTTCTAAATAAAGCAAGAAGCAATAGCTCTGTTTATGTCTGTGGGGCCAGTGTAACCAGAGACCTTTCACGATAAGCCACTAGGAGAGCCACACAGAACTTTTCCTAGAGCAGATTTATTTAGCTCTTTAATATACTTAACTACCTTAAAGAGTAGAAAACCCTGTGGCAAGCACTGTATTCCATTTATTAACATCTTATGAATGCAGTTTCTGCCTGAGGGATTATATTCCCCTATAGAGTCTTGGGAAGATCTTCATATTTTACAACAAAGCATGGAGTACACATGTCCCAGTGACTAGTGTCTGAACAGCCGAGTGCCTATTTCTCAGTCACCCTGTTTTCCTAGGACACGTCCCCCACCGCAGCGTGTTGTAGGGGCAGACTGCTACCACCTGTGAGGTGGCTCCCATCCCTGAACCTCCCTGGGCTGGACTTCTCTTACCTGAGGAATGGGAGGATGGACCAGGTAACTCTGAGACGGTTGGTGATAGGACGTCTTTCCTCCTGGGCAGTTCTTCCATGCTGGTGGCAGACACCTCCCTCCTGGCTCCCCTAGTACAAAGATCCTCTGCCCCGGCCAGAAACAGCACAGAATTCTAGAGGCAAAGTTAAAGTTGAAGGAAGAGTGGCTGACTAAAGAAAGCTACATATAATTACTGCAGTCCTCACAGGCTGGTAGACCCACTCCCAGGAACCCTCACTTAGACATGTTTGTGCCGAGGCAGGGGCAGGTCAGAGGTCACAGGGCCGCCAGACTGCACCTCGGAAGCTGTGCCAGGGTTGCCGGCTCCCTGGAGCCTCTGAGGTTTAGCGTCAGAACACAGCCCACTGCTCTCCAGTTCCAGGCCTTTTTTAACAAGAACTTAGAAAAACACAGCCAAAGGGAGCACTGCACTCATCTAAAAACATACTCATTTGCAGCAGACCCAAAACTAGATTTGGAGCCAACCAGTTACCTTGCCTACCTAGTTTTTTTTTTTTAATTCCCTTGGTTTCTTCAGTCACTTTTTCCAGGACTTTGGTGTATGTCCTGCAGTGGGATTGTGTCTTTCCCCTGTAAATACAGTCCTCTGACCCCTTTTTTGTTTGTTTGCCAGTTTTTTCTTGGCTTTCCTAGAATGGTTTCCATCTCTGTGTTTTATTGTTAAAATAACTCTGGGTTCCTGGAGCCCTGCTGCTGACAAAAGTAGGGGCGGGACTGGTGCCTCCTCCGTAAGAGGATGTGCTAAGAGGATGTGCGGGAGGAAGAGGACAACCCCCAGAGTCAGTTTGTACACTTGGGCTGGAGCGTGCGGCCAGTCTCCCTGCTCCCTCCTTCCTCCCCCAGCCTTGGCCCAGGTCATGTCCTGGGCTAGGGGCCACTCAGCTTCCTTCTGCAGCCTTCCCAGGCCTTCCTTCCCACAACAGCCATCACAGGCCATGGCCACCCCAAGTGAAAACACCCTTAGCCTCCTCCCCGTCCTCCTCACTGCAGCTGAGCTCACTTCCCACCTTCTACCTGCATCAGTTTAGGCCTACTGCCTGGCACAAGGTTCCTGGGTGGCTCAGATAGTTTACGCTGGACTCTAACCCAAAGGATGGCAGTTCAAACCCACCCAGCAGCACCCTGGAAGCAAAGGTTGGGCAGTCTGCTTCCATAAAGATTACTGCCAAGAAAACCCTGTGGAATAGTTCTCTGTAACACATGGAGCCACCATGAGTTGGAATCAACTTGATGGCAATGGGTTTGGTTTGGTTTTTCCTGGCATGGTCAACTTTTCCCTTCAGCATGTAAGCAAGGTCAATTTTCATCTTAAGAGGAAAAAGCCTGTGTTCCCTGGCCCTGGTCCCCATTCACTTTTGCCTAGTCTCCTTTCTTTTGCACGCACACAATCTACTCAGGACAAAGTCTTAACACTCCTTGCCACTGCTGTCCCAACACTGCAAGCTGGCTCTGTCCCCACCTTTGTGCTGAAACTCCCATCACCCCCATCAAAAGTCACCAACAATCTTGTGGTTAAAGCCATTGGCCCTTTAAATCCTAGACTGCTTTGCAGTATTTGAGTCTACCACTCTTCAAGGAGCTCTGGTGGCACAGTGGTTAAGAGCTTAGCTGCTAACCAAAAAGTCAGCAGTTTGAATCCACCATTTGCTAATTGGAAACCCTATGGGGCAGTTCTGCTGTGTCCTATAATGAGTCAGAATCGACTTGACGTCATCGGGTTTTTTGGTTTTCCACTCTTGAAAGGAGCCCTGGTGGCCTGGCTGTTAAAGCACTCAGCTCCTAGGCGGTTCAAACCCACCACTGTGCCATGGGAGAAAAGTGGCAGTCTGCTTCCATAAAGATTACAGCCTTGGCAGCCCAATGGAGCAGTTCGATTCTGCCCTACAGGGTTGCTGTGAGTCAGAACTGAGTTGAGAGCAGTGGGTTTGGTTTTGGTTTTCCACTCTGGAAATTCTTTGCTCCACCGGCTTCTGTGTTTCCTGCTGCCACCCTGGGCATCCTTCCGCCTCCTCCCTCCTTGTGGTTTCTCCATCTGTCTCCTGAAGCCCCTGTTGCTGGGATTCTGGCCTCAGCCCTCTGCCCCCTCCCCCTGTGCCGGGGGGCCATCCTGCCCTGCCCGCTGGCTTATGGGCTTCCTCTTACAACCAGGAAATCAGCTCTTCCTTCATGGCTTCTTAGCAGGTCTAAGGAGACCTTGAGTGCAAAATGCCTGGGACAGCCGGTAAGTAGTAACCAGTGTTCGCAGTTTAGAGAATCTGGGGGGAGAGAACTGATGTGGCCTTTGGCCCCTGGGGATAGGCTGTGATGACATGTACTTCCCCCAGAACCTGTATGCAAGGTGGGACAGGTAGGTATTGTTCTGTTTTCATTCTGTTCTCAGAGGACTCTGTGACCCAAAAGAGTGCCAGTGCTCTGCTCCCACTCCCTCTCTTCCAGGGTTGAGCCTCCTCCAGCTGCCTCCTGAGTCCTCCCCTCCAGCCCAGCTCCAAACTGGTCTAAGAAGGCAGCCACAGTGGCTTTCCCAAAAGGCGTGTCACTCATGCCAGAGCAGGGAGTGGAGTGGACTTCGCAAGTGGAAGAGGACAGGTGCTGGAGAAAGGCTGGCCCCAGCCCGGAAGTGGCTGTGGGGTGCCAACTGTCCCTGGCACCCGGCTTGGGCAGTGAGGAGCCACAGTGTCAGGGATCATTCTGCTGCTGGGTGCACTGGGGGACATAAGTCTTCCTCAGCCTGACACTTGCCACTAAGTGCTGTCCTCAAGTGACAGAGCTGTCACCAGGCTGCCCAATGCCAGAGCTAGGGAACAGTTTGGACCAGGGCCTCTGCAGCATTCAGTAACTAAGGAGTTACATGGGCTGACATATTTTGAAAAGATTTCTCTGGTTGCCGTATTGAGAACAGGAAAGTGAAAGTGAAAGCAGTTAGGAGAGGACTGCAGTGCTCCAAGTGAGGTGAGGGTGCTGGAGCTTGGGGGGTGGCAGCGAGGAGAGGGAGGTGTGGGTGAGCTCAGGAGGAATTCTGGAGGTAGAACTGACAGGTGATGGGACCCTGTCCTGAGCGGCTTTGCAGAGAATTGCTGGATCACAGTTCATACTGTGTGACCCACACCTGCCGAGGTGGGGCCCCGGGCAGTGGGGTTCTCTGCTGGAGACCATGGTGGCCATACCAACCAGAGTAGGCTTGGGGGTTCTTGGTCTTGTGGGAGGTCATATGGGGAGAGGAAGGTAAGTCTTTGGCCAGTGTTGGGAGAGGAGGTGGACTGATGTATTTAGAAACACAAGGGGGGGCTGCCACTCATGCTCACAATGGTGAAGGTAGGTGCCCATTGCATTAAGCTACCCGATTCCAACTGGACTCTACTGTGGAGTCCCTCGGGCATCTCAAGTTTATTGTGTCCAAAACTTCCCTCCGAATCTGTCTTCCTCCTGAATACTCCATGTTAGTGAATGGTAGGTGGCCTCTTTCTCCCTCTTCCCCCCATCAACCCCCAAGTCCTATTGATCCTGCCTCCCAAGTATCTCTCATCCAGTTCCTCCCGCATCCCCAGGGCTGTCACAGACTCTCCACTGATCCCTGACCCCACCTCCCACCTAGTCTCCCAGCCTCCGGCCAGCTGGCATAGAGGTGGCTCCTCCATCCCTCCGAGCCAGCATCCCACACAGTGTCCCAGCCTGGCCCTTGTTCCTTGACCCTCATTCCCACCTGGCGAGGCCTCTGGGATTAGGGTGGTGCTCAGGCAGTTCTCCTTCCCTGGCAGGCCTGGGCCAGATGAGCAAACAGGATCATGCCCCAGCAAACTTGCTGTCTTGAGGCCTCGTAGGGCTCACCCGGCCCCAGGGGGAGCTTTCTGCACAGAGTCTCAGCCTCTTCCAGCCTGCCCTCTTTTCCTGCCCTCCTAAACCCTCCCCAGCCTTTTCCCAGCACCCCAGAGCTCTTTCTGAGCTTCATTGCTTGAGGGGTGTGTGGGGAGGTAGGTACAAAGCCTTAGGAATCCCAGCTAGAGGCCGAGGGGTCCCTAGGGAGTGATGGAAGGGGTGGTCCAAGTAGTAAAAGAGGAAAAATGGAGGAAAAAACTAGAGGGAGACTCTCGGAGAGGGTAAGCTACCGCCGTCAGTTCCTTTCCACCTGTCAGGTGAATAACAATGGCTAATACTGAGCATTCACTTTGTGCCAACTCTGGTGCCAAGTGCTTCAAACATGCTCATTTATTTTCTCCATTTTACAGAGGTGAACACTGAGACTTAACCGGGGTCAAGTACCATCCATTGCGGTGGTGGTAGTTGCTGTCAAGTCAGCCTCCAAATCATGGCGACCACATGCAAATCATTGGCAGATCTGAGATTCAGATTCAGGGCTTTCTGACTCCAGATCCCTAAATATAATTAAGATCTTGGTTTTTAGAGCCAGACCACCTGAGGTCAAGTCTGACTCTTCTCACTTACCTTTGGGAAAACTTGGGCAAGCTTCTCAGCTCCCTGGGCTTGCATTTCCTCATTTGTAGAATGGTGGGAATTTGTTCTCAGGAGTAACTGAGTTGATACATGCAATGTGCTTGGCAGAGGGCCTGGCACACGATAAGTGTTCAATGAATGTCGTTATCCATTATCATTATCGCGCCATAGACCCAACACTGGCCTGCCGAGATTCTGCTGGAAGGAAGCAGGGCTAAGTGGACACCAAAGCTCTGCTGTCCTTCCTTTCCTGACACAGGACCCAGAGCAGAGTCCCTAGGCCCTAATGATTGTCTAAGGCACTACTACATTTGCTTTCTTACTGGACCAGAAACTAAGTCACCTGTTAGGAGAGCAAGAGTCACTAGATCTTTGGCTCTAGGACCACGACCTCCCACAACCCTGCACCACTGTCAGGACCAGTGGTACTCATTTTTCCTTTGGCCTCGGACTTCGCTATAATGGCTCAGCATGGCACTGTGAATGAGCCAGTCTTAATTTACAATTTTGATATTTTGTTCATCATGGATTTTTCTGTATTAAATATCACATTAAATATATACATCCTGATTACTGAGTTTTTTGGCACCCTCTTAAATTTTGCACCTGAGGCAAGCAGCTCACTCCCCTCACCCTAGTCCCAGCCCTGCTCCATAGGGCTGCTTGGGTGTCCCCACAATATGGCAACTGGCTTCCCCTGGAGCAGGTGATCCAAGAGAGAGCTGCAGAGTCTTTAATAACATAACCTTGAAAGACACACTCCATCACTTCTGCCATATCCTACTGATTACACAAGTTGTGGATGGGGACCACATAGGGACAGGAATATCAGGAGACAAGAATCATGGGGCCATCTTTGAGGCAGGCTACCATACCTGGTCTCTTGCCCAGAGGCTCAGTGGTTTGGTACAGCCTCCACATACTAGACCAAGAATCTGGTGAGTCCTTCCTCCCTTCATCACCACACTTCCCTACCTTAGGCCCTGAGTAGTACTGACAAGGGCTGGACTGTTGGGGCCCACATGGACCCCACTCACCTGATCAAACTTCACTGGTCCAGAGAAGCACCTGACCCAGTCAGCCCTCCCCCAGGAGTTTTTACTTGAGAGAGTGAGTCAGTCCCTCTCAGGGGGCAATCTTGAAAATGTGACCTGTGGATGGTTGTTCCCAGCTGGGTACAGAAATTAGAAATAAGAGGCAACATATGACTCAGCCTGGGCCTGGCTCCCATCTTTCACGAAGCCCAGCTTTGTCCTCTGTAAGGGTTTTAGAATCAGTAAACTCCCCCTTCCTCTCAAGTCTATTAGAGTTGGATTCTGTCACTACATCACCTCTTTGTGGGTCACCTGTGGAAGATAATGCTAGGGAAGTGTTTCTCAGAGTGTGGCCATCACTACCTGCAACCAAATCACCTGGGGCCCTTGAAAATGCCAGTGCCTAGCACCATCTCAAACCTGCTGAATTGGACTCTGTGGATGGGTCCCAGGACTCTGCCATTTTGACACTGAAGTTTGGATATGACTGTGCTTGGTGTGAGCCCGGTGGCATAGTGGTTAAGAATTCAGCTGCTAACCAAAAAGTTGGTTGTTCAAACCCACCAGCCGCTCCCTGGAAACCCTATGGGGCAGTTCTACCCTGTCCTGTAGAGTTGCTATGAGTCGAAATCGACTCCAAGGCAACAGGTTTGGTTTGGTTGGTGCTTGGTGTTATACAGTACAGCAGGCAGACGCTCTCCACCATTTCTGCACTGGGGCCTGCACTTCACATTGGCTAGTGCTGATGTGGGCTGAGAGACCCAAAACATTGATGGCCCAGGAGGGGCGCTGTGGGCTCGAAGCTTGGGAAGAAGTGGAGTGAGGAGCTGTGAGGAGAAGGGTACTGTGGGGAGGCCAGGCTGAGGTGAGGGGCTACCACGGAAGATGGCCAGTGGGGAGGACCTTGTTCTGGCTGTACCTCACTCTCAGTGGGTGGTCTTGGCCAGTCATGTCAATTCAGCCTGTTCCTCACCAGTTGGAAGAGGAGGCTGGACTGATGCTTGCAAAGGTCTGTTCCAGCTCTAAAACTCAAGCCAGAGGCCCTCAGAGTTGGCTGCTTTTCCCAGAAGGCTTGGTCCGAGGTTGCCCTGGGTTGCTTCTTGAGGGGCAGGACCGTGCAGGTGCACCTCCTTGGCCAAGGGCTGCTCCCTGCTCCTCAGGTTGTTCACTTAATTCCTCCCTGGGGGCTGAGGTTCTCTCTGGGAGGCAGGCACCTAGGAGGCTGGGCACTTCTGGGCTGAGCCTTGTTACCATAGCACCCAGCCACCCCATTACAGACCAGTCACCTTGCTGGTTGACAGCAAGAGAACCTTGAACCCCTGCATTTCCTGCCCACACTGCAGAGGTCAGACTTAGGAGGAGGTACTGGGACTTGCCAATAAATTGGTATTTGCAGGTTCCCAAGCCAGTGCCTCATTTAGGCCAGTCTTTCTGGAAGCGTGTACCCCAACCATAAGCACCTGGGAACTTGTGAGAAATGTAAATGTAGGGCTCCATCCTGGACCTGCTGAATTGGAAACTCAGGGTGCCCCCCAATCTGTGTCTTAATAAGCCCCCCAGGTGTTTCCAATGCACATACACACGGTAAGGACCACTGCTTTACTGAGTGACCAACTGCCCCAGTTTGTCCCGGGCTCTCCCAATTTTAGCACTAGAAGTCTTGAGTCCAGGTAACCCTTCAGTCCAACCAAATCGGGACAGCTGGTCACCCTTAGCTTTCGGTCTTGTGTTCCATTATTCAATGCTGTGAAATGCCACTCTCAAAATGCAGTGACTTGAGATAATATTCCTTTGCTCACGAATCCACAGTTTGGACAGGGACAGCTCATTTCTGCCCCACTCAGTGGGGGCAGCTCAAAGACAGTTCTGTTGTCAACCGTCATGTGGAAGCTAGCTCACTGACACGTCTGGCTCCTGTGTGCTGGGGTGACTCAAACAGCTAGAGGCGGGAGTGGCAGAGGCTACATGTGGTCTTTCAGCATGGCGGCTTCAGGGTAGGTGGACTGGACTTCCACCTGTCAGAGCTGGGACCCCAGGGGGCATGGCCGAGAGAGAATGCCAGGCAGAGGCTCTATCACCCACCATGGGAAATCACTCCGGTGGCAGTCACAGGCCTGTCCAGAGCCAAGGGGAGGGAACACAGAGCCCCGCTGAGTGAAAGAGTGTCAGCCTCCCATTTCGGAAGAGCCTGTGAGCGGGAGCTATTGGTGGAGCCAACTTGGAAATGCCATTCTGCCGCACCTCGTCTCCTGACCACATACAGAAGATTGAGGGAAGAAAGCTTCAATAAGGCAGAATCCATTCTTCCACCTCCCTCCCCTCTTCCTAGTCCCCAAAGTTAACTGAGCACGCACAGGGTGCTGGGAATGCACCGCTGCAAACTCATTTTTTAAAAAGTCAGGTCTGAGCTCCAGTCCCAGGAGACCAGGGCAGCTTCTGACGCTGGGAGCGGGCAGGCCTGGGCACAGCTATGGCCGGAGAGCTGCTCTGGGGCCTGAACTGAGGGAGAAGGAGCAGGTACCAGGGAGGGAAGGAGGGAAGGCAGGGAGAGGCTGCTGCTGCTTTGCGGGTTTCCTGGATCAGTGGTGATAGGACAGTGGGGTAGGACAGGCGGTCACCCCGTTTGATTCCAAATGGATCTTCAGTGCCGGGGCACCTTCACCCAGTGTCTGCTTCCTCTGCCTGATGGTGAGTTCCTTTGGGGGCAGGGGCTCGGAGTCTTCAGTGACCCTTCAGCATAGGCCCCTCAACCCCACCCCACCTTCCTGTCCGCGGACCGGCAGACGACATCAAGTGCCCATCTGTCTCTCTGTAGTCTCCCACCCACGCCGCGGTGAGCAGGCTCTGAACTTGCCTGGATTAGAAGAAAGCAGCCCCTTCTCTGAGCTATCGCGGGGCTGTCCCACGGCTTGAATTTCAGCCCCCCACTTTGGTCAGTGGAATCAAATATACCAACGATCATGAAGATGGTGTGAGACCAGGCAACGTTTCATCCATTGTACGTGGGGTCGCCTTGAGTTAGGGTCGCCATGAGTCAGAGACTTGACTGCAACAGCCTGTTCGACTACTCTGGCTGGTCCTGGTCAGGCCCTGACCCTGACCCTCCAACCTTCCAGGTGTTTAGGGAGGCAGCCCGCGACTTGGGAAAACACCATACTCTCTAGGCACTAGGAGTCAGCAACTTGCTTCTGCAGCAAATTGGAGCGTCTGAAGCCAGGGCTCCCTCTCACTGGCTTTGGCGCCATCTAGTGGATGTGTCGGGGCATGGGGGCGCGCAGTCCTTTCCATCGAAAAGTGGTAAAAGCAGTCACTTACGTGGTCCCAGCCACTCTCTCACCAGAGCTCACTGCCGACTGCTTGCTCAACACCAAGTCAACATGCCTTCACCTCAGGTTGACAGGGACTCAACTGAAAAGTCTTCCTCTCAAATCCCAGCCCTTGTACTCAAACGTGTGTGTGAAAATGGGTATTTGTTCTAACAGTGCAGAATAAAATGACCCAAATGTCCACGAAATGGTGCACACCCATTCCGTGGAATATTATGCAAGGGATGGAAGGAGTGTGCTGAACTGGAAATAGCTCCAAGAAGCACATTAAAGGACAATATAGACAGCAGGATAACATTAGTTAAACCCACCGGGACCTATTACAGTATTTACATCAGAGCTTGAAAAGGCATGGGGTCGGGGGAGGTGATCAGGGCATACACCCGACAAATGCATTCAGGAAACAGGGCACAGGGATCAGGCACATGTAGGGGGCACCAGGACAGACGGTTCTCCTGCGTGGGCTGGGACCCCTCAGTGGTCGGGCATTTATAAGGGAACATCATTCAAGCATCTCTGGATGCCAGGACTTTTTCTGCTCAGCTACGGACTGCTCAAGGTGCCTGGGTGGCGCATACAGTTTGTGCTCGACTACTTTGGTGGTTCAAACCCACCCAACAGCACCGAGTAGTGGTTACCTCTGGGGAGGCGGGGATGGGAAAGGGTGAGCGGGTCTTTTTTACCCATTATTACTGTACAGATTGTTTTTAAGACAAAAGGTTAAAAAACAAAGAGATACTCTTTAAACCTTGAACTGAAACTATTCCCTGAAGTCACCTTTTAACTAAATAGCAGTTAGCTCAAAAAGTATCCTGTCATCCTTGAGTACCACGCTCTTTTTAAAAATTGTATGAGACCAAATGGTTAGCAGTTACCCTAAAGCAGGAGTGAGAAGGTGGGGGGCGGGGAGGAGGGACAATGCTAAGAAGTTAATGAGAATGCCACTGGACTGGAAATGTTGAGACAGCGTGAAGAATGTAACCAATGCCACTGAACATCATGTGTGGAAATTGTTGAATGGGAACCAGCTTTGCTGTTTATACTTTCACCAAAAATACTGTAAAAAAACCCCACCTGTTGCCGGTACCTGAGTTTCTGCTGCTCTGCAGGTGCGTGGGTGAGAGACTGGCCTTCAAATCCCCTGCTGGCCCCCCTCCTGGGCTCCCCAGTGGGACTGCTCTCCTTTGCCCTCAGGACTTCCTCTCACACCCCGCGGCCTCTTCCCCTCACCCTGGCAGTCGCTGCCGCCCTTCCTACAACATCACGCCTAGCCAGGTGGGCTTCAGAAGAACTGATGTGGTCTTGCTGCTCCTTCACTTGAGACCCTCCATGGCTCTCAGCAATGAACACCTCCTTCCTATTTGGGGGTAACCCACATTGTGTGAAATGGGAAGCAGGGCCCCTTCTCCCATCTCAGGGGCTCAGCCAGTCCTTCTCCCTCCCCTGGGCAGCCAAGTACAGGGCCCTGACACAGACTTGGGAGCTCCCATCAGGAGTGAGTGAAGCAAACATTAGCTTTCATCCATCACTGCAGTGTCCAGCGTCCCTGTCGTTATGGCAAGTCCTTCGGGAGCTGTGTTTAGTGATGCCGAGGTCCAGCAGTGCTGGTGGCCACAGTATAGACAATGGTGACCTCATCAGACTGTCCCTGCTGTGGCTCTGGCCATCCAGACTCCCTTGGTCAATGTTTGTTTTCCGAGCCTGGTCCCTCAGAGCTCCTGTACCTACTTGTACTCCCCAGGACCCTCCCAATAACTCCTCTGAGTGAAGTCACCAAGCCTGGCTGGATTGCCAAATAGTGGCAGGCCTAGGCCAGTCCCTTGGAGCTCGGTCCTTTTTAAGGGTCACAGGTAAGTGACTGTGAGATAATACCTGTGGTCCATGAAGTGAGATGGTGCTGGTGGTAGAGCAAGGAGGTTGTATCAGCACCCAGGTGTTAGAGTCGTGGACGTGACTCACTAAAGGCAACCGTGGAAGACCATTCTGCCAGGTTTGCAAGATAGTTGGGAGGCTCAGAAGCTTGACAAGCTCCCACTTGGGGGCTTCCCAACCCCAGCAGAGTCTACCTCGGCAGGCAGACCACCGTCACTACCAATGAACGTCTCAGGGAGCAGCTGGAGAGAAGAGGGGCCCACTAGGCACACCCCACCCTCAGGGTCTCCGCACACCTTTGCTAATGATATTGCACTAATCCAGACAACTCTATTCTTCGAGGAGAGACCAGTGTGGGGTCCTCACTTTCAGCCGGCCTCCACCCGCCCTCCGCGGGGCTGCTTCATAGGTGCGCTTGCGTCGGGAATACTCTGAGGTCTCTGCCAGAACCTTCAAAACCAAAAAGATAAAAACGGTTCCCATGGAATCTATGTTGACTGCGGTGACCCTGTGTGTCAGAGTAGAGTTGTGCTCCGAAGAGCTTGCTTTCTTTTCTTTACTTAATAATTTATTTTGTTATTGTTGTTTTAAGAACACACACAGCAGAGCGTACACCAATTCAACAGTTTCAACATGGACAATTCAGTGACATTGATTACATACTTACTGCTTCCTAAGTTTCCTATCTAATCTTTCGAGTTGCTATTGTTAATTTGATCCCATATAGATAGATCTTGGAAGAGTACAGTGCTCAAGACAGACATTCTTTACTTGTTAAGCTAAACTATTGTTTGGTTTTAAAAAGACTTCAGGGGATACTTTTGGTTTAGGGTTTAAAGATTATCTCAGGGCAACAGTTTCAGGGGTTCATCTACCCTCCATGGCTTCAGAAAGTCTAAAGTCCATGAGAATTTGAAATTCTGTTCTACATTTTCCCTCTTTTGATCAGGATTCTTCTATAGAATCTTTGATCAAAACATTCAGTAATGGTAGCCAGACACCATCCAGTTCTTCTGGTCTCATGGCAAAGGAGGCAGTTGTTCACTGAGGCAATTAGCCACACATTCCATTTCCACCTCCTATTCTTGACTCAGAAACCCTGGTAGCATCGTGGTTAAGTGCTACAGCTGCTAACCAAAAGGCTGGCAGTTTGAATCCACCAGGCGCTCCTTGGAAACTCTATGGGACAGTTCTACTCTGTCCTATAGGGTCACTATGAGTCCGAATCGACTGGGTGGCAATGTGTTTGTTTGTTTTTTTTTAATTCCTGACTCTCCTTCTTCCTCTGTTGCTCTGGGCAAATAGAGGCCAATTGTTGTGCCTTGGATGGCCATTTGCAAGCTTTTAAGACCCCAGGCACTGAGCAACAAACTAGGAGGTAGAACAGAAGCACTAAAAACATGGTATTACGCCAATTAACTGAGATATCCCATGAAACCATTACCCTAAACCTCCAAACCAAGGAATCAAACCCCATAAGGTGTTTGGTTATACATAAACAGCCTCAGCAGCTACCTTTTTTTTTTTTTTCCTTTTGCCGTTGTTGTAAATATATTTATCACACAACTTCTGCCAATTTTTTTTATAGGCGTACAACTTATTGACAGCAATTACAATAACTGGCTATACACCACTACCCTTAATCAATGCATTTTTTTCCATGACAGTAAAACTCAGTACTCTATAAGCAATAAGCTCCCCTTACCCCTTCCCTCCCACCTCTGGTAACATGCCACTAATAAACTTTGATCTCTAGACATTTGCCTGCTCTTCTCTTTTTATGTAAGTGAGGTCATACAATATTTGCCCTTTCGTGATTGACTTATTTTACTCCAAATAATGTCTTCGAGCTCCATCTATACTGTAGCATGTATTAAGACTTCATGTATGTATGTACTACATTTGTTTATCCATTCATCTGTTGATGAACATTTAGGTTTCCACCTTTTGGCTATTGTGAATCGTGCTGCAGTGAACATAGGCGTGCAAACGTCTGCCTGAGTTTCTGCTTTCAAGTCTTTTTGGTATACGCCTAGGAGTGGAATTGCTGGGTCATATGGTAGTTCTATCTTTAATTTCTTGAGGGACCACCATGCTGTTTTCCACAGTGGCTGTATCAATTTGCATTCCCACCAGCAACGGATAAGGGTTCCAATTTCCTCACATCCTCACCAATAATTCATTATTTTCTTTTTTTTTTCAATCTTAGCCATCCTAGCAGAAGTGGAAAATCTCACTGTGGCTTTGATTTGCATCTTTCTGATGGTTAATGACAATTGAGCATCTATGTGTTCACGTGTTTGGTGGCCATTTGAATGCCATAGGGTTTTCAATGGCTGATTTTTTTGGAAGCAGTTCGCCAGGGCTTTCTTCCCAGGCATCTCTGGGTGGCCTTAAACCTCCAACCTTTCTGTTAGCAGTCAGTGTGCGTTAACCATTTGCACACCCAGTTCTCATCCCCACCGGGTCAACCCCGATCCAACGTGGAGCCTCTGCTCCCCCAGGTGGTTCCACCCTGCCCTGCAAACCCTCTGGGCTCAAAATAAGGCCCTCAGGTCCTTCTGGTCAGCCATAGCCCACACCGCTCAGGTCCCACCTCCGTCCTGCAGCCGGACCTACCAGGTGTCAGGGGATGGAGGATGCAGTCAGACCCTTGGCAGCGGGCTGGTGAGGGGCTCCCTACGCTGGCCCACCTCACCCCTGCCCTGGCCCTGAATCTTCGGCTGCCTTGGCACCCCTGTTGGTCCACGTGTTACTGGGCTGGAAGGCCGGGCCCAGGCGCTGCGCGTGCGCGGAGCCCTTCCTGCCCTGCCCGGTTGTCGCCGACCCTCAAGTCCGTGCCTGCTCCCCAGCCAGCCCCTGGGAGCTGGAACCAAACCCCCGGAAGCAGCAGCTGCAGCAAATGACCCCCTCTCGTCTGGTTTCACGGTCCAGAAAGCTGGGCCTCCGACTGGGTTCTGTAAACAAGGCCAATTAAAAAAAGCCAAGGGGTGCCGGGGATTCATTCGCCAGACCGCCTCCCCCACCGCGACTGGGCGACCCCCCCCGACCTCCGGGCTTCCGCGCCGCCAAGGAGAGCGGCCGCGGCGAGGCCCCCAGAGACCGGGGGTGCTGGTGACGAGGGACAGAGGGGCGCAGCTTTGTCGTCCGCAGGAGGCGCAGGCCCGGCGCGGCCGACCCGAGTCCGGCCTTGGCCCTGCTGAGAGCGGAGCCAGCACCGCGCCTCCTGGGCCGGAGCTCCGCCGGCTGAGAACTCGGGCGGAGAGGCCCGCCGGCTTCCCCCGGTGAGGAGCGACAGCAAGGAGACGCGGCTTCGCCGAGCCACGCGCGGTGGCGCCGAACGAAGGGGCGCGGGGCGGCGCCGGGGGCCGGGGGTCGGGGGCCGGTGGGCGTCCGGGCAGCCGGGCCGGCGGCGAGGCCTCGGAGCGGAACCGCGGCCACACTGACGACAACAATAGCCACCATTTCCGCTTGGCGCTGCTCTCTGCCGCTCTCGACGGGCCGCAGGCGCAGGGGTGCGCCCCTCTCGTTTTATAGACCCTGTGTCCCCAGTCCTTTTACAGAAGTTAGCTTTTGGTGGGATTCATCCACCAAAGTGGCTTCTGTAGAAAAGGAAACGCGGCCGCCACCCCGGACGCCCCGGCAGGCTGCGGACCGGACTCCCGGCTTCCGCGCGCGGCGGCCACCAGAGGGCGCCCGGGCGCCGTCACCCTCGTCCTCCGGCGCCCCGGGCCGCTGGGACCCCCGCCACTCGGGACGCAGGGCGGGGGGCGGGAGTGGGAGTCAGCGAAGAGCCGGCCGCCCCCAGCCCCTTCGCAGGGCGGCGGGCCAGGGTCTGAGGGCGCCGGCACTGGCTGGCCTGGTCTGGCAGAGAAGGGCCAGGGTGTTGGGGGCGGGGGGGCGCTGAGCGTGTGCGTGTATCGCGGCCCGAACCCCAGAGGCCACCAGCTGGAGAACTGAACTGGGTCGCTGTGTGACCTCAAGGCAGGTGCTTGCCCTCCTTGTGCCTCGGTTTCCCGTCGGTGGACGGAGAATGCGAACCGTCTCCCTGGCGTCATGGGGCGCGATACCGAGGCTCCAGCAGGCGGCGCCCGGATCCTCCAGGGTGGGCAGTGGGGAGACGACGGCCCTGCAGCCTCGGAGACCCCCACGAACGGGCCCTGTTAGGGCGGACACAGATGGCGTCACACAAAAGAGCCTGTCAGTGTATTTTAAAACCAAAGCAATCATTTGAAGGTGGGCGCCAGGTCCTCTAATTCCCACGTGCTTCCGCCTCCAACGCTGTGATTTTGCCGCCGTTCAGTGGAAGCCTGGGAGATAATGAGCAGAGCTTTCTTTAAGCCTACTTGGTGAAAGGAGCTCTGTCCTACCCAGGAGACAGGCTGAAGCCGATTATCTGCTTTACAGAGATTCCTCCGTTTACAAAATCGTGTGCAATGGGATTTCTCTCAATAAAGTTATAAGCAAATCATCCTTGTAAGTAGAGCATTTGTAATGGACCACGGGACTTGGAAATGAATCCTTTTGGAAAATAAATACTCCTTGGTAAAACTGAAGTCCAAGGGCAGCTGCGTGGCTGGAGCCCCAGAGCCTGCTCCAGGCTCACCTCTTGGTGCCTAGATCAGGTGAAAAGGCCTGGTTCTGGGTGAGGCCTCTTCTACTCCCTCTATACCCACCCCAGCAGGGGGTCAGAATTCTGCCCACCTGGCCTTGGGATTCTGGACTTGGGCCCCTTCCTGCCTCAATTTCCCCTCCTATATCCCCACCATCTAAGTGGATTCTTTGGTTGTGCCGCATGGCTCAATTGGAGGAGACCTGGAGACCATGACGGAGCACCTCATTGGCCAGACAACCTGGGTGCTGGGCAAGCCTGCCCGGCAAGCCTGCAGGGCGGCCGGCCAGGCTGCCTGAAGTGGGCGCCCTGCCTGCTTGGTGACATTCTCTACTCCTACCCACTCACCCCTGCGGCATTGCTGAACCCCGTGGGGGCCTCTCACTGGGCACTGGAAGAGGTGACATCTCAGGTTCCAGGACTCCACTGATGTCTAGACCATGTCTTGACCCTCCAACCGCAGCCCACCCAGCAGCAAGGGAAGCACAGCCGCCCACTCTGGTGGAGGTCAGCCACACAAGCCTGGCTCCTCCCTGGGCCACCTGGTGCTGGACAGGGACCCACCCCTTAGCAGATACCACTTCTCACTTGCCACTTTTAAATCTGAGCTCTGAGTTTTTCGTTAAGTCCAAAAAGCCGGGGCAACACACACAGGCTGGCTCCCCTCTGAGAAGGCAGAAGTCAGTGCTAGGGTTTGGCGGGGCCCTCTTTACTCCCATTTAGATTCAAAAGCACCCTCTCTCCCACAGCCCTGGAACTCCTTGTGGTGATGCCCTGCCCAGCCCTGGCCAGACAGGGCTGTAGCCTAGGAAGCCAGTGAGGAGGGTCCCCGACCTGACACCTCAGGTGTGAACTGCCAGGCTGCCTTCACCACAGCACCCCAGCCTGCCCTTCCCCCACTGAAGACCCCTACAAGGAGAGATGGGCCCCATTTTCTGTGTGACGTGTGCAGAAGGCACCTTATGCAGCAGATTTCATTTATTTGCTTTCTACTTGTTTGTATTCATTTGCTCCACCCACAGTTCCTGACGTGCAGTTTGTAACAGGCTCTCCAGTAGGGGTAAACCCAAAAACCCACTGCCGTCTAGTTGATTCTGACTCATAGCGACCCTATAAGACAGAGTAGAACTGCCCCATCCAGTTTCCAAGGAGCACCTGGTGGATTCGATCTGCCAACCTTTTGATTAGCAGCAGGAGCTCTTAACCACTATGCCACCAGGGTTTCTGCAGTAGGGGTAGGGGAACAGAAAGACGCATTTTTTATAGGAGTCATAGAGTGCTTCTTACTTCCTAATACCAGGGCGAGAAGTTCGCTGTGTGACCTGCAGCAAGCCACTCAACCTGTCTGAGACTCAGTTTCTTCATCTATAAAGTGGGACCAAGGGTTCCTTGCCCAGAGACTTCCACGATGAGCCTTGGCAATAACAGGCTATGAGAAATGTTCTCTGGCTACTGAAGAAAGACAGCTTTGGGCTCTGGGGACTGTGGAGATAGCTCTGATCCCCCTCCCTGAAGCCCCTTGGCCTCTCCTCCTCTAACCACCGAGCCCTCTGGGCTTCCTAACAGATCTCCTCCCTGTCGTCCAGTGATATGCAAGGGCCTGCTGCTTTGTGATTTGTAACAAAAAAAAAAAAACAGAGAGACTAAATATTGACGGCCACTGAAGGCTCCTGTCTATACAGGGACAGATGTCCTGTAAGAGGGGAAAGTGCTCCCTCAGCCCACCCGGCAGAGGGCCCCAACCCCGTCCTGACTCTGCCACTCCCCGCCCTGTGACCTCCTCTCGTGGGCTCGCCCCGTCCCATGAGGGCCTGTTCTGGAAGGTGTCTTGCAGTCCGCGTCCGTCCTGGGGAACTTGTTATTCTTCGTCCAGACCCTTCATCTCCTCTGTTTGGAATATTCCCCCTACCCTGGAAAATGCACCTCCACTCACCACCTACCCACTGAAGAAGCCCACCCAGCAGCTAGGGTCCTGGCCCGAGGAATCTGGCCTTTGAGAGAAAGCCAATTCCCACCCCTCTCCACACTCCCTTCTCCTCTTCTCCTCTCTCCCTCCTCCATTCAGTGGGCAGCGCCCCAAGGTTAGAGGGGAGACAGACACCACAAAGCACCTCTCCCTCCACCCCCAGCAATCCCAATGACCTTGATGAACCCAGACAGAAGCCACTAGAGGCAGGAGCTGATCCGTTTTATGCTGCAGGCTCGCGTGGGGATGGTTCCATAGAGAAGATATATGGCTCACCCCACCCACATTCATCATAATTATTCTTCATTGCTTCTCTGTTACTGTCAGGGGCTCTTTAATGAACCTTCCAGGCAGCAGCTGCCACGACCCCTCGAGAAGTGACATTCCCTGCAGGAACAGGTCATCTGAAGAGGGGGAATCCTCCCTGACTCCCTTTCCTGCTCTGGTTCCCCCAGATACCAAAAGCCCCATGTCATCAGGAATACAATTGACTTTTGCCCACACAATGGCAAAAGAGGACCCTCTATCCCAAGGGACAGTGTCCTGTCCTCAGGAGCTGGTGAGTGGAGTCAGATAGACCCAGTACGGGAGATTTCCCATCACTTGAGGTCTCTGATCAGCCTGAGGGGACCATGAGCAGGGCTTTGAGAAACTTGAGGAGGGTGAGTCTCAACACAGCTTTTATGGTGATAGAGACAAGATGAGCAGGATACAACCAGATCCTGTCCCCACTGAGTCAGCCAGAGCCGGAGACTTGGAGGAATTAGACTCAGGTCACCATCCTGTGGGCTCAAGACTGGTCCTCAACCACCGTCACGAGCACCGTTAGGAAAGTCAGACTGAGTTTGATGGTGGGGGCATGGGCAGCTCAGAGTCACGCTGTTCCAGGCAGATGCACATTCGTGGCCCTTGGGTGAACAGTGATGCAATTCCATTCCCTTGGATCTGGTCAAGGCTTTCCCCTCATATCAGGGACCTTCTGGACCAGTCCCCAGGTCTCTGTCCCACCTCTGTGTCTTCTGGTTCACTCTCACCTGTGTTCATGTCCCCAGTTCAGAGCACTCCCTTCATGTAAATTCTTCATGTAAACAGCCCCCTGTGGCTGTTTTCTTCCAGCCTCTCCCAGACCCACTCTGGCCCTGCCTTCCTCTGACCTTGGCTTTCATTGCATCTGCACCCACCAGAGCCTGTGTTGCCTTGCGAACTCTTGTTTTCATAACATATTCAGGGTCTCTGCCGAAGAGGTGATACCCTGAGGGCAAAGACCTTGCCTACCCATCCTGAGGGAGTCTCTTGGTGGTGCAAATGGTTAACACGCTTGGCTGCTAACCAAAAGGTTGGAAGTTTGAGTCCACCCAGAGGCACCTCAGAAGAAAGACCTGGTGATCTAAATTTAGAAAATCAGCCATTGAAAACTCTGTGGAGCACCATTCTCCTCTGACACACATGGGGCCGCCATGAGTTGGAGTCACTCAACAGCAACCGGTTCTTGGTTTACTCGTCCTGAGAACTTTGTACAGCTCCATGAACCTCCAGGTGGTTGAGTGAAGAGATCGTGGGCTTTGGGCTCCTGCAGACTGAAGTTAAAACACTGAATCGGCCCTGTGGTTGTTTAAAAATATGTCCGCAAATTCTTTGACTCATCTCCTTTCAAAAGATGGAGCCAAATCCCCTCCCCTTGAAAGCGAGCTGGACTTAGTGATCGACTTATAATTAATAGAATGTGGTAAAAGTGATGCGTGACTTCTGAGACTAGGTCGTAAAGGGCATCGCAGCATCTACCTGGCTGGCTTTTTCGCTCTCTCTCTCTCTCAGTTCACTTGTTCTGGGGGAAGCCAGCCTGTTGTGAGGATATGCAAGCACCCTGTGGAAAGGCTCACTTGGGGAGGAACTGAGGCCTCTCACCAGCAGCCAGCACTAATCTGCCAGCATGTGAGTGAGCCACAGTGAAAGTGAATCATCCAGCCCCGGTCAAGCCTTCAGATGAGTGCAGCCCCGCTCACATCTTGAAGGACCCTGAGCCACAATGAAGCAAATTCCTGACCCACATACACTGTGAGGGATAATAAATGTATTGCTGTTTTAAGCCACTGAGTTTCAGGGTAAATTATTATCTAGCAATAGATAACCAATAAAAGCCCTTTATAAACTGAGTGTCCTTGGGCAAGTTACTTGTGCTTTCTGAGCCTCAGGTTCCTCACCTGTAAAATGGAAATAATAGGCGTACCTCACAGAGTTATTGAAGGATTAGGAGTAAAACACCTAACACTATGCAGTAGGCCCCTGATATGTGGTGGATGAATATTAACCAAATATCTGTCCCTCGTCTGCCCATCACTTCCATAAGCATGTACCGGATCCTCGATGCACAAGGCATGGAGTCCTGCTGTGCTCAAGGCAGTCCTGCCTCTGGGCTGGCAGTGGAGATGCTCCTGCAAGGCCATTACCCCACCAGCAGGGAAATGTTTGCCATATAACCAGGAGCTGATACCTTTCAGCTGGCACTCTAAACTACAGCTGCCTCGGGTCAGGGAAGGGAGGGAACATGTCCCTGATCACCCTTTTGCACCTTTTGATTTTTTTTCTTTTTTATTGTGCTTTAGATGAAGGTTTACAAAGCAAATTAGTTTTTCATTAAACAATTAATATACATACTATTTTGTGACACTGGTTGCCAACGCCCCATGGTATCAACACTCTCCCCTTCCCAACCTTGGGCTCTCCATTTTCATTTATCCAGCTTTCCTGTCCCCTCGTCCTTGGCCCTGGGCTGGTGTGCCCATTTAGTCTCCTATATGTGGTTGAGCTACACGCATCATGGTTTGTTTTATGGGCCTGTCTAATCTTTGGCTAAAGGATGAAACTCAGGGTGACTTCAATACTGAGTTAAAAGGGTATGGGGGTGGGGGGGCCATACGCTAGGGTTTCTCCAGTCTCTGTCAAACCCCTTTTTGAATTTTTTACTATGTGGGTGTGTCATCTATCCAAAAAGGAAATAAACAAGTAAAATAAGTATTTATGGAAGTAAGGCTTACAAAGAAAAAGAATGAAATGAACCCTACTAGAATAACAGATACAAATCTTGCAGAAAATTCACCAGTGGAAGGACCAAAGTATGCCGATTTCGGGAAAATTCTGTGGGGAACAAGCTGCAGGCTCCACTGGCGGCAGAACTGGGGATGCACAGGGGGCAGCAGGCGCGGGGGAAGACAGCAGCAAGAGGGAAGATGGAGGTGCTCCCTCACCCTTCAGGGCCCAGTATCTGCCCACCAATGCCCCGCCCCCAGCTGTGCCCCATCCCAGGTTAACTGCTCCCAGCCAACCTCCTTCCTGCCTAGGTTAGGGCACTTAGGGTGTTGTCTCAGAGTTAATTATTTACCCGGCTCCCTTCCCCACCCTTATCCTGAGTTTCTTGTGCTTGAGAAACATGTCTTCACTGTGTTTTTCCCCACCAAGTCCTGTGCTGGTGAACTGCTAAGGACATTAATGAAGAGAAGAAGAAGTAAGAAGGCCATGTAGAATTGATTCGTAATCATCTTCATTTTTCTTTGAAACAGGAAAACCCTATTTTTTTTTCCTCAATACCTCAGCGGTGAAGCTCAGGCTCCTGGGCTGTGCCTGAGGTCCTTCTATACAGGCATCCTCTTGGCCATGGCAATAAAGGACTCAACAGTGGTTACCAGCAACCTCGTACCTCGGCCACTAGAGAGAAAAGGAAGTAGGGATAGGGCCCTGCTCAGCAGCGAGTGAGTATCCTCTTCTCTCCAGTGGTCTGGAAGGCTGCATGTATGGTCAAGAATGTGTCACACTCAGGACAGACCAGAGAGGGCCCTAGCTATCTACACAACCCTGGCTGAAAATTATGTACACACACAAAAGGACCTGGCAGAAAGTAAAAGCTAGGTCAGACTTGTAAAACTTCCTGAACTTTTAATATGTTCCCCCAACCCACCCACAGGTCCATCAGCATAAGGTAGAAGCCTTAATGGCTCAAAATGTTTGGGCACAACTTCTGACCAATCACTGGCTCACCACTAAGCTATGTCGACATAGCGACAACCCACAGGAAGCCAGGTTTAAAAAAAAAAAAACAGCAAACCCATTGCCATCAAGTAGATTCTGACTCATTCATAGCGACCCTATAGGACAGGAGTAGAACTGCCCCACAGGGTTTCCAAGGAACGGCTGGTGGATTCAAACTGCCAGCCTTTTGGCTAGCAGCTCTTAATGACTGTGCCAGCAGGGCTCCAGGCCAGGTTTAAGGGGAGGGGGAAGAAATTGAGCTATCAGCAGCTTCACACTGTTAAGAAGACAGACTTCATAGAATTTAATACAACTAAGCCACTAAAAAAATAAGAAAAAAAAATATATATATACACACACAAGAATAACAGTGGCAGGGGAGGAGATCAGAATCCAGAGTCGCTACATTAAATTATCTAAAATGGCCATTTTTCAACAAAAAACATTATGAGACATTTTAAAAAGCCAGAAAATGTGATTGACCCATACTCTTTGGGAAAAAAAGAAGTCATTAGAATCTGTCACAGAGTGGGCCCAGATGTTGGACTTTGTCTCTCTCCTTCCCTCCCTTTTTCCATGTTCCAAATTTCAGGAGAAAGGGCTCTGATTGGGCCAGATGTCCACCACTGAACCTATCAACTGTGGGTGGGCAGAGAAAACGTGTACTGACATGGAGGCAGAAGCTCCCCGTATGAATGAGGATCAGTTCCCAGGGAAAAGAGGGGTTATTAGTTCCATAGTCTAGTTAAGCCCATTGCCGTAGAGTGAATTCTGACTCATAGTGACCCTATAGGACAGAGTAAAACTGCCCCATAGGGTTTCTAAGGCCATAATCTTCAAAGAAGCAGACCATCACATTTTTCTCCCCGGAGCGGCTGGTAGATTCGAACCACTGACCTTTCGATTAGCAGTTGAGTGCTAAACCACTGTGCCACCAGGGCTCCTTATAGTCTAATTAGATACGCCCAAAGGTGTCCACATCCTTGCTTCTTTTCTGAAAAGGTAAGCAGCGCTGCCCCCAGAACCCCAAAGACATTCAGATTTGTTCTCTCTCATCAGGAAGAGGCATTGTCCGCTGGCCGCTTCTTAGGCTGGTACTTTGCAAACATCTGTTCTCCCCATGGAGGGGGCTGTGTAGAGAGCTGGAAGTGGGGTGGGGAGGGGTAAGTGGGAAGATGGCTCATCGCCCCTCAGCTCCTGCTTAGTTATAATGCCTTAGAAGTGACATTATCTATTTCATGTAAATTGCATCCAAATAAATTGTTGGATCTTTTTCCTTTTTGTTTTGTGTCTCCCTCTATTCCTTCCATTCCATTCCTGCCAGTGATCAAGATTGGGCTATCTGTCCACAGGACATGGGTGGGGGTCCTGGAAACACTCAGGGTGGGCCCCGTGTAAAATGCAGCTCCAAAGTAGCAAGGGGGAGACAAAAGAACCGGGAACAAGAAAAATAAAAGGTATTAAAATAGGCTTAGCTGCTTTGGGGTTTTCCTTTGTATTTATTTTTAGCAAGGATTGTGTGCCTAACTCTGCATTAAAATAGCTGATGCTACTAGTCATTGTTCAGGCCCTTGCACACTGCAGCCTGGCAGGCTCTCTGCAGCCCGAAGTGAAGGCAGCTGCCAGGGCTTGGCCCACCCAAGCCGGGAGAGGGCATTTGTTTTCCGGACCCCCCTCACCAAGCCCTCATCCGCGTGAATGCAAACAGAAGCACAGAGCTTCTGGTAGGGCTCAGAGCTGAGAGAGAGACAGAGCTCGGAGGAGGCAGCCATGCTTCAGGACTTAAGCCTCCCAAACACCTCCCCTGCTGACTGTAGCCAGCAGAGGGCTGAAATTCCTCCACTGGATCACCAAGCCAGCGTCCCAGGGAGACGGACACCACAGCCAGCCCTCCTCACACTCCATTAGGGACTTTCCTTTGAGTATTTTTCCTAGGAGACAGGGCACAGGAAGTCTTTTGAGTCAGCAAGTCCTGCCTTAAAAACACCTGAATTGGTCACATCCTCCTCTCTGAGCCCCTGGCCAATAGGGCTCTGGTCACCTGGGAGGAACACGTGCCAGGGGTGCAGGTGAGGTGGAGAGAAGAAAGGGGTCCCGAAGGGGGAGGGGACCCTGGAAGCTTGGGTGGGGAAGGTTTAGGAAGCAAACTTTCTCTTTGCCCAGGTGTTTCTAAATCTTGCCCCCGGTGCCAGTGACCTCCTTGAAGAGCTGGACAGAGTCCCCAGGCAGAGTGGAGCTGAAATCCTGAGCTGAAAGGCTGCCATACCGTCTGCAATCGACTTTAGAATCTTGGGAAGAGACAGTGTTTCATTGCTGTGTATATGAAGACTTCTTCGATTTGTACCCTGGGGACAGTTAGCATTTGAAATGCCCTAGTCAGGACCTCAGAGCCCTGGTGGCACAGTGGTTAGGAGCTTGGCTGTTAACCAAAAGGTCAGTAGTTCAAATCCACCAGCTGCTCCTTGGAAATCCTATGGGACAATTCTACTCTATCCTGTAGGGTTGTTAGAGTCGGAATTGAGTTGACAGCAATCAGCTTGATGGCAACTAACAACAACAAAGTCACAGCCCCACACTCCAGAGGTGGTTATGACAATTGCTTCAAGTATTTTTATCAAAACATACACCTGAGAACACCCCCACTCCCCCCCCCAAAAAAAACTATTGCCATCTACTGGATTCTGACTCATACCAAAAAAACCCCATTGCCACTGACTCAGGGTTTCCTTCTGACTCACGGGGTGTTAAAAATTACTTTTCTTTAGCAAAATGATTGGTGTTCCGGATGTGTGGCTGGCCAGAGAGACTGAGCAAGCACCTTAACCCTTGAATGAAACCACTTGCCCTTAAGTGGGTTCTGACTCATGACGACCCCATGTTTCAGAGCAGAACTGCCCTCCATAGGATTCCCATGGCTATGATCTTTTGGAAGCAGACCGCCAGGCCTTTCTTCCGAGGTCCCTCTGGGGGGGTTCCAACCACCAACCTTTCCTTTAGTAACCAGGGCGCTGAACTGTTTTCACCCCCCGCCCCGGGACTCCCCGTGAACGAAGGGGATTGTACAAATCTGGCGAACTCCGCCGCGCTCCAGGACTAGAGTTTCATTTGTGCCTGCGTTCGTTTTATTTTTTTTTTCCTCCTTAGGGGAGGATTCTGTTAGCGGATAATACTAAGAATACTGCTGCATTTGCTTCCAAGTGACACTTTCTTGCAAGATATACTTATATATTAAAAAAAAGAAGGAAAAATCTGGGATCTCACTGTTGAGCGGCAGCACTGTGACCTTAAGCAGGCTATTTAACTTCTCTGAGCTTCCGTTTCCACTTTGGTGGCATGGAGAGAATAACCTTGCAAGGTGGTTGTGAGAAGTGCAGAGCTTCAAAATGTCAAGTTTATGCTGCAGGGCCCCTCTGGTCAGTGGCTAGACCATGGTCCCAACGAGCGTCCTGGGGCCAGCCCACCTCCTCAGGGCCCTGGGCCTTGCCGTTCCCGGCTCGCTGCAAACCGCGTTGGCGACGGGCGGCAGGGAGCAGGCCAGAGTCCCAGCCCCCGGGGATGCCGCCCTGCCGCGCGGGCTACCTGCCGACTTCCGGCGGCCGCGACGCCCCTCCGCCGGAGCCTTCGTCGCCGCCTCGGTGTCCCCCCTCCCTGCAGCGCGTCATTGCAGGGAACCCGCCCCCGCCCCCGCGCCGGGCTCCCCCGGGGCCGTCTCAGCCCGCGCAGCCCGGTCTCCAGGCCCTGCCTCCCCCGGGTTGGGGTGACGTGTTTGTCCCGGAGGCCCCGGGCTGTCCCCGGCCCGCCGCCCCAGGTCGACCGCGGGCAGCAGCAGCAGCTTCCTCCTGCTCCTGCAGCGTTTCACTCGGCCCCTTCCCACCCACGGCCCTTCGAGCAGCTGCCAGGAACTGAAATATTAATAGGTACGAACTTCCTGGAAAGATTTTCATCTCCAAGATAGATGACCCCGCCTTCCTCCACCAAAATGTATTCACTAAAGGGCAGCTCGGAGGCCAGGCGGCGGAGAGGTGGGGACGACCCGAGCGGCTCGCACACGGGCGCTCCGTGCGGGGACGCCGAGCCGATGAAAGGGGCTCTTCTTTGTGCCCAGGGCCCGGGCGCGCGCGCCGGCAGCGGGGACGCCAGGAGCGGACGCGCGCGCCGAGCACGCGCCCGCCCCGCCCGCACGTCCGCACGGAGCCGCGCGCAGCCCGGGGCTCCAAGGCCTCGGCCCCACGGACCCGCGCGCGGCCGGGACAAGTCCGCCGGTGGGACGGAGGCCCGAAGGGCTTAGCGCCGCTGCTGAGTCCTCGGCTGTCCTCCCCAGCCTCACCGCCCACGGCCCGGCCCGCTGGCCCCTTCCCGCGGACGGCGGGTCCCGCGGGCCACGAAGGAGGACGCGCTGCGCCCACGTGATGCGCGCGTCGCCGGAGTCCCCATCCCCTCCTCCCGGGACAAAGCCGGGCCCGCCCTCCGCGCCCACCCGCTGGGGCTTTGTGGTTTAGGAGCCTCAAAACAAACCCCCACCTTGCGCTTAGAGACGCGATTTGCTTTTCACACTTGACTTTCGTATGTTCCGGGATTCCCTGGGCCGGGAGGCCGTGGTAACAAGAAGCCACCCCGCCTCTCTCTTTCTCCCCGCCTCTCGGGAGGAGATTCCCGTCCAGGAAGTGCCGCTTCACGCACCGCTCTCCCGAGACGCTGCCGCTCCGGCTCCGGCTCCGGCTCCGGCTCCGGCTCCGGCTCCGGCTCCGGCTCCGGCTCCGGCTCCGGCTCCCACCTTGCAGATGGCAGAGTTCCAGTGCAGGGAGGTTGAAACGCCACCCACCTCCTGTTCCCCACTCCACCCCGTGGAGCCGCCTGGGTTCCCCAGCTCCAGCTTTAGCCTCTGACAGGTAGCAGCTGTCCCCGAATTTGCCCCAACATTTCCCCCTACCTGGGAGTCATTCATTTATTGATTTAACAGTATTTATTATTGAACATGGAAACCCCGGTGGCGTAGTGGCTAAGTGGTAAGGATGCTAATCAAAAGGTTGGCAGTTCAAATCCACCGGCGCTCCTTGGAAACTCTGTGGGGCAGTTCTCCTCTGTCTTATAGGGTCGCTATGAGTCGGAAAAAAATTTTTTTTTTTTAAATTTTTTATGAGTCGGAATCGACTCGACGGCAAGGGTTATTGAACATATAATAGGTTCCAGGCACTGTTCTAGCCACTGGGGGAAAAAAAATAGCAGCAAACAAAAGAGACAAAAATCCCTGCCTTCCTGGAGTTTATATTGTAATAGAAGAGACAGAATAATATAAATAAGATTATAATATATAATCCACCACCCATCTGCTGGTTGATTGTGCTCTGGTGGCTTTTGTGTTGCTGTGGTGCGATAGGCTGTGCCAACGTATTTCAGATACTAGCAGGGCCAGCCGTGGTGGACAGGTTTCTGCAGAGCTTCCAGACAGTAGGAAGAAAAGTCTGGCAATCTACTTAAGAAAATTAGCCAGTGAAAACCCTATGGATCACAAAAGAACATTGTTGCATATAGTGCTGGAAGATTAGTCCCCCGGGTTGGAAGTCATTCACAATTGACAGTGTCTGTAACAATGGACTCTTTTAAAGATGGCCCAGGACAGGGTTAAGTTTTCCTTCTGCTGTACATAGGGTTGCCATGAGTTGGAGTCAACTCAACAAGTAACAACAACAAATAATAACAAGGACTAAAAAAAAAACAAAACCTGTAGCCAGTTGTGTGGATTCCAATTCATGGCTACCTTATAGGATAGAGCAGAACTGCCCCATAAGGTTCCCAAGGAGCTACTGATGGATTCAAACTGCTAACCTTTTGTTCAGCAGCCAAGCTCTTAACCATTGTGCCACCAGGGCTCTGACAAGGGCTAAGGAATTAAAAAAGCAGAGAAAGAGGACATGAAATGTGCACAAGAGAGGGGGGTTTAAGTTTTGGGTTTAAGTTTCACTGGGAATCGGTGAAAGTTTACAGCTGAAGTTAATTTCTCATTCAAAAATTTATACACATATTGTTTTATGACATTGGTTGCAATTCCCACAACGTGACTACACACTCCGCCTTTCCACCCTGGGTTCCCTGTGTCCATTCATCCAGTTCCCATCCCTTCCTGCCTCCTGGTCCTGCTTTTGGACAGGAGCTGCCCATCTGATCTAGTATATTTGATTCAACAAAGAAGCACATTCCCGCGTGTGTTGTTTTTTGTTTTATAGCCTTGTCTAATCTTTGTCTGAAAAGTGGGCTTCAGGAATGGTTTGAGTTCTGGGTTAGCCGAGCATCTGGGGACCAGAGTTTTGGGAGCGATTTTTTTTTAAACTTCTTTTTAATTGTTGTTGAGAGTATACACAGGACAACACACACCAATTCGGCAGTTTCTGCATGTACAATTCAGTGACATTGATTACATTCTTCAACTTGTGCAACCATTCTTGCCCTCCTTTTCCAAATTGTTCCTCCCCCATTAACATGCAAGCACTGCCCCCTAAGCTTCCTATCTAACCTTTTGGGTTGCTGCTGTCCATTTGATCCCATGTAGATAGTTCTTCAAAAGAGCATGATGTTCAAGGCAAACATTCTTTTTTTTTTTTTTATTAACTTTTATTAAGCTTCAAGTGAACGTTTACAAATCCAATCAGTCTGTCACATATAAGTTTACATACATCTCACTCCCTACTCCCACTTGCTCTCCCCTTCTTGAGTCAGCCCTTTCAGTCTCTCCTTTCGTGACAATTTTGCAAGGCAAACATTCTTTATTAAATAAGTTAACTTCTTGTTGGTTACAAGATGACTTCAGGGGGATGTCTGTGATGTTTGAGTAAAGGCCTGCGGGAACTGAGTAAACTAGCCACGCCGGTATCTGGTGGCCTGCTGTGTTCCAGGAACACAGGGAGGTGAGGGTGGCTGGAGCTTCGTGAAGAAGAGAAGTTTGGTAGAAGAACCTAGGGCTGTAGAGGTCAGAGAGGGGAGGGGCCAGACCTTGTAGGGCCTTGTGCGCCATTGTAAGGCCTTGAGCTTCTCTTGGGTGAGGTGGGGAGCCACTGGAGGTTTTCTATCGGAGTATAGCAGATTGTTAATGAGTCTTCCTCCAAGAAAACAAAACTCTTCACAACTGGACCAATAAGCAACATCCTGATAAACGGAGAAAAGATTGAAGTTGTCGATTTCATTTTACTTGGATTCACAATCAACACTCACAGAAGCAGCAGCCGACAAATCAAACAACGTGTTTAATTGGGCAAATCTGTTGCAAAAGACCTCTTTAAAGTGTTAAAGAGCAAGGATGTCACTTTGAGGACTAGGGTGCACCTGACTGAAGCCATGGTATTTTCATTCACCTCATTTGCATGCAAAAGCTGGGAGAGGAGTGACGTGGTCTAGATTCTGCTAAGAGCAGTGCTCTGGGTGGACAGCAGACTGCAGGGGGCAGGTAGAGAAGCAGCCAGGCCAGGCGCAGGCTCTTGCTGTGATCTGCGGAGAGCGTATGTGAGGGCCTAAGGTGGTGGCAGCGGGGTGATGAGAAGTGGTGGGAATCTGGAAATATCTGGAAGGAAAGGATGAGAGGATTTATTGCCAGGCCAGATGTGAGGTAGAAGAGAGAGAGGAATCAAGGACCCTGCGCAACAGGAAGAAAGAGCTGCCCGCGTGACCTGAGGTGGAGGAAACAGGCGTTGCTAGTTTGGTGGTGGGGGTGGACTATCAGGAGCCTGGTTTAAAACAGGTTAGGTTTGAAATGCCCATTAGATATCCAGGTGGAGGGCTGAGTAGACACTGGTTAGACAGGTCTGCAGGTCAGAGGAAATGTACAGGCTGGAGATAAACACAGGGAGTCAGCCATCAGTGCAGACCTGGTGGTATTTAACCAGTTGCCAGCAAAACGATTCTGACTCACACGAACCTCATGTATGTCAGGGTTGAACTGTGCTGCATAGGGTTTTCATGGCTGAGTTTTCAAAAGTGGGTCACCAGGCCTTTCTTCCAGGGTGCCTCTGGGTAAACTTGAACTGCTATCCTTTCTGTTAGCCAAGTGCGTGAGTCAGAATTGACTCATTGGCGATAGGTTGGCTGGTATTTAGAACCACAGTTTTCTGAGATTATGTAGCTTTGAGGTGGCCAGTGTGGCATCCACAAGCCACATGTAGCCACTGAGCACTCAAGAAATGTGGCTAGTGTGACTGAAGAACTGAATTTTAAACTTGATTTAGTTTTAATTTAAAAACTAATATTCAGTTCAGTTTTGGGGAAAACATGAAGTATGTTTGAAACAAGCTGGATATGAAAATCTACTTTTTCAACTGTAGAGTTTATGAACTTTAAATCAACAATTTCCAATGAAAATCTAGCGTCCCAACTGAGATGTGCTACAAAGTGTAAAATGTCTCATTCATAACTTTTGTATTGATTACATGTTTAAGTGATGCTTGTCTGCCTATATTGGGTTAAATAAAATATATTATTAAAATTATTTTTACCTCTTCTTACTTTTTTTTTCAATGTGGCTTATCAAAAATTTTCAATTACACGTGTAGTTCACCTTAAATTTCTGTTAGATAGTACTGCTGTAGAGAGCGAGGACAGAGGAGAGGTCAGAGGTTGGAGCCCTTGTGGAGTCCATTATTTAGAAGTTAGTGCAATGAGGAAGAACTAGCAGAAACAACAACGGAGCAGTCAGAAAGGAAGGCAGGCAACTAGGCAGGTATGGGATCCTGGGAGGCAGGGGCAGTTGCCTGCTAGAATTCTCCCTTTCCATGCAAATGAACTGGGCCGACTCCCAACCAACGCACCTCATACACACCATCACCCATCTCTCAGTTATCACCTGCTATGGCGCTTGAGTGGTTTCAGCGCATCTTCCAGGCTATGAGAGGTTAGGAAGAAGGGCCTGGCAATCTACTGCCAAAAATCAATGAAAACCCTGTGGACCACAATGGTTTTTTCATGGGGATGGTGCAGGACCAGGCAGCATTTGGTTCCATTGTGCATGGGGTTGCCTTGATGACAGCTAACAACCATAACGGTGTCCTGAAAAGGGTGTAACTAGGTGGAGGGAGTGATCATCTGCTCAAATGCTGCTGAAAGGTCAAGCAATGAGGACTGAGAAGAAACACTGACTCAGCCATGGGGAGGTCACTGGCGACCTTGTCAAGAGCAGTTTTGGAGGAGCGGTCAGGGCCCAAGCCTGATTGTAGTAGGTCCCCAAGAGAACCGGTGGGAAGGAATGGACAATTTTTTAGCAGAGTTTTGCTATAAAGAGATGAGAGGGGCACCTGGGGGAAGTGGGACAGAAGCGTTTCTTTTTTTCATCTGAGAGAAACAGCAGCTTGTCTATGCTGATAAGAGTTCCTGGGCGGTGCAAATGGTTAACGCACTTGGGTGCTAGCTGAAAGGTTGGAGGTTCAAATCTACCCAGAGCTGCCTCAGAAGAAAAGTCTAGCAAGCTACTTCCAAAAATTCAGCCATTAAAAACACTATGGAGCACAGTTTTACTCTGAAACACAGGAGGTACCATGAGTCAGAATCAACTCGATGGAACTCATCAATTGGGGAGTTTCTGGACAGCCCACTCATCTTAGGTGCCCGACCAGCAGGGCCTGCCTCAGGACCGTCATTGCTCAGGCAGCTGGCCATCCCTCCGGGGCAGATGGACATCCCCTTCCCCCCAGCCTTGGGCTGCATCAAGTTTGGCTAGTGCATTGATTTTTGTTTTCTTTATGTTAAGGTATAATCCATACTGACGGCTGCAGTCTTTGATCTTCAATAGTAAGTGCTTCGAGTCCTCTTCACTTTCAGCAAGCAAGGTTACATCATCTGCATATAACCAAAAAAACCAAACCCATTGCTATCGAGTCAATTCTGACTCATAGCGACCCTATAGGACAGAGTAGAACTGCCCCACAGAGTTTCCAAGGAGCACCTGGTGTATTGGAACTGCTGACCTTTTGGTTAGCAGCTGTAGCTCTTAACCACTGTGCAACTGGGGTTTCCCATCTGAGTATAGCAGGTTGTTAATGAGTCTTCCTCCAAGAAAACAAAACTCTTCACAACTGGACCAGTAAGCAACATCATGATAAACATAGAAAAGATAGAAGTTGTTGATTTCATTTTACTTGGATCCACAATCAACACTCATAGAAGCAGCAGTCAACAAATCAAACAATGTATTGAATTGGGCAAATCTGTTGCAAAAGACCTCTTTAAAGTGCTAAAAAGCAAGGAAGTCACTTTGAGGACTAAGGTGCACCTGACTGAAGCCATGGTATTTTCAGTCGCCTCGTTTGCATGCAAAAGCTGGACAATGAATCAGGAAGACCTAAGAAGAATTGACACCTTTGAATTATGGTGTTGGTGAAGAATATTGAATATACCATGGATTGCTAGAAGAACGAACAAATCTGTCTTGGAAGAAGTACAGCCGGAATGGTCCTTAGAAGCAAGGATGGTGAGACTTCATCTTACGTACTTTGGACATGTTATCAGGAAGGGCCGGTCCCTGGAGGACTCCATGCTTGGTAGAGTAGAGGGTCAGCAAAAAGAGGAAAACCCTCAACAAGATGGATTGACACAGTGGCTGCAATGATGGGCTCAGGCAGAGCAAAGATTGTGAGGATGGTGCAGGACCGGGCAGTGCTTTGTTCTATTGTGCATAGGGTCGCTATGAGTCAGAACCCACTTAATGGCACCGAACAACAACATCAACAGTACGTAGATATTAGGAAGGATTCTTCCCTTTCAAGTGGATCTTTGGGACTTGTGTTTGTTTATTGGTCATTAGCTAATTGATTGAGGAGAGAAAAAAATTGAAAAACTTAAAGAACATTGGTCAAAAACAAAAAACACTGGTTAGATATTACTGCCAGCTGAATAGTGAGTATCAAAAGCATCTTTAAAATTAATAAAGTAAGCCAAAGGGGGAGCAATGACTAGATTTGTAAAAACCTGGTTTGCACAGAGTATTTTAGGAAAATATTGTTTAGAGCCCAGTGTCCCCTCTCAGTATGGAGGTCAGTGAATGAAAATTTTACTTGACCAGTAATTTTTTAAGAAGACACTTCTATGTGACATGAAGTCAACTTGAACCCACTTATATGTGTCTCTCCCTCACATAAAAAGTCTGGAGGCAGGAATTTCAGGGCTGGATGGCAGCCCCACGGTCACAGGAACCCAGGGGCCCTCACTGTTAGCTCATGGCTGCCAGCCTCAGGGTTGCCTTATCGTGACAAAATGGCTCCTGGAGCTCTAATCATTGCCCCTGAATCACAAGAAGGAGGAAGGATTGAAGGACAAAAGGGGCTGAATTTCCTGTGGAGTCAGCCCTGTTAGAGAGCTTGCCCAGAAGCCCACTTGGTGACTTCCAGTTACATCTCCTTGGCAACTCCTACCAGCAAAAGAGGCTGGGAATACAGATTTTCAGCCACTACCCTTCACGGATAATAACCAAAACCAGCTGCTGGCAAGTCGACTCCAAGCATGGTGACCTCAGGTGTGTCAGAGTAGAACTGCACTCCTTAGGGTTTCCAGTGGCTGGATTTTCGGTAGTTCACCAGGCCTTTGTTCTGAGGCACCTCTGGGTGGACTCGAACTTTCAACCTTTTGGTTAGCAGCTGAGCATGTTAACCATGGCACCACTCAGGGACTCCTCACCAAAGACACCAGGGTCTGTTATTAAGAAAGAAGAAGCAAGTGGAACTGGATAGACAACCAGCAATCGCTGCCATAGCGTCAGAGGTGAATTTTCTCTGTGGTTTGTCTTCTCAGGAGCCTGGAGGTGAAATGGTTCTAAACGACTTCAGGCCTCCTTGCCTAGCCGAGAGCCGAGCTGGGGCCAGAGTAGGGTCCGCACTGTGGCCTTGGCCTGTGTGTGAGGCAGTTCTGGAGATGAGGCCGCCGTTTGAAAGGTGCAGAGACATTTTGGCACTGGATGACTGGGGTGAGGCTGAGGAGCAAAGACAGAGTGGGGCTGCCTGGGTCAGGTGCCACAGGAGTGAAATGACCAGTGTGAGACACTGCTCCGAGAGGCAGCCGATTCATTTACCTTGGACAAATCCCACACTGACCAGGCTCAGCCCTGAGGTCACTAGGAGTGACCACCTGCTTTGCCTCAGCCATCGTGTTGTCCTGAGAACACGGAAGACCATAGAAAGACGTAAGAACACAATGAGGTTCTTTCCATACAGAAAGCACTAAATCTCCGTAACAACCCTGAGCAGTAGGCGGGCAGCTACTATTATCCCATTTCACAGATGTGAAAACTTGCTCAGTGGTGTTCCACCCATAAGAGGCAGAGCTAGAATATTGAGCCTCAGTCTTGGTCTCCTGGTGCATCAGGTCAACTTCAGGCTTGAGGCGGAGGTAGCACCAGGGGCCTGGGGAGAAAGAGGAGGAGAGTCTGAAAGTCCTTCAGGACTGGGCCCCTTGGGCTGGGCTGAGATTTCACCTAGAGGAGGCTGGCTGGGCCTTAAAGCTGGCCCCTCTCTGCTTTGTCTCTGGGTGTCTGCTTCCGCCAAGGAGGGAGCAGCCATTCTTCCCAGCTGTAGGTGAGGGCAGCTGGGCTGGGAAACAAGGCCGTTATATCACAGCCCACTCTTCCGTCCACCAAGCTTGCCATCCTTGAATTGGGTGCGTTTAACCTTTCAAAATGTACCAGACTTGGCAAAGTATTTCATGGAAGAGTCCATAACATCCCAGCTCTGGCTCGGTTGCTGCAATTTCCGTCCTCAGTTTACCTCAGGGGTGGATGTGGTGGTATTTGGCTCCTCTAAGTGTCAGCCTCTCCCTCTGTTCCCAGCTGCTGAGTCCCTCTTGCCCACAGAGCAGGGTCTTTGGCTTACTGACAGTCTCAGCTCTCATTTTACTGGAGATTCTGTTTCCTCACAGTTTCAGCTTGAGGGGCCATGCTGGGCCCCATCTCCACTTTATGGCACCCACCTGAGGCATTCTTTCATCTCTTCCGCCTCCTGCTGCTATTGCCTGCTCCGCAATTAATATTCCCCGAGAGAGAATTGGATTGGTTCAGCTCATCTTTTCACACCAGCTCACCTCGGAGGCTGCTGTCCAGGTGATGGATTGGCTGACTTTGGGGCCAATCGGCTGTGGCTGGGGGAGGGAATGGGGAGTCACAGGGTCTGCTTGGGGTGCCCCTCAGCAAAGGCCTGTGGGATGGGCAGCTTCACTTGCAAGAGACTGAGAGGATGAAGGAAACCATCATACGTATGTCTGATACACAGATACTGTGCTGTGGAAAGAGTCTGGAAACCTTTATGGATGAGGTGATATTTTCAGCTAGGGCTGGAAGAATGCTGGATTCCAGTGAGCAGAGATGGGGTAGGATATTCCAGGAAGAGAAGAGGAAATAAAGCAGATGTTCACGGAGCTGCAGGGAGTCTTATGTGGCTGGAAAGGGACGCATGAGGAGGAGTCGAAGGAGATGAGGCAAAGAGGTGGGCTGAGGCCAGACTGGGTAGGGCTGTATTGTATTGTAGGCGGTGGGGAAGCCATGGGGTTAATATGATTAGAGCTGCGCTCGAGGAATCAGGAAGCAGATGGAGGATGGGGACAACTGGGAAGGAGTCAGTTCTTTCCCTGCATCCTCTGTCCGCCATCTTCCTTTGTCCAGGCAGGAATGAACCTGCTCTCCAACCTGGTGCTCACCAGGCTGAGGAGACCCTGCCAGACAGCAGCCTGTGCCATCCCACTGCCTAAAACGCCCTCCACCCTGGCAAAGTTCTCCCACACCCTGCTCAGATGGCACCCATCCCTCCTGGCCTGCCTGGTGCTCTCTTTGTCCCCCTCTGACCTGGGCTCCTGAGCCAGCTGGTCCCTGGAGGCAGAGCTGACAGGCCTGGGGGAAGGTGGGTGTTAGATAGTCAGATGAGTAAATCTAGAACTCTTGCCTTGAGGGAAAAAAATGGAAGAGGGGCCCATTCTAGATGTGGGATGGGGCACTGTCAGGGACGGTCTCTGCAAGGAGGTGGTTTTTAAGTGAGGCCTGAGGGATGAGGAGGACTTGCTAGGGGAGGGCTGGGGGAAGGGTGTGCCAGCAGAGGGAAGAGCGTGGGCAAGAGCCCTGAGGGGCCATGGGAAAGGGTGCCAAATGCTGTAAACCCAAGGCTTCCTAACTGCCTTTAGCATTTCCCTCTCTTTCTCTCTCTGGCTTTTCTTTTTTTCTCCCTCTTCCTATTCTACCAGCCCCACTTCCCTCGCCTTAAGATAGGACCAGGCACTGTGCTCAGACTTTACACAGAATATCTCGGCAATAACCATGGGAGACAGGTGTAACTGTCATCACTTTACAGAGTAACTGAGGCTCAGAGAGGTTAAGAGCTCTGCCCAAGGTCACTGGCTGGCAGGTGGTGAAGTGCACATTCAAACCCAGGTCTGGCACTTGAGCTGGCCTCCCTGCCCTACAGGGCCCCACATCTGTGCTTGTGCCCCATAGCCCTGCCCAGGAAGGAGGCAGGATCCCCTTCCTGCCTTGCTGGTCTCCTCCCTGTCAGGTAAGGGTTTGTGAGAGTGGAGGACACAAAAGTGGCTAGTGGAGGAAGCCGTGTCCCCAGGACCAGGCAGGCCTTGCACCCACCGTTGGTAATGGAAGGCCCAGGACCCAGCTAAGCTGTGAATGGTTTGTACCCCAAACCACTCAAAAGGCAGGGTTTTTGCTGCCGGGCTCCAGGGGTGACTCCCAGCATCTCAAAGAAAGTAAAAGTGTCATCATCAAGGGGCAGGCCTGATGGCTTGCTGATAATGTAATTTCTGTGATTAAAATGGAGCCCACGGAAATACAAAGCAGCCAGGTCTACCTGTGGCCTCAGAGAGTGCCAGGAAGGAGCTGAGGGCAGGAACTTGGCTTTGCTAGGTGCCCTCCATTCAGGGATGTGGTCCCCCAGAATATTTCACTACTCCTCACAGCAGGCCCGGGAGAGGGAAGTTTCTGCCCGTGAGGGAACTGCCGCACCTAAAGGTTTGGTCTCATGCCCAAGGTCACACAGCCAGTGCAAGGGGGTCTGGGATATATCGTAGGCTCCCTGACCCCAAGGCTCACATTTCTTTCCAGCCCACTGGGGCCAGGTGGCCCTGTACTTCCAGTAGGCCTAACAGAGCCCACCCCGAGCCTGGGAGCTGGGTTCAAGAAGCTACCTTTCCAAGAGGTGCTTGGGACCAGGATGTCTTCCCCAGGGAGATGTGTGGGGACTTCCAAGCCCCTTGCTGGAAAGCTTTTTAAGAAATGTCTTTCTGGGATTGTGGTCAAATATTTTGGACAGTGTCTGAGGATCTTGACGTGCCCAAGGGTCACTATTCTGATACCCAGTTTCGAAGCCCATGACCCTGGAGGATGAGGGGAAAGTGGAAAAATGTAGGGTGAGATTGACTGGAAGACGCTCTGCAAGCCGCCCGAAGTGGGTGGAATCAGTCTTATTTCTTTATATTTCTGGTTTTTCTGTGAACTTTTACTGACTCCAGGACAGATCCGGGAAATTGTGGGTCAATAATCTCTTAGTAATGAACCCTAGTGGTGCAATGGTTATGCACTCAGCTGCTAAACGAAAGGTCTCAGGTCCGAACCCACCAGCTGCTCTGTGGGAGAAAAGCCCTGTCATCTGCTCCCATAAATATTACCCTATGGGGCAGTTCTGCTCTGTCGTATAGGGTCGCTATGAGTCGGAACCGATTTGACAGCACACAACAACAACACCTCTTAGTTTGTGTGCATGATGGTGGTGGTGACTGGAGGTAGGGGCATTGAGGTTTTCCAGCCTCCTGAAATCTTAAGATTTTACTCCTTGAAGACTGAGGCGCTGTCTTCTGCTGTCTCCAGGCTAGGATAGTTTCTAGAGTAGCATTTCTTCTCCCTACCCTCTGGGGAGGTCCTGTAACAGGATGTAGAAAAAGAGAAAACTCCCTTCCATGAGACCAGGAAAGGCCCATTTTCTCGATTTAGGAATCTGAGTTACAATCAGAGGCTGACCATCCAATAAGTAAGGTAAGCACGGTGCTTACCTTGCTTACCAGATCATCCGTAGTGAACAATTTCACTTTTTTCACCACATCAAAGGCTCTGCTTTTAGGTGTGGCTGGCATCTGTCTGTCTCCCAACCCTACAGCATCTTCCTACAGAATCAAAGCCTCTTCTCAAATTTTACCATCCCTGACAGGAGCAGATGACCCAGTAAGCAAGGTAAGCAAAGGCTTACTTGTGCTTATTTACTCACCTGTAGTGAACAGTCGCAATGGTGAGAGGTAAGCGCTGTGCTTACCTTACCTATTGGATAATCTGACCCTGAGCCGATCTGAGAAAACCAGGCATTTCTTAAGCAACCACCATGTTCAGGAACAAATCTAGACATTTCACCCTTTTTTCTTTATAACTTTATTGAGGCATATTTTATATATTGTATAAGCCACCCATTTCAATGAATTTTTAGTTAACTTACCAAGTTATAACCCTGGTGATGCAGTGGTTAAAGAACTCTGCTGCTAACCGAAAGGTTGGCAGCTCAAACCCACCAACTGCTCTGAGGGAGAAAGATGTGGCAGTCTGCTTCTGTAAAGATTACAGCCTTGGAAACCCTACAGGGCAGTCCTACTCTGTCCTACGGGGTCGCTAGGAGTTGGAATCAACTCAACAGCAATGCGTTTGGTTTTGGGGTACCAAGTTGTGCACCCAACACCGTAAATCAGTTTTAGAACATTTTCCTCACCCTAATTAAGATGCCTCATGCCCATTTACTGTTAATCCTCATTCTTCCCTGACCGTGACCCAGCCAACCACTAATCTACTTTCTGTCTGTATAGATTTGTGTTTTCTGGACATTTCAAGTGAGTGGAATAATCCAGTGTGTGGTCTTTTGTGTCTGACTTCCTTCACGTAGCATGATGTTTTCAAGGTTCATCCAGGTCATAGCACATATCAGTAGTTCGGTCCTTTTTCTCTTGGAATAGTATTCAGTTGTGTGGATGTACTACATTTTGTCTATCCATTCATCAGTTGACGGACATTTAGGTTATTTCCAATTTTTGGCTATCATGAATAATGCTGCTAAGAACACTTGTATATAGATACCTTGTATCTACTAGTTCTAATCCTTGCAACAATCCCGTGAGGTGGGTATTATCACCCATGCTTTGCAGACAGGACACAGAGGCTCACAGAGATTAAGCAACTCAACCAAGGACACAGGGCTACCATATTTCAGAAGTTCTAGAAGTACATTTTTTTTTTCACATCGTCATGTTTCTGAAACTGGGACAGATCTTATAATCAATGGTTTGTCACAGCTTGTTTCACAGTATTTTCTCCTTTCGTAGTGGCAAATAAAATAATGGCATATTTTATAATAAAAAAAAATTTTTTTTTTAAGGACATCTTAAATTCGATGAACTATGGAATAAGTGTCTGATCCTAGCAGCCTCCTTTATAGTTTACCTTTATATTAGCAGGGATGCTTGTTTGCAGTTCACAGAAATTCAACAAAAAGGGGAATTTACTGGCTCAGCAGTTGGGAAGGATCCTGGGAATAACTCATTGGATTGGAGAAAGAGCTGCAGAGACCCTCAAAGTGGGACTCAACACTCTTAGGTCTCTGTCTTTCCATCTTTCATCTTTGCTTGTCTCTGCCAACAGGTTCTCTCCCTCCATGGGGCAGCCTCAGTTTAAGAGTCCTGGCAGTAAAATTACCCAGAGAACCTTCTCTCTTGCTTGTTGCTGTTTGCTGCCATCAAGTAGCCAGAACTCATGGCCACCCCACGCACAACAGAACAAAACACCACCTGGTCCTGCGCCATCCCCATGATAGGCTGTAGATCAGGCTGTTGTGATCCATGGGGTTTTCACTCCCTGATTTTCAGAAGTAGATTGCCAGGCCTTTCTTCCTAGTCTGTTCTAGTCTGGAAGCTCTGGAACCAGAGATGGGCATGTGTCCGAGGCAGGGCCAATCAGAGTTCTACCCAGTGGGCTTGCTGGCCCACAGAGTGGGAAAGCTGGACACTTTCGGGAAGTAGGCTTGCCGGTGGAGTGGGGTGTCTCTGGACACTTGTTGGCAGAGCCAAATAGCTGTAATGCTTGCCTAAGTGGGACACAGGCCAGGCCGGAGTGAGGCCCAGTGGCACTAGGTCTGGGCAAAGGACCTGCCACTGGGCACGGCTGAGAAGGAACTGAGAGCTGTCTTGGTTGGAAGCTGTCCTGATTGATGAACTGTACCCTGTCTTCTCCTGAGTTGTATCCTTTTGCCTCCAAGTTGATCCTGATCCTGAGTTGTAGCCTGTTACTTCCCTAGTAAATCACGTAATTTGAGTATGGTCTGTGAGTTCCGTGTGGTCATTGCAACAAGGGCTTCGAACTGGTTCGTTCTGGTTCAAACCCCTGCTGATAATTTGCATTTCCACCTCAGATATATTAAATCAGAATCTACATCTTAACAAGATCCTCAGAGGATTTTTATGTCTAAGAAATTTTGAGAACCTCTACTAGTGGTTCTCAGAATTGGTCCCTAACCAGACACATTAGCATTGCCTGGGAGCTTGTTAAAAATGCAAATTCTCAGCAGGGGTTCAAACAGAAACAAACCAGAAAGAAAGCCCTGATTACCACAAATTATTCAACCCAGCAGAGAAGTAGAGTACTGGGGGAGAACGGCTGGTGTCAGAATTGGGAAGAAAAAGTTGGAGAGTGGAGGTGTGACTGACTTCCAACTCACAGGAATCAGCTTCGTGCTGATCTTGATTCTTATCCCTCCTCTGGAATGTAGACAAGGTCTGATGCTAGTAGGTTACAACTTCTTCAGCACCATTGGCTAAACATGAGTCAGGTATGCCCCTCCCCTAAGCCAATTACTGTGTCCAGACAATGGGATTATGTTGGCATTCTTGGTCCTAAGTCATACTATGCACTTTGAGAACCTGGAGAGAAGCCAACTTTTCCCAAACACATGGACTGCTTGAGGGAGTAACCAAATCAAACCAAACCAAACCCATTGCCATCAAGTGATCCCAACTCATAGCGAGCCTATAGAACAGAACTGCCCCATAGGGTTTCCAAGGAGTGGCTGGTGGATTCGAACTGCCAACCTTTCGATTTGCAGCTGAGCTCTTAATTACTGCACCACCAGGGCTCCCTTAAAGGAGTAGTAGTAGTATCCAAGTTAAAACTGGGGTAGATACTATGAGAAGGGAGAATGGATACCAAGGAGTAACCACTATGTTCTCTCAAGAGTCTACTATGCGTATTGCTGTGTAATAAACCACTCACTCAAACTTGGTGGCATAAAACAGCAACTTTTTTTTTTTTTTTAATGTAAACTCACAGCTTCTGTGAGTCAGAGCTTTTGAAAAGGAGCAGTGGAGACAGTTTGTTTCTACTCTAGGATATCTGGGGCCTCAGCTGGGAAGAATTTCAGGTTTGAGGTGACTTTGCAGCTGGGGTCTGGAATCATTTGAAGGCTCTCTCACTTACATGACTGATACCTGAGCCAATGCAGCACCTGTCTATGTGTGGCTTCACCTGTAGCTCGACTCCCTCACAGCACGGAAGCCTCAGGGGAGTCAGGCTTCTTACACAGGGGCTCAGGGCTTCAGCTAACAAGTAAAAGCTACATCCCCTTTTATGGCCCATGTATGTCCCTTTAACTGAATTCTGCGGGGTCACAATGCCATCCAGAGCCAACCAAACCAGTTGCCGTCGAGCCAACTCCTACTCGTAGCAACCCGATGTGTGTCTGAATAAGAACCCGGCTCCACAGGGTTTTCAATAGCTGAGCTTTCGGAAGCAGGTCATCAGGTCTTTGTTCTGAGGCATCTCTGTGTGGACTCAAACATCCAACCTTTTGGTTAGCAGCCAAACACGTTAAACTGGTTGCACCACCTAGGGACTCCATCCAGAGTCAAAAAACAAACAAACCAAACCCATTGCCATTGAGTCGATTCTGACTCATAGCAACCCTATAGGACAGAGCAGAGCTGCCCCATAAGGTTTCTGAGGAGCAGCTGATGGATTCAAACTGCCAATCTTTTGGTTAGCAGCTGAGCTCTTCACCACTGTGCCACCAGTTCATGGCAACAATCTGACTCATTTACCATTTACAGATTCAAGAGAAGGGTAATTAGATTTCCCCTCGTGATAGGGGAGGGCACGGTTCTAGAAGAACCCGTGGGATGGCACATCTGCCATAATACCCTAATAAAAGCTGAAATTAAATGACCTGTCAGCTTGGTGGTCAAGGGCTCAGAGTCATATTTAAATTGATTTTAAGAAAAATATTTTTAAGTGATAATCTTTTTTTTTTTTTATCATATAGTATACCGTGGATTTAGCTGTGCCTGTTCTGGTTTTCTCTGAAAAGTGTTTCACAAATGGTGGACTAGGTACTACTAGTGGTATTTATAGGCTGGTTTGGATGAAAACTTTTTACTTTAAATATAAATATTTATTTACTATATGTAAGAAAAAATATAGGTCCCTGGGTGGCGCAAACGGTCTGTGCTCAAATACTGACCAAAAAGTTGGCAGTTCAAATCCACCCAGCAGGGCACAGAAGAAAGGCCTGGTGACCTACTTGCGTAAGAGCCCAGCCATTGAAAACCCTATGGAGCATAGTCCTACCCTGAAACGGGAGGGCTCATCACGAGTTGGAATCTACTAGACGGCAACAAATTTGGTTTTAGAAAAAATATCATCAGCCCACCACAGATACCATTGTTTAGGATGAGGATGAATTTATTTAGGTTAAAAAAAAAAGTCAATTTAAAGAAATATATAAAGTATATAATTCTGAGTGAGGACTAGAGCAAGAGAGGCCTCTGCAACAAGTCTAGGCTGTAGTGCGAGCTGCTCTTTCACTTGCGCTTAGGATCCAGCAGATTCGCCAATATTCCAAGTGTCCGTGGCCAACAGGAAGGCTGTACGGAGCTCTGGCAAGCGCCAGCGGGATCACGGCACAGACCTGTAGGGTTCTGAAGCAAGTCGGCGCCGCTCTGCACGTGACTTGTTCTCCTGGCTTGCTACCGGTCTCTGGTAGAAACCGGATGCCTAACCGTGGTTCAAGTGGCTGTGCATGTACCTATCTTCTTACCAAGCCACAGGGCTGGCATGCACGGCAGCGATCTCTCATCATGTGGAAATAATACCTAAAAGATTAGGCTCAAGCAGGTTCAGAAGGCACAAGTCAGTTGCACAAGCAGGTGGCTCAGGTTCTTTTAACAATGTGCCTCTTTCCCCATAATCCTATGGCCTCATAGGAAGTTCCTTGTGATCAGTTGACTGAGGAGGAATAAATTCAGGTTTAGTTTACAGATGGCTCTGCACAATATGCTGGCACCAACAGGAAGTGGACAGCTGCACCCCTCCAGGGTGGCTCTGAAGGACAGTAGTGAAAGAAGATCCTCCTAGTGGGCAGAACTTAAAGAGGCGCATTTGTCTGTCCACAGAGGTATGGATCTACCTTGCTTCATTTGGCTGGATGCCAGGGATTCGGAAGGACTATGATTGGAAGATTGGTGACAGGCAGGTCTGGGGAAGAAGCATGTGAATCTCTCCAAATAGGCACAGAATGTGAAGTTATTTGTGTCCCATGTTAATGCCCACTGAAGGGCATCCACTGCAGAGGAGGCACTTGACAATCCGGTGAACAAAACATGTTCTGAGATGTCAGTCAGCCTCTTCCCAGCCACCTCAGAGCTTGCTTATTGGGCTCATGGAACAAAGTGGCCATGGTGCGGTTTTGAGGCTATACATGGACTCAACAACATGAACTTCCCCTCACCAAAGCTGACCTGGCCACCTACTGGCTACCTAATCTGCCAACAACAAAGACCAATATTGATCTCCCATTATGAACCATGGAGGACCCAACCAGCCACCCAGTGGCAGGTTGATTGCATTGGACCCTTTCCATCATGAAAAGGGCAGAGGTATAGGTTTGTCTTCCCTGCTTACAACGTTTCTGCTAGAATCACCGTCCATGAATTTACAGAATGTCTTATTCCCTGTCCAGATATTCCATACAACACTACTCTGATCAAGGAAGTCATTTCACATCAAAGGAAAAGCAGCAATGGGCTCATGCTCATGGAATTAACTCATTTAACGACATATCCTATCACTTAGCAGCTGGCCTAAAAGAAAGGTGAAATGGCCAACCGGTGACTCGGTTACAGTGCCTGCTGGGAGCTAACAGTTTGAAGGGATAAAGCTCTGTCTTACAGGACATAGTACATACTTTGAATCAAAGACCGTTATAGGGTACTGTCTCCCATAGTACGGCTTCTCTTTCTATGATCGCATCTAATACCCACCCCATTTATGGTACCAATTTGTGTATCAGCCAAGGTTCACTCAGGAGGGAGAAAGTACACCAGTTGTTTCAACAGAGAAAATTTAATATAAGCAATTGTTACATTGGTAAAAACTCATTAACTAGTAACTGAAAGAGTAAAAAGGGAATTTAAAGGTAGCATGAAGGTAGCAATTGCAAGAAGCGGCTACTATCTCTAGGTATGGGGAGAATAAAGGAAAGAGGCTGGACCCACTAAAACTTAGAAACTTAGAGACCCCTGGAGCTGAAACACAGGCCTGAGGAGGGTGCACTGCTGAGCTGGTATTGGTGTCTCTGAACATGGAAGGGGGTGTCCCATGGGCCTGGGACCCAGACATCATCCAGCTAGTGCTAGTATTTCTGGTGGGAAAGGGGGTGTACATGATGAGGCTGCTTCTACAGGTGTAGGAAAAACTGCAAACTGAACTCAGCTGTTCTTGGGTAGAAGAACTAGGACTGAGATAATGCTCAGAGGGATTGGAAGCACATAGGAAACCCACAGGAAGCCAATGGGACGGAGCGAACCCTTTCTCCTCCTCTGGACTTGCAATCTCCCTCTACCATGCTCTACTGGCAGAGTTTTAGTGAGCCAGCTGGAAAGCCGAATCCTGGCCCCAGCATCACAAAGCAGAGCTGGCACAGCTCTGTCTTACACTTCACAGAACCTAACAAATATTTCATGTTATTTCTTAGTTATCTAAAAGCTTTAGTCTACCAGGATTGAAGTCAGGACCTGTATTAAAATTCTGACTCTGCCACTTAATAGCTAATTGCAGGGGTGGATTATCCAATAAGCAAGATAAATACAGGCTTACTTGTAGCAAAACCCATGTGAAATTATTCATTACAGATTAGTAAGTAAGCACAAGTAAGCCCATGCTTACCTTGCTTACTGGAAAATCTACCCCGTCAGGGACTGTACATTTGAAAGGAGGCTTTGATGCTGTAGGAAGGTGCTGTGGAGCTGGGAGATGCCAGCCATACCTAGAAGCAGTCTTTGATGTGGTGAAAAATGTGAAATTGGGCACTACAGGTTAGCAAGTAAGCACAAGTAAGCCTGTGCTTACTTTGCTTATTGGATTATCTGCTCCTGGCTGTATGATCGGGGCCTGTCATTGCATCTCTCTGTGCTTCAGTTTGGTTAAGAGCTCAGCTGCTAACCAAAGGTCAGCAGTTCGAATTCACCAGCTGCTTCTTGGAAACCCTATGGGGCAGTTCTATTCTGTCCTATAGGGTTGCTATGAATCCAAATCGACTTAATGGCAATGGGTTAACAGAGAAAACAATACTTATTCCTCAGGGTTGCTGGGATGATATGAGAATGAAAGTTTAGCATAGTGCTTGGCACATGATGAGGATATTAAAAATAATCTGTTCACTCTGGATATGAAGCCAAGTAAAAAAAAAATTTTTTTTTTTTTTTTTGCCAAGTACCCCCCTTTAAATGGTTAACTTTTTTCAACATTAAGTTCCAGGGTCCCTGAAAATCTTTTAGGCTAAGCCGCTGTTCTTTATTTCCCAAGAGTGGCACCAGGAGTAAAAGTCCACAGTGCTCCCATCTCCCTCTGGCCAGCAGCATGGGAGGGAGGCTGCTTCGAGATCCCAGCAGAACCTCGTTGGAGATCTCAGTGGAGGTTCACTCCTTTCTCTGGACGTGCCCTTCCTTTGAGAAGATATCCCCTGCTCTGCTGAGGACAGCTTTAGTTGGCTCTTTTCTAAGACTCACTGCCAAGCACTCCTATTCCTGTTAAAACTTGTGGGGAGTGGCTGGGGTATAGCAGACGGTAGCCCTAGGCAATACTGCCTTACTGATGGTATTTGACCTTAGCATCCCTCCTCACCTGCTCCGTAAGTCCTCTGACCCCAAGGCCTTCTGAGTTGCTCTCCCCAGTGAACGGGACTCCTCAGGACTACTGCCCCAGGGTTAGCTCCTCAGGCCTGGAGATGACCTCATAACTGATCACTTTGTGACAACCCCCATGTCTGGCTCCTAAGTAAAAACCAATCCTGAAGTCTCACCGTGTGTGCCTGGTCCTGATCTGTTTAAATCATGCTCATCTTCGAGATCCATTGTGAATGTTAGCCCGGCCCACTGTCCCCACCCTCATCCCGTTCCCCAACGTGAGATACGGAACTCAATCCCTGGCCCTCTCCTGAGTGCCTTCTCGGACTAGGGATGGGGCCTGGTCACAGCTTCTCCCAGCTTTTAGTGGAATGCCTGAATCAAAGACTGAAGCTTCAGGTCACAACAAAATGTAACCCTGAGGGCTGAGAATCTGGCTGGTCAGGTGCTGGCCAGAGGTGCGGTTTCCTCCACCATTGGGTATGCAAGCACAGGAACGGATTACCCAATAAACAAGGTAAGTACATGCTTAGGGCATCAACAAAACAGGGGCACAAGTTGTCCAAAGACAAAGACTCACAGATGCCAAGCAGACAGGACACAAGGAAAAGCGAATAGAACAGTGGAAGGGAACTGGCAGGGCACTAGATGAAACTGATACCAGCTCCAGTGTGTGAGAACGTGCCGGCGGAAGTAAAGTTCACACAGGGTCACAGGGCACAAGGTGGTTTAAGCTATGAAGCCCACACCACTTCAACACCTTCAAAGACATCTGTCTCCTACAGACCCTCCCACGTAATTGAAACTCCTTGTCTCAGAGGTTCTCTTAAACCAAACCAAACCAAACCCAGTGCCGTCGAGTCGATTCCAACTCATAGCAACTCTTAGGAGTATACTATTTCTTTCTAATAAACAAGCGGTGGGGGTGGGCTGTGGAGTCTAACTCTTGCTGAATTCACTCAATATGCAACTGGATCCAACATGAGCAGTAACTGGGCAAAGACATATATTAATAGATAACAGATCTCTGATCCATTTTGAGAGAACTGTCCTTTACATCCATGTCTGCTGATCCTGCAACTCCAGCCAGAAGGGCCAGCAATACTCTTTGCCATGATAGGAACACAAGGGGATGCTCTTGCACTCGTCCTGGTAACCAACGGGAAATCCACTTCCAGATGACGCAATGAATTCAGCCAAGTTACTTTTTTTTTTTTTTTAATTTTTATTGTGCTTTAAGTGAAAGTTTACAAATCAAGTCAGATTATCATACAAAAATTTATAAACACCTTGCTATATACTCCTAATTGTTCTTCCCCTAATGAGGCAGCACACTCCTTCCCTCCACCCTCTCTTTTCGTGTCCATTCGGTCAGCTTCTGACCCCCTCTACCCTCTCATGTCCCCTTTAGACAGGAGATGCCAACATAGTCTCATGTGTCTCCTTGTTCCAAGAAGCTCATTCTTCTCCAGTATCATTGTCTATCCCATACTCCAGTCCAATTCCTGTCTGAAGAGTTGGCTTTGGGAATGGTTCCTGTCTTGGGCTAACAGAAGGTCGGGAGACCATGGCCTCCGGGATCATTCTAGTCTCAGCCAGACCATTAAGTCTGGTCTTTTGACGAGAATTTGGGGTCTGCATCCCACTGCTCTCCTGCTCTCTCAGGGGTTTTCTGTTGTGTTCCCTGTCAGGAAGGTCAACGGTTGTAGCTGGGCACCATCTAGTTCTCCTGGTCTCAAATCACATTACTTTTTAACTGCATAGTATTTATGTACAGAGTTATGATGTCTTCAGTAAAAATCTTAGTACACCACATCCACTAAAAATTTTATAATCCAGTTCATCTCATTTCGCTAAAATGGCATATGCCACTTTTGCTTTCAACTGGTACTATTTTAACTATTTTAGTCACATTTAAAAAGAAGTTACATCAGGGAAAGCTAAAACACACGCATACGTGTATGATTGTGAGGATGGCGCAGAATTGGCAGCGTTGCACATAGGGTCACTATGACTCCAGGGCACCTAACGACAATACATAACTCACACATCCCACTCCAACGCGTGAGTAAACAGAGGAGGGGCACCTCAGATTACCGACGTTTAGGGCCCTCACGTGCCTTAGTCCAGCCCTGCTGGGAGCCCCGCAGCGTCCTGGAGTCGTCTCCCACAGCTGTCACCTGCTCTGTTTCAACTCGGCAGGTCGTTTGCACCGCATTGCAGACTGACGCTCACTCTGGCGGGGCAGAAGGGCCGGGGCAGCTCCCCGCGGGCAGCGGCAGGGATCAGGGCTGTGTTTACATACCAATGGCTCTCTCCGTTTATAAACACTGCGGTTGCATTCACCCAGTCGGGAGGCAGCTTTGTTTTCCTAAGGGCCTCGTCTCACCCCGCGGCAGCGTGTGCGGCAGCGTGTGCGGCCGGGCCGGGCGCTGGGGGGCCCGAAGCCGAGCGGTGCGGGCAGCGGCCGCTCTCCTGCCGGCCGGGGAGGAGCTGCGAGGCCGCGAGCCCGGCCCTGCCCCGGCGAAGCCGAGGTCTCAGCGCGAGGCCTCACAGAGGCTCGCGCGGCCGGGTCCTTGGGGCCTCCCCGCGGGGGTGCTGGCGCGCCGGCGCAGCAGAGGCCTGGGAGCCTGAGGAAAACGCGCTTCGCGGGCGGGAACTCCGGGAGGCCGGCAGGCGGGGGCGTGGCCTGGGAGGGCGGGACGGGCTCTGGGGGCGTGGTCTGGGCGGAGCCGTGTCATGTAGCAACGGCCTACCTAGGACGGTGCCGTTGTCCCCCACTCCAGGCGTTAGGCAGGAAGTGGCTGGGAGGATCAATAAGTGTTTTAGAAACGTCTCTGGTACCTGACTGAGGGGGGGAGCACTGCAGCGAGAGGGCCCCGGTCAGGGGGCTCCTTCAGAAACTCGGATGAAAAAGAAGCCCGCGCTCGAGCTGCAACCGTGGGCGGGAGACACGGGAGACTACCCTCCCGACCTGGAGTCGCTGGGCCGTGGAGGGCGAGGGCCCGGGAGGACCCTGAACCCTCAGTTCCCCAGGACCTGACAGGGAGCCTCCCTCAGGTTGCTCCAGAGGAGTTACCGGAAGTAGTAGCCTTTTCCCACGCTCCGTTTTCCGAGACTGGGGCCGCGCTCCTCAGCGGTCCATCCCTGGGCGGCGCGGCTTCCGGCCTGGGACCTGCGGGAAGGACCCACCTGGTGCGCGGCCATCTGCTGACCAGGCTGCAGCCAGAGTAGTCGCCTCCGCTCGGCTGCCAGTGGAGCCTCCGAGCTCCGCTCCACCTTCCTCCCCTTCACTTGAAATCAGAGCTGCTCATTGTGTGGTGGTAATGTCCAAATAAAATCTACTGTGGCTTGAGCATCAAGCTAAACAGTTTGCGTGCGTCCCATCATATAATCCCCATAGTCTCCAACCACTTCCGTCATTTTTCCTGTACTGTTATTAAAATATAAAATTGACTCAGTTTTTAAATGTAAAGAGGCACTACCTGAAATCACAGGTTTGATGTGCAATTTTGATTTTACTAATTCGTATACAATGTATACCCAGAACAAGTATAAATCTTAAAAATGTTTACTCATAAACGACGTGAAATCACCTCTTGTTCCACCGTGGTTATTGTTTTATAGATTGGGAAACTGAGGCTCAGGGAGGTTAAGGGACTGCCTATGGTTATGGCATGGGCCAAGCTATGGGTTCCCTATTCAACGACTGAAATTGCCTAAAACCAGACATTATTACTACCAAAGGATGCAACTCAGAAGGGTCCAAACAGCTGATCCCACTGAGCCAAAACACAAACACACAGACCGATCCCGATATGTTGGGATGGGAAGGTAGGACTATTGAGCCTTGGTTCTCCCATCTCTAAGATAAGAAATCCTCCCTCACAACAGCCTTGTGAAAATTAAATGACGTAAAGCACAGTATATTTAGCACAGCACCTGGTTTGGCACATAGCCAACAACTCAGTAAGTCCTTACTGTTGTTATAAAAAAAGTTTGGTAGCAGAGCTCTTAGGGCCATGCCTGTGGGTAGCTTCTCCCTCAGAACATCTAAGATTCCAACAATGCTCCTCGCCTTAGGCTACCACTGTTACTGGTTAGGTGTGTATCTTTCCAGACCTTTTCCTACATGTGTACATATAGTATCTGTGTGTATATGTAATATGTACAAATACACACATATGTGCTTACAAATGATTTGGACCATTGTTAATGTTGTTGAACTCCTAGAAAGAAAAATTCTACACATATTCCATACCATGCTTTTTTCATTTTAACAATATAGCTTAAAAATCTTTCCAGGTCAGCATATATAGGTCTCCACTTCATTCTTTTTAACTGCTATATGGTATTTCTTTTTTTTATTATTTATAATATTCATTGTGCTTTAAGTGAAAGTTTACAAATCAAGTGTCTCTGACATAAAAACCCATATACACATTGCTACATACTCCCAATTACTCTCCCCCTAATGAGACAGCCTGCTCTCTCCCTCCACTCTCTTTTCGTGTCCATTTCGCCAGTTTCTAACCCCCTCCACCCTTTCATCTCCCCTCCACACAGGAGATGCCAACATAGTCTCAAGTGTCCACCTGATCCAAGAAGCTCACTCCTCACCAGCATCCCTCTCCAACCCATTGTCCAGTCCAATCCATGTCTGAAGAGTTGGCTTCGGGAATGGTTCCTGTCCTGGGGCAACAGAAGGTCTGGGGGCCATGACCACCGGGGTCCTTCTAGTCTCAGTCAGACCATTAAGTCTGGTCTTTTGATGAGAATTTGGGGTCTGCATCCCGCTGCTGTCCTGCTCCCTCAGGGGTTATATGGTATTTCTTAATATTATTCCATATGTTTTTTTTTATCCATCCCTCTACTGATGGACATTTAGCCTGTTCACATTTTTCAGTTTTACGAACTGCTGCAATTTATATGCTTCTCCTTCCTTGTGTCTCTATCCAGATTTATAGAAGTGGAGATTTAGAGGGGCAGTATCAAACCATTCTCCTCTATTTCCTTTCAGTTCTTTGTTTTTGATGTTTAGCTCTTTAATCCACCCGAAATAAATTTTTGGGATGTGAAGTAGGAATATAACTCCCCCCACCCTATGAATAGCACAATTATCTTACTTTGTTTAAATAGTTCACCCTTATTCAATTTTTTTTCAGGGCAGTTTCATTTATAAATCATTCAACAAAGTGTTTTATTTCTCACAATCCATAACTCACCTTATTTAGCCTTACATATTTCCGAAAATCGCATTCCCGCGAATGCAATGAAAATTCATCATCAATGAGGATATTCCAAAGAAGGCGAATTGGTTTTGCTGAGTTTTCCCAGCATGTTTAGACCAGTATCACTGAAAAGATTCGCACATATTTCATAGAACTGCATTATGCTTGACATGAGATTTTAGAATCACCCAAATCAAGGCTATTATCTATGCCCACTGACTTCTCCTCCCTCCTGCATTGTATTTCTCTATTGGGCTTCCATTCACCCAAATAGCCAAGTTAGAAACCATACAGTCAGGTTTGACCCTCTGCTTCATTACTCTACAAAATCATTTGTTCACTGTCCACCACCATCAGTTAAGAATATGTTCAGCTCCAAGTTCAAGAAAACCCACCTAATAGTGCCTTGAACTCATGAGTTTATTTTTCTTACATAACAAGAACTAGGCACCTTGAGACGTCTGTCAGTTTGTTGTACTGTGGGGGCTTGTGTGTTGCTGTGATGCTGGAAGCTATGACTAAGACAGACTAGGAAGAAGGACTCAGTGGCCTACTTCTGAAAAGAATTAGCCAGTGAAAACCTTATGAATAGCAGCAGAACACTGTCTGATATAGTGCCAGAAGATGAGCCCCTCAGGTTGGAAGGCACTCAAAATACAACCGTGGAAGAGCTGCCTCCTCAAAGTAGAGTCGACCTTAACGACATGGATGGAGTCAAGCTTTCAGGACCTTCATTTGCTGATGTGGCATGACTCAAAATAAGAAGAAACAGCTGCAAACATCCATTAATAATTGGAATGTGGAATGTAAGAATTATGAATCTAGAAAAATTGGAAATCGTCAAAAATGAAATGGAACACATAAACATTGATATCCTAGGCATTAATGAGCTGAAATGGACTGATACTGGTCATTTTGAATTGGACAATCATGGTCTACTATGCTGGGAATGACAACCTGAAGAGGAATGGTGTTGCATTTATTGTCAAAAAGAATATTTTAGATCTATCCTGAAATACAACTCTGTCAGTGATAGGATAATATCCATATGCCTACAAGGAAGACCAGTTAATATGACTATTATTCAAATTTACCCACCAACCACTAAGGCCAAAGATGAAGAAATTGAAGACTTTTACCAGCTTTTGCAGTCTGAAATTGATTGGACATAAAAGCAGGATGCATTGATAATTACTGGTGATTGGAATGTGAAAGTTGGAAACAAAGAAGGGTTGGTAGTTGGAAAATATGGCCTTGGTAATAGAAACAATGTTGGAGATTGCACGATAGAATTTTGCAAGACCAACAACTTCTTCATTGCAAATACCTTTTTCACCAACATAAATAGCGACTATACACGTGGATCTCGCCTGGTGGAATACACAGGAATGAAATCAACTAAATCTGTGGAAAGATGATAGAAAAGCTCAATACCGTCAGTCAGAACAAGGCCAGGGGCTGACTGTGCAACAGACCATCAATTGCCCATGTTCAAGTTGAATCTGAAGAAAATTAAAACAAGTCCACGAGACCCAAAGTAGGACCTTAAGTATATCTCACCTGAATTTAGAGATCATCTCAAGAACAGATATGATGTGTTGAACACTAATGACCAGAGACCGGATGAGTTGTGGAATGACATCAAGGACATCATACATGAAGACAGCAAGAGATCATTAAAAAGACAGGAAAAAAAAAAAGGATGTCAGAAGAGACTCTGGAACTTGCTCCTGAACATCAAGTAGCTAAAGTAAAAGGAAGAAATGATGAAGATAAAGAGCCAAACTGAAGATTTCAAAGGGCTGCTGGAGAAGACAAAGTAAAATATTTTGACATGTACAAAGAGCTGGAGATAGAAAACCAAAAGGGAAGAACATGCTTGGCATTTCTTAAGCTGATAGAATTGAAGAAAAAATTCAAGCCTCGAGCTACAATATTGAAGGATTCCACAGGGAATCCAAGCTGCACTGAAGACATTGGTGAAAAACAAGGCACTAGGATTGATGGAATACCAATTGTGACATTTCAACAAACTAATGCAGAGCTGGAAGTGCTCACTCCTCTATGCCAAGAAATTTGGAAGACAGCTACCTGGCCAACTGACTGGAAGAGATTCATCTTTATGGCTATTCCCAAGAAAGTGACCCAACAGAATTCAGAAATTATTGAACAATATCATTAATATCACACACAAGTAAAATTTTGCTGAAGATCATTCAAAAGCAGCTGCAGCAGTATATCGACAGGGAACTGCCAAAAATTCAAGCCGGATTCAGATAAGGACATGGAACCAGGGATATCATTGCTGATGTCAGATGGAACCCGGCTGAAAGCAGAGAATACCAGAAAGATGTTTACCTGTGTTTCGTTAACTATGTAAAGGCATTCAACTATGTGGATCATAACAAATTATGAATAACATTGCAAAGAGTGGGAATTCCAGAACATTTGATTGTGCTCATGAAGAACCTGTACGTAAAGAGCCAGTCGTTGCAACAGAACAAGGGGATACTGCACGGTTTAAAGTGGTTTAAAGTCAGGAAAGGTGTGTATCAGGGTTGTATCCTTTTACCATACCTATTCAGTTTGTATACTGAGCAAATAATCCAAGACACTGTACTGTAGGAAGAAGAATGCAACATGAGGATTGGAGGAAGACTCAGTAACAACCTGCATTATGCAGATGCTTGCCAAAAGTGAAGAAGACTTGAAGCCCTTACTGATGATGATCAAAGACCACAGCTTTCAGTATGGATTACAGTTCAACATAAAGAAAACAAATCTCCTCACAACTGGACCAATAAGCAACATCATGATAAATGGAGAAAAGATTGAAATTGTCAAGGATTTTATTTTACTTGAATCCACAGCCACCACCCACGGAAGTAGCAGTCAAGAAATCAAAAGATGCATTGTGTTGGGCAAATCGGATGCAAAAGACCTCTTTAAAGTGTTGAAAAGCAAAGATATTGCCCTGAAGACTACAGTGCACCTGACCCAAGCCATGGTGTTTTCAATTGCCTCATATGCGTGAGAAATCTGGACAATGAATAAGGAAGCCCGAAGAAGAATTGAATCCTTTGAATTGTAATGTTGGCAAAGAATATTGACTATACTATGGACTGCCAAAGGAACAAACAAATCTGCCTTGGAAGAAGTACAACCAGAATGCTCCTTTGAAGCAAAGATGGCAAGACTATGTCTCACACACACTGGACATGTTATCATCCTGGAGAAGGACATCATGCTTGGTAGAGGGTCAGTGAAAAAGAGAAAGACTATCACAAGATGGACTGACACAGTGGCTGCAACGATGGGCTCAAGCATAATGATTATGAGGATGGTGAAGGACCGGGCAGTGTTTAATCCTGCTGTACATAGCGTCACTATGAGTCAGAACTGACTCGAAGCCACCTAACAACAAGAGCTAGGCAGCTACTGGTATCCCTTTAGCTGCTCTGTGATGCCACAGGCTTTTTCTGTTTGTTTTTTTTTTTTGGCTCCATCATCTTTAATGTCCTCTTTATCTTCAGCTTGTTGCCTCTGGTCACGAGATGGCTGTGGCACCTTCAGGTATCACATCCACATTTAAGGCAGGAAGAATGGGGAAGGGTGAAGGGTGAAGAGTGAAGGCAGCTGCATTTCCTTTTTATCATATCCAATTATTTTAAACACCATATTTATCATATCTTTGGTTCAGAAATATTCTTGGTTTTGTTTCTTGACTATTTAATCTTAAGCAAATATTAGTTTTAATTATTGTAGCTTTTTAATGTACTTTGATGTCTATTTAAAGCAATTATTTTCTCCTCTTTTTAACATTCCTTGGCTCTTGCATATTTTTCTTCAAGACACAGTTTTGAATTAAATTATCAAGTTTCATTAAAAGTCCTGCTGATGGAGCAGGAGAACAGTGGGATGCAGACCTCAAATTTAGTAAAAAGACCAGATTTAATAGTCTGAGACTGCAGGAACCCCAGAAGACATGCCCCCAGACTCTCTGTTAAGCCAGAACTAAAGCCATTCCCAAAGCCAGCTCTTCAGACGAAGATTAGAAGGGACTGTAAGACAAAAAACGATACTCATGAAGAGTGTGCTTCTTAATTCGAGTGGATACATGAGACTATATGGGCAGCTCCTGTCTGGGGACAAGATGAGAAGGCAGAAAGGCGCAGGAGCTGGTTGAATGGACACAGGAAATTCAGGGTGGAAATTCAGGGTGTGCTGACATAGGGAGAGCAACTACGGTCACATAACAATGTGTGTACAAAATTTTGTATGAGTGCTGTGAATTTTCACTTAAAGCACAATAAAGAAAAAATTCTGCTGAAATTTTTATTTAGATTATTTCAATGTACAGATTAATGTAGGAAAAAAAGAAAATCTTTAGTGTTGAGTCTTTCCATCTATCTTCATTTACTCAGATCTTTACTATGGCCTTCGATCAAGATTTCCTTTCTTCAAATAATTCTCACACATTTCTTAAGTTTATTTTTTGATGTGTTAAAATTTTAGTAGATATTGTAAATGGAATTTTTCAAATTATGTTTTTATATGTTGATCTTATAACCAGCAAATCGTTTTATTATAAATTTAACTGGTTATTGCTAATGTATACAAACCTACCGACTTTTGGATATTTTGTAATCTGTCATCTTATTGAGATCTCATTAAAATCACTAATTTTGGAACCCTCATCCGTTCTGGTGAGAATGCAAAATGGTACAGCTGCGGTGGAAAACAATTTGGCAGTTCCTCAAAAAGCTGAACCTAGAATTACCATGTGACACAGCAATCCCAGTCCTAGGTATATACAATGATGTTCGTTGCAGCACTATTCACAATAGCAGAAAGCTGGAAACAACCTAAATGTTCATTAACAGGTGAACAAAATGGGGTACATAAATACAATGGAATATTACTCAGCCATGAAGAGAAATGAAGTCCTGTACATGCCACAACATGGATGAACCTGGAAAACATTTTGAGTCAAATAAGTCAGTCACAAAAGGGCAAATACTGTATGATCTCACTTACATAAAAGAGGCAAGTAAATAGAAACCAAAGCTTATCAGTGGTAACCAGGGGTGGGTGAGGGGGGAAAGGAGGAGTTACTGCATGGGGCTGTGGAGTTCCCGTTAATGCCTATCAGATGGTGGTGCAATGTTTGGGAAAATGGTAGTGATAGTGGTTGTACGACATGAAGAATGTAATCAATGCCACTGAATAATGGATGTAAAAGTTGTTGAATTGGCAGATATTTCTCTACGTATATTTTTACCACAATTAAAAAAAAAACAAAAAAAGAAGATAAGGCTCCCACTCCCCCCAAAAAATAATTTTGCAGTTGAGAATCTTAGGTTTTCAAGAGAAATGATACCATTGTTGACAATTTTTTAATAAAAATAGCAGCGAATATTTATTGAGCATTTTACTACGTGCCAGGAACACTTCTAAGCACTTTACATCTTTAATTGATATAATTCTCACAATCCCCTACAACATAAACATAGAAAACATATTACAGAAAACACGCTCTTTCCCCTGTATTATAGAAAGGAAATCTCTTGAACCTTCACTGTCTCCTTCAGTCACGCCCCATTTCCCTCCATTTTAAGCAAAACTCAGGGAAAGAATTACCCATACTTCTTTCCCAATTCCTTCCCACAAATTCTCCTTTTAAAAAGCATTTTCCCCAACTGTTTGTTTTGAAAATTTAAACCTATAAAAAAAGTTGAAAGAACGGCACAATGAGCACTCCTCACATGGCTTTACCTGTGGTTAGCACTTCAGCATATTTGTCTCAATATGTATATTAAATTACGCAGCAACCATTATGACCCTTCACCCCTTCAGCACGCATCTCCTAAGAGAAAGGACATTCTCCTTCACAGCCACAAGAATGTTGTTACACCCAAGAAACCTGAAATTGATACAGTATTATTTAATATACAGTCCATACTAAAATTTCCCTAATAGTCTCAAGAATTTCCTTTTGACTTTTTTTGAATCCAGAATCCAATCAAGGATTGATATGCACTTAATAGTCACATCTCTTAAATCTTTAATCTAGAATAGTTCCCCTGCCTTTTTGTTTTGTGTCTTGAAGTTGACATTTTTGAAAATCTAGGCCACTTGTTTGGTAGAATATCTTACACTCTGGATTTATATGGTTGTTTCCAGGTGATTATATTTATGCTAAACATTTTTTTGTTCCCTCTATTTTACAAAAATTCTTCTTCTCAAGATCACCAAACACCTCATACCACTAAACCCAACGGTCAATTCTCAGCTCTCATTCTACTTGATTTATCAGTAGTAGTATTTGCCCCAGTGGGCCGCTGTTTCTTCGCTGAAGAATTTTTTTTTTGGCTTTCAGGACATCACTCCCTAAACTGTGAATGTTGGAGAACCTCAGTCCTTGGAGTTCTTTAAGTTCTATTTACACCTACTCTTTTGGCGATCTCATCCAGTTCATGGCTTTAAGACCATGTATTTCCAGATGACTTCTAAATTTATACTTCCAGTCCAAACCTCTCTCCTAAATGCCAGGCTCATATTCAACAGTCTGCTTGAAAATCTCCACTAGGAAGTCTGAAAGGCATCTCAATCTTAACGTGTCCAAAACTGAGCTCTTTATATCCCCCCGCAAACATGCGCCCCTCAGTCTTCCCTATCTCAAGCAATAGTAACTCCATTCTTGCTTTTGCTCAGGCCAAAAACCTCGGCACCATTAACCCCTCTTCTTCTCATGCCCATATCCATCAGCAAATCGTAGCCACCCTACCTTTTAAAAAAATGCAGAATGTCACTTTTCACCACCTCCACTGCCACCAGCCAAGTCCAAGCCACTACATCATGTCACATTTAGGTTACTGCAATAGCTTCCTAACTGGTTTCCTGCTCTGCTCTTATTCACCTCAGTCTACTCAGCTGCTGGAGTGACTTTGTTAAAATGTTAAGTCAGATCATTTTATCCTTCTGCTCAAAACTCTGAAGGCTTCCCATCTCACTCAGTGTCTTCACTGGGACCTACAAAGCCCTACATGGTCCAGCTCCCAACGTATTTCTGATTTTCTTCCTATTTCTCTGCTCTCCTCCAGCCTTGTTGGCCTCCCACTTGTTTCTGGAACGCACCAAGCTTGCTTCCTTAATAGGGTCTTCGCATGTTGTTCTCTTGGCCTGGAATACTCTGTGTAGCTTTCTGATCCACTCAGAGCATGGTGATTAAAAACAAGATCCTGAGTTTAATCTACCTGGAACAAACACCACCTTCTCTATCGTGTGATGTTAGGGGTCTCTACCTGGAGAACAGGGTATATATTTACAAATTTGAATGCTTCGTCAGGTTGTAGACTGTCAAGATCAGTTTAAGCTTGGATATTGTTCGAGAATTCACTCAGCTAACTGTAATAAAAAACCAGAACCAAACCTGTTGCCTTTGAGTCGATTCTGACTCACAGCAAACCTACAGGACAGAGTAGAGCTGCCCCATAGGGTTTCCAAGGAGCAGCTGGTGGATTCAAACTGCTGACCTTTTGGTTAGCAGCCAAACATTTAACCACTATGCCACCAGGGCTCTTAACTGTAATAACCAAGTGAAAATTTACCCCAAAACTGGCTTTAAGAAGAGAATGTTCCCAAATCCCTTTTTACAGTATTTTCCAGTAAGTTTATAGTATCCCCCAGATTTAAATAAGACCTTATTTACTTCAATGATTGATTTTTCTCACATAGATTGCCAAGCCTTTCTTCCAAGGCACCTTTGGGTGGATTTGAACCACCACCCTTTCGGTTATAGCCAAGTGCTTAACCATTTGCACCATCTGTGAAAGAGCAATCAACCTCACGGGTCTCACAGGAGTATGAGAGAATACATGCCAAATGTTGACACACCATGGTACGTTGTTGACAAGCTGAATATATCGGTCAGACATCTGTGTACATACATCAAGCACCAAGTAAAATTTTGTGCTAATTTTTAAGTACATTAGTACCCAGACAATGTGAAAACATCAGTAACTCAAACTTTAATAAATGTACTAAGAAACCACTTCATGGCGAAAGAACACCAGAAATACAATTTTAGTTTACCAAAACATTCACAGAGCAAAATTTAATACTGATTCCAAAAACTCACAGGATGCTACTTGTAAATTGGTCCACATCAGACTCCAGCAATTCTTCTCGTCAGACACCCATTTTCCCTACGTGTTTTTTTTTTCCAGTAACAGGTCTACCATTTGAGTCCTTTTTTGTACTCTGAAACTAGACCAGGTGACACTCAAGCAACTGCTGTTGGTGTTTGGTGGCTGGTTTATCGGAAGCCCCGGTGGCATAGTGGTTAGGTGCTACGGCTGCTAACCAAAGGGTGTGGCAGTTGGAATCCGCCAGGCGCTCCCTGGAAACTCTATGGGGCAGTTCGACTCTGTCCTATAGGGTCACTATGAGTCGGAATCGACTCGAGAGCACAGGGTTTGGTTTTATTAATACCAAGCAATGATGATAACAGCTGCCTGGCCTACTAGTGCAATACCTGTAGAAGCATCATTACCTATAAGAAAACGATGAAGTTATTGCTAAAAAAGTGCTAAAGTTCAATTAGGACTCTAAGCCAAACGTTGTACTGAGTCTGTCCTTAGCCCATTATTTCACATCACTTCCAGAACAAGGCTGCCAACGCTCCAGTGTTCAACTAATGCCAATACATCAGCAATGTTACAAGTCTTAAAAAGCTCATCATCCTCATTTCACATTAATCACTCCCATGTCAATCACGTTGATTCTGATTCATGGTGACCCTGTGTGTCAGAGCAGAACCGCATTCCATAGGTTTTCTAATGGCTGTTCCTGCCAGGCCTTACACCTTAATATAGCCACATCCCCAATGCACTAATTTTTTGAGTTCAAGATTTGTATGTTTCATTTACATTACTAGTAAATACATAAAGTCTAATAGTGTAGTACATGTTTATAAATGCACTTTCACAGATTTTACTAAGTATTTCCAGCAATCCTGCTGATCAGTTAGGTTTGAGAATTACTGATTTAGAATACAACATATCGAGAATGAAGACCTGGTTTTGGCAAACAGATTTACTATCTGTAAAGCTAAAAATCAAAGGAAAGACAGTAGCTCCAGTTTCCTTTCCACACCAAAATTGTTTGAATATAAAATTCAAATTAATTCACATAAAAATTGCAAGTGAATTAACTGTACGGATAAAGATGATAATAAAGACCAAAAGCAAGTATAGTTTAATGTATTTTAATAGCAAACTTACAGAACAGCACAGAAGACAGACAACATTAAAAACATGTACTTGCATGTACGACAACTCAGTTAGAAAAGTAGAGTGAATGGATGGAATCTACTGTATGATAAAAATGCTACAAACACCATTTAGTTGCCGTCAATAAGAAATTTACTTGTTTTAAAAAAATCCAAATGCTGGCATTGTCCAGAAAAATTTAACAGGTTTATTTATAATTGTTATAAAGTTGAACTGCTGAAACTTGTTCACTGAAACATTTTGACTTGCATTAATGCTTTATGTCCCCGCATTTATATTAAAAATTCACACACAAATGAAAATGGAAAAACTGCCAATACCTGATTTCTTTCCCCTATTTTTCCATTTGCAATCATATACTTAGGTACCTTTTAACCCCATGGAAAAAAAATATCTAACATTCAGAACTACCAGTAACAGGAAGAAGAGAATTTTTTTTAAAAGAATGAAATGTTTCCCATCATAGTGGATTCTTAAGCACGTTCTCCACGTATGCGGCGTGCTAGCTGGATGTCTTTTGGCATAATTGTTACACGTTTGGCATGGATAGCACACAGGTTGGTGTCTTCAAAAAGGCCAACCAGATAGGCCTCACTTGCCTCCTACAACAGGAATGAAGGGAAAAAAAAAAAATTAATGGTCTTATTTCCAATAGGTAAGATATCTATACAACTATGAATTAGAACTGACATTTTTAAATCCTCTAAAAACCTACACTTTAGAAGATGTTGACTATTTTGCCAAATGCTTACATTTTCAAACCGTGAGACAAAAGTGAAAAATCAGCTGATTAAAAGTCAAAAGCTCAAGTCTATAAATCTTCATCAATTACACAAGGGTCCAATTAATTTATTATTACCAGAGTTTAATTTCTAGTAAATGGAAATGTCTTGAGTGAAAACAAGAAATCCAATTTAAACTCCTCTAACATTCTCTTATCCCTACAAACAGAATCATGTATTTAATCCAAATATCCCCTCCACTCTGTCCCCAGTCTTCTTAATCCAAACTCTACTCACACTTCAAGATCTGTTTGAACCTCTGCCTCGCCAAGTAATGCAATACAGGTGACAATGGTTTCCATGGTACGGTCCTCTCATCTATCTTTCCTTTTAGACCTCAGTTTTATCACAAGAGTACTTTCAGACATTTTACAGATGCCTGAAAAATTAAACATCTGCTTAGGCATCTTGTTTTCCCAGTCATCATTTTAACTGATTTAGTGGCGTGGGAGCATTAAATGAGAAGTTTTTTGGTCCCCTCTCTAAGCAAAAGTTACTTCTCTGTTCCAGATATATTTAGGGGGAAAGTAAATTTTTATAGTTGTTAATTTTTATTCCAGTAAAAAATAATCACTCCCATTTTGTAATCTTTACATAATGATGAAACTAAGCAAACTAAGCAATTTAAGGCCTATGATGCTAATACACAAGGTACGTACACAGAAAAAGCTAGCTTTGTTTTTAACAAAAATTTTGACTTTGTAATAAAATTGACAATCCACTTTCAAAAGTATTAACACACCAGTTATTAACTCCAATGGTTACATTATTTAATTTTATGGAAAAAAAAATTTCCTACACATTTATACCTTCAACCTTGGTCATCAAAACAAAACACAAAAAAACTTAAACCCACTGAATAGATTCTGACTTAGAAACCCTACAGGACAGAGTAAACTGCCCCATAGGGTTTCCAAAGCTGTAAGCTTTATGAAAGCAGGCTGCTACATCTTTATCCTCAGAGCAGCAGGCAGACTCAAACTGCTGACCTTCTGGTTAGCAGCCAAGTGCTTAACCAGTGTACCACTATGGCTGTCTTATCTCTACTCTTCCATAAAAATGTTACTATCCCTACCTATTTTTTTCTCTAGCATTTGTTATCAAAAGCTTCATCTTATTTACCTCCCTTTTAAGGTCTAGCCTAAGACTATCCCATGAAAGAGAAAGCAGAAGCAAGCACTCCTCTTGCCAGGTACTGGTAACCCTGAGCTTCTCCTTATTCTCTGGCACTCTTAATTGCCCTTGTATTTCAGCCGTCTTTTCAGGTCCTTAAGTTACCTGATGTTAAAAAACAAAACCAAACCCGCTGCCATCCAGTCGATTCTGACTCATAACGACCCTATAGGACAGAGTAGAACTGCTCTGTAGGATTTCCAAGGAGTGGCTGGTGGATTCGAACTGGTGACCTTCTGGTTAGCAGCTGTATAGTTCTTAACCACTGTGCCAATAGGACTCCACCTGATGAGACCTTATTGTATATTCCCAATGCCTTGACTTGTATATCTAATCCTTTTTTAAAATGTCTTTTCAATGCAGGCTGTCCCTCAGATCTTACTACTCTGAGTGTTAAAAAGCAAAAATCCTCAATATTCAGCAATTCATTCTTGAGTTATTCTAGAAGTGGTTAAAAAGTCTGGAAAACTTGGCATGGTGTAGGTGTCTTTCTAGAGGGTGGGGAATTCACAACACACATGAGCATATAGCACTGAAGTTCCACAGGCAGGAAGCCAGTTTAATTTAGTTCAACCTGGCATGTCTGAGGATTATACAAACTTAGAATGCTTTAAGGAAATTCAGCACTAGGAACTGTTATGTGACAGGCCAACAGGTCTTGTGGTCAAGTTCTGGAAACCATTTAGAATGGCACGATCTCTCAGCTCCCCTGGGCTTCGCAGATATGGTAGCTGGGGCTCTCAATGCTCCCTTAGAACTCAGGAGCCTGTTTATAGGGTTGTATCTGGTCAGCTCAGGGAGAAGATTTAATACCCACAAGGGGTTTGACCATGACCCAGATATCTCTGGTTCTATTACCAATCTCTCAAAGTCACTCAAACATTAAGGCTGTAATGGGAATTAAAGACTGCCATATTAATCCATTATCCAATGAACATAATTAAAAATACCACACAACTGCAGGAAAATATTAATTCACATTTTAATATGTATCCTATATCTGACCCTTCCACCATTTGAAAACACCAAAGTATACTGTAAGTTCAGACTCTCAGGCATTAAAGGCAAAGGCTAAATTTTAAGTTAGTCAATTCTCGATAACTTACGGCAAACCTAAACTAGCTTCTGGTTTACCACCCTCACTTAACTACCTACCTTCCCCTTCCCTCCTTTTAGTCTGATTAAACAGAAGTGACAGCTGGAATTATATTTCAACTGCTGTCTTCTGTTATATTTCTATAAGCAAATTCTCCATTTCCATATCTTTAAGAACTAAAATGTATGTAGAAAAAAAGGAAACACAAAGCCAAAGCCTGTAAACAAAGACCACCCTTTCCAATCAAGGTAAGAGATACCTAAGCACAGCAGCACAGGTAAATGCTTTCTTCAAAACCAATACAACCACCCCTTATGCCAAGTATAAAATACATACCTTATTAAAGCAGAAACGGAAACTCTTCCATTGAATGGTTTGTTGGATGAATAACTTTACAAAGACAATGGCCCTTGACCGAGATTGTTTCATAATCTAGATTTACAAGGCTGTTATTACTGACACTTAAGAGCTTTGGAGGCCTACAGGTCAAAAATGCTGGGCTTAATGTGCTGTGTTCTTTAAGCACAGTCCTAATAACCCTAACTAGAATTGACACAAAAATAACAAAATTAGCAGCTTTACGTCAATGCTTGGGAATCTTAGTGATGTTTCTGTATTTAAGACACAGTAGGAAAAAGTGACTTGCAATTGTAATAATTTTAAATAACATGAGAACTGAAGATAATCAGCTATCAAGACAGAAAATTAAGAAGTTTTAAGTAACAGCATGGGAGATTTCAATAGTTGAAATTTCAGTAATTTCAACTCAATGAGAATTTAATGGACACTCACTCCTAGAATTCACCAATCAAACGAAGTTTAGTCTAACCATAGAAACAGCTCAACCAATTACACTTCAGTGCAGAATCCACCTATCAAACCTCCCTCACATATAAAGCAAAAGCTAGCACAGCAACAGCTGCCCTGAAAATCCTCCAATGGAGTGTATGGAGATTCTGGACCCTCCCCGAAGATGGTGATTCAGGTCTGCGGTGGTGCCTAGCAATCTGCATTTTTAACTATCCCTCCTCTCCCATATGCTTCTGACAGGGGTGGTGGTCTCATCACATTTTGAGACGTCTAAAAAACGTCAAATATACAATACAGAACAGGTTACTTGATTGATGTCATAGCTGCACCCAAATGCATATGTTACTCACGAGCATTTCAAGTTTTTAATCTTGGCGTAACCACAAATGTTTCAAACACATAACCACCTCTAGAATAGTATTTCTCAAAACTCTGACACTCTGGAGCTAGGATTAAATTCAATATGCTTCCCATATAAGTGGAAATCCATAATCCTCTTTAGTGAACTGCAAGTCTTCAAATCCCTGACCCTTTACATGTCCAGTATCATCCTCAAGCAACTCATTCTACCCTCAAGCCAATCCCAACCACTACTCACTGGTCCTTTTATCTCAATGAATAATTCTTTAAATAAGCACCCTCCATTTGCCTCTTCAGGTTCAGGAAAATATTCATTCAAGCATTTGTTTCACGCAGGTCACCGTTGCTAAAAACCATAATTATAACACAGACTGCTAGTCCTCTATCTCAATGTCCTGCAGCACACCATAAACCAAACCAGAGGATTCTTTCAACATTTAGTGTGCAAATTCCAAAATGGCACGTTGGAATGTGCACTAGACTTTGGAATCAAAGATGGATTTGGGTTGAAATTATGATGTTGCCATTTTCCCTGTTTATGTTTGTTAAAGCTACCCATTTGCGGTATATTTCTGTTACAGCAGCACTAGATAACTAAGACAGAATTTGGGACCAAGAAGCAGAGTTCTGCTCTAATAGATGCCTAAACTGTGGAAGTGGTTTGGGTAACAGGTAGAAGCTGGAAGAGTTTTAAGGTGCTAAGAGTGAAAGCCTAGATTGCCTTGAAGAGACTGTTGGTAGAACTATGTATGTCAAAGGCAATTCTGGTGAGGGGTCAGAAGGAAGCTACAGAGAAAGTCTCTATTGTCTTGGTACGTATGGAGCCAGAATGTTGCTAGAAATGTGGGTGTTAAATGTGCTTCCGGTAAGGCTTTAAAAGAAAATGATGAGCATGTGACTGGACAATGGAGGAAAGGCGATGCTGTTTATTCAGTGGCAAAGAACCTGTCTGAATTATGTTGAAATGTTTGGTGGCAAGTAGAACTTGTAAGCCATGAACTTGGGTATATGGCTAATGAACATTTCTAAGCAAGATCTTAAATGGGCTGTGTGGTTTCTCCTTGCTGCTTATCGTAAAACACGAGACGAAAGAGATGGGCTTAAAAATGAACTGTGCAAAATGAAAACAGAACTTAAAAGATTGGGAAAATTCTGTTGTACAAACTAAGGATGTGTCCTAGAATGTTCACCAAGGACGTGACTACACACTCTTTTGTTAAAACAGATTAAACCTGTGACTGATGGATCTAAACAGCTACCACAGGAGAAAACCTGTAAGCTTAGACTGAAGGGGACAGAAAAAGAACAAAAGGAAAGGATTTGGTCTGCTTTTTTTTGGAATTCTACAGGCAGGAAACAGGCCAAAGGAACTATATCTGTTGTCCTCCTCCAAGAAAAGGACCACCCCTGGAGCAGCTGGGGAGATCAGAACTGTTGGAAAGAGCAGGCAAGCAGGGCCTTCTTGGTTTCAAAGGGCAGGACCCTGGTCACCTGGATCTCAAAGAGTGGGGCCACAGCCTCCTCGGTTTCAAAGAGTTGAATCTTTACTAACTCAGTTGCTGAGTGTGGGGCCACAGCCAATGTGTGCTAGAATATCGGGCCAGTGCTCAAACCCGAGGGGGTGGGGCTGACATGTCCAAGGGGCAGAAGAATGGGGGCTGCCAGGGATGAGGGGGTGGGGTCGCCACTCAAACAGACTAGGAGAATGGTGTACCTAAAGCCGAGGGAGCAGAGTTACCATCCCAGGGGGCCTAGAAGGTGGAGCCGAAGCCCAGGGCCAAGGGCCCTCTACCTAGAATTCAGAGGGCAAGCAGATGGTCTCAGGGAACAGAGCATTATTTTCATGTCTTGAGAGCTAATTTATTCTGCTGGGTTTTAGCCCTTCTTTCCCTCCAATTTCTCCCACTGGTAACAGAAATGTCTACCTTGTGCCTGTTCCCACTATACTTTGGAAACACGTAACTTGTGTTCTAGATTTCACAGGTTCACAGATGAAGAGGAATTTTGCCCAGGGATGGAATATGCCTGAAATTTAACCCATATCTGATTTAGACGCTTCGGAAAATGAGATTTTGGATCTGAAGTTAATTTAAGCTTTTTGGGATGATGTGATAGGGTGAATGTACTTTTCACGTGCCAAGGTAGAATGTTATCAATTATGTTCACCCAAAGCATGTGCCGTAAATCCTAACCTCTATACCTGTTGTTTGGAAACCCTGGTGGCATAGTGGTTAAGTGCTATGGCTGCTAACCAAAGGGTTGGCAGTTCAAATCTGGCAGGCACTCCTTGGAAACTCTATGGGGCAGTTCTACGCTGTTCTATAGGGTTCCTATGAGTTTGGTTTTTGGTTTATAGCTGTTGTTACAATCCCATTCAGGAATGGAGTCTCTCTGTTATGCTAACGAGCAGGATTAGTGCAGGGTACATCTTGAGTCAATCTCTTTTAAGATATAAAAGATTGAACAAACGGGAAGAAGCAGTGATGGGGGAAGAGAAATGCCAAACCACATAAAGACTGCCCAGGAGCAGAAGCTCAGAAGAGATAAGGACTTTTGTCTAGGGAGAGAAAGATTTCCCCTAGAGCTAGCTCTCAATTTGGACTTCTAGCCTCCTAAGCTGTGACAAAATGAATTTCTGTTAAAACCACGCATTTGTGGCATTTCTGTCATAGGAGCACTAGATAACCAAGAAAATGACTTCAGCAACTTAACCTTTCTAAAATCTCGTCAGCAGTGAAATTAAGATCATCACCTACCTCATAAACTAGTGATGACCAACTTACATAACAGCAACTTAACCTTTCTAAAATCTCGTCAGCAGTAAAATTAAGATTATCACCTACCTCATCAACTAGTGATGACCAACTTGCATAAACACAAACATTTAGTTCTGTTCTTGCTACACGGAACTCAAATGCTCAGAGCCTCCCCGACCTGTCATTTTACCTGCAAAGCACCAATAGCTGCGCTCTGGAAACGCAGATCTGTTTTGAAGTCCTGAGCAATTTCTCGCACCAGACGTTGGAAGGGAAGTTTGCGAATCAGAAGTTCAGTGGACTTCTGATAACGTCTGATTTCCCGGAGTGCCACAGTACCAGGCCTTTAAAAAAAAAAAAAGAAAAGGAAGAAAGAAATTGTTACCAAACACAAAAAGATAATCAGCCAGCTTCAAAGAAACACAAATTAAAAACAAAACATTCAGCTCGTATTCACCTTCCGTATCAAATTTCACTGTCCAATTTATGACCTCAACATTCAAGTCTAACAAACAGTAACAGTAACTTTAAAATAAAAAAGTACAAAACTAAAGTAGGTTCCTGCCAGGGAGCTTATCAAAGTTCCATTTATTTTCTTCAACTTTTAACTTGTACATATGAATCACTAACTTCTGTTTTAATTACGGCTCCGGAAGGTATCAGTTGCCATTAATAAAGAAGTCAAGATTGTTCAGGGAACACTCTCCTCAATTTCTTTCTACTCTCCCCCTTCCCATCTCAACTCTCAATTCTTTTAAAAGCTCTTCAAGACCCACCAACACAACTCAATGAGATTTTATTTAAAAATACACTTGTGGTGTTTAGGTTCAGTATCCCAGAATACTTTGACTACTGCCCATCCCTCATAAATTATTACGTTTCAGTTGTCATAATTGTGCAGTGTTTCTTCCATATGGAAAAGTTTATTACTAAGTGACTGTCAGCAAGAAATTTATCTCTAATTCTGACTTATTTCTTCCACTGCATGAGCTTTTATTTTAGGTTAACCATAAAATCATCTGCAGACAGAAGCCACCTAAGATGGACAACTTCTGCCCTCTAATGGTAGATGTCCTTAACAACACTGCTCAGATAGTTCAAAACCAAATGAGCTAATACTGAAGGAAATAAACCAGTGAAAGTAAACGAGAGCCTGGGACCACTTTACTCAAAAACAAACAAACAAAAAAACAAACTAAACTTGATTATTATTTTTTTACCTAAAGCAAAGATATCCCCCCAAAATGCATTTTAAAAACACATTACCATTAAAAACTTCTACCACTTTAGTAACTAAATGTTAATATTCCATTGACATTATTGATGTATTAAGTCTCCTTAGGCCTAAGGGTCAGATTACGGCTTCAAAATTAAAACATATTCCTAATAAAACCTAAGGCTTTATATCCTTCTCCCTCAAGTATTAGGAAATAATCAAGACAGGAAAACACATCAGTCTCTCCAAAGCAAAAAGTTTGCTTGTTATCCACCTTTTTGTTAGATTATACGGATACTGCTGCAGGAGATCACCTCTGTCCCGCATTTCTTTCCCTCTTCTGTTTTAATACCTGTAACGATGAGGTTTCTTCACCCCTCCAGTAGAGGGCGCACTCTTGCGAGCGGCTTTTGTTGCCAGTTGCTTCCTGGGTGCTTTACCACCGGTTGATTTGCGGGCGGTCTGCTTTGTACGAGCCATGGTATAGAGACCTCCTCACTTACCTACCAGCATCAAAAAAAAAAAAACAAAAAAAAACCCACTATATTCAACTACCAAACATATAAGTTTTTCTGTATCCCTTCCCCAAATCTGGAAATTACGGTATAAAAAAAAAAAAGTCCGTAATGTTATGTAATTTAAAAGCGTACAGATTACGTCTACCATCTAAATACCACTTCTTAAAACAAACTGTTAGCATTAATACCAATCATCTCTCAAAATACCAATCATGAGTAACAAAGAGCAAAACAAAAAGACCCCAGCAGTCTTTGCTCCAATTTCTTTAATTAAAGCAGAAATTAGAAATGTCTGTAAACATTTGATTCACCGACAAGTCAAAAGAACGAAGCCACAAACCACAGAGAGGTCGACTCAAATTACAGCAAAAAGGGCTTTAGCCCCCCCCCGCCCCCGCGTCTGGCAGTTGATGGATCGCTGTAAATATCTGAAAACGTTCATGGTTTTGCATCTTTCCAGTTATGTCGACAAAAACGCAGCTCGCAAAACAGGAGAGGAACAGCAGCTAGCACCAGCGAGCATTCTACAAAGCACTATCTCCCTTCTAGTCCAAAACAAGCTTCGGATCGGGAGGAAAAAAAAAAAAAACAGCGCCCCGCACCCAGGCTTTAATTCCCGCACGAGCTCGGCCGGCTGGTCCACCCCAAGCACCACATAAACTTTTGGGTTTGCCTCCTCGGGGCCCCCCGGCCCAGGGTCCCCCAGCCTGCCCACCTCGCTCCCAGCGTCTCGCGCAGGCACAAACACGGCTCCCCGACCAGAACAAGATGGAAACAATCGCAAAACGTATCCGATTCCCTTCCTAAGAAACAAAACACCAAATCGCTCGAAAATACCCTGATCCCCTGCCACGTGCCGCCCTCCAAAATGCAAAAGTTTTTTGCATTTCAAATACATCAAGTTTCCGCTTCTCCAAAAAAGGAAAAAAAATTCCCTCTTTAAAAATTTTCCTCCTTGTTTGAAATGGGGAAGAGAGAAACGGGGGAGAAAATATGATCGGTGACCAAAGAGAGACAAGATGGTGAAGCTTAGCAACAACTGTGGGGAAGCAGCAAAAAGCGAGTTACCCCAGGGTGGGAAGCCGCGGCGATTTCCACCCCTTTCCCGCCCGAAAACTGGGGGCCGGGACCCGGGGGCGGTAGTTAAGACGCCCGCGCGGGTCGTGGTGAAGGTCTGGGGTCCGGGGAAGGGGCGGCGGGAGGGATTTCACCGAAGAAAGGGGAGCTAGGGGCGCGGGGAGGAGGGCGAGCAGGCTCGGCGCCGCGGCGGTTGCTGCTGTTGGGCTGAGGCGGCGAGAGATTAGGGAGCTGCCGCCGCCTGAGGAGAGAGGGAAACTCGCTCTTCACCTCCGTTTCTGGGCCAAAAAGTTTGTGGGCTAAGCCGGAGGGGCTGCGGGTACCCTCCCCGCGCCACCAAGGCTCTGCTTGGGGCTGACGGGAAGCGGTGCTCGGTTCCGGGAAAGCGGGCAGACGGGGAAACTTACCCCCCTCTCCTTCGGCTGGAGCTCGGCGAGCGAGAGGCGGCGCTGGCGTTAGAGAGCGACGGCGGCGCGGTAGCGGCTGCGAACACAATTGAAAGATGGCTGACACCGAGGCTATCCCCCAACACACGCCGCCCCGCCCCCGCGCCGCGCGCCAGCCAATCACACACAATGGAGGGAAGGCTCGGCCCCGCCCCCGCTCCCCCGCTCGCGTCCCGCCCCCGCCCCTCCCCCCGCGCGCCCGTTCGCTCGCGCGTGCTCGCCCCTCCCCCGCGCGCCGCCCGCTCCCTCCTCCCGGCTGCCTCGCGCGGTGTGTGTACAAACACAAAAGACATGCTCAGGGGCCGCCGGCTCTCCGCCGAGACGGCCGCTCGCCCCCGCCTGAGCCCCGCTCCCCAGCCTCGCCTTCCCGCCCCGCTCCGTTCGCACACGTCGTCGAGCCCCCGAAGCCCGGGTTTGGGGCGCCAAAGGGGACGGGAGGGGGGAGGGGGGCGGGAGGAGACGCGACGGGTGAACGCCCGGCCTGCGGGCGTCTCGGGCCGCGCGGGAGAGGAGGGCGCGCGCGAGCCCCGGCGCGCGCCCGCGAGGGCCCCGGGCGGCGTGGGGGCGGGGAGGCGGTCGCGGCCCGCCGGGTCGCCGCGCCCCATCGAGAGCACTACCCAACAGGAAGCCTGCAAATAGCAGCTCCGTGGTTCCTCGCCCACTTTCGGATGGGACTGCTGGAAAGCTGTCAGGCCCTCGTCCCGCTTTCCCTCCGGGCGAACTGCGGCCGGGTCTGGGGCGCGTTTGCCCGGCTCGGACCTGCGGGTCGGGCCGCGGCCGGCAGACAACTTTATCTGCTTAGTCTGTGCCCTGGCCGCGGCGGGTCGCCGGTGCGCGGGGTGCAGGTCGCGGGCGGCAGCGCGGTCTCGGCCACCGGGGAGCCATCGCAGCTGGCGGGCTCCAGGGTTGAGGGCACGGGGCTCGCCCTTTTCCGGGGCTGGGGTGCCTCCTGCAAGATGGCTGTATTTTGTAAGCGTCTCAAACAGTGTATGGAACACACAGTTAACTGCATCCGGGCCCGAGGACCAGACCTGGCAGCGTCTGCCAGCCAGTGGGGGCCTTTTCACCGTCTCAATAGTAGGGCTCGGTAGCATTGCTTCAGAAGGCATTGGAACGGGTACTCAGATGTTGTCAGCTTCTGCATAGTTTAGACGAGGCAGAAAACGGCAGAAATAAGAAACGTGGTTTGGGGCTTATTACATTTACTCATTTTTCAGTTGTCTGTAGCGTGGGAAACACTCTCCATGATTCATGTTGTGCACATTATTTGCCAGTTGTTAGGCCTTAGAAATCTGAACCATCCCCAGATGGCACTGACAACGCTTCACAACTCTCTGTGAAGATTTTCAGCAGAAGGGTCTTGCAGACATCCCATAAGATAGTAAAGGAGATAAATTTCATAGATGAGGGGTACTAACTGCTGTTTGTAGTCTGAAGATCTCACAAAGCGTTTTAGTCATAAACATTATCCTAGAACAGATATATGGAAATCGAATATGAGGGAGGGAGTATATTTGTCCAAGGTCACTGAAGTGAGGAACAGACCCAGGAGAAACAAAAAAATCTAGACCTTCTATTTCATTATTATTTAATGAGTGTTAAGTGTCCGTGGTTGCTGTGCAGAACACACGCAGATACCAGCCTATCCTAAAAGCACATATGCAAAAAAGCCTCGGCTGAGCTGCCAGCCGAGAATCCTATCATTCGAGCCAAGAAGACTTTTTTTGTTTTGTTTTGCTTTGTTTTGGGGAAACCAAAATATTTGTTGTTGAATTTATCCAGGAGGGCTGTTCTACATCAATTAAGTTCGTCATGTCTTCAAGAATGTTAAATGATGTAGGTAATATTCTTTTTGTATGCTAGATGTTTCCATTGCTTCTATTTCTTGGCTTTAAAAAACATTTTTTAGGAAGGGAAAGAGTATTTTCAGTGAAATAGTTCTGATCTTGGATTATGTGAACCAACTCAACTGTCCATCTGTAAAATGGGAATAATAATGTTATCCGCGTGAAGGGAGGCCACAAGGCCTTTCTAGCTGTAGGATCTAGTACTTAGGCACCTGGATATGTATCTGGTTACCTATCTAGTGGCTTCAGGAAGTTTTTTAATTGAGCAAATATTTACTGAGTGCCAACTATGTGCCAGGCACAATCCTAGGTGCTGGGAATACTACAGTGAACAACACAAGCAATGTTCCTGCCCTCATGGGACTTAGGATATCTGGAAGCATTGCCTTGAATAGGGAATAGCACTGGCAGGGGGGCTTTGGAGTCCCAAGAACGGCAAGAACTGTAGCTGAAGGGAAAAAGGGAATTGTAGAGTCCAGATGATGGGGGGAGGAGAACTGCCAGGGCAGCAAACGGTTCCAAAGGCACAGGAGTCATTTCTAAATTGTCACAACTTCTAGAACCTTAGCCTAATAATGTCCTCAAAATTCAGAGTTAAAAAAAAAAAAAAAAGTCTCACCAAAAGAGAACCTACAGACTGGTAAAAATTTTTAGGCTACGATATATCTGACGAGGACCTAATCTCTAAAATCTATAGACTATTTCAACACCTCAACAAAAAGGTAAATAATCCAATTAAAAAATGGACAAAGGATATGAACAGACACTTCTCCAAAAGAGACGTTCAGGTGTTAGTAGACATATGAGGAAATGCTCGAGATCATTATCCTTTAGAAAAATGCAAATCAAAACTGCATTGAGATACCATCTCACCCCAACATTACTGGCACTAATCTAAAAAACAGAAAATAGCAAATGTTGGAGAGGTTGCGGGCAGATTGGAACTCTTATGCACTGCTTGTGGGAATGTAAAACGGTACAACCACTCTGGAAAATGACATGGCGTTTCCTTAGAAAGCTAGAAATAAGATCTAGCAATCCCACTCCTAGAAATATAACCTAGAGAAATAAGAGCCATCACACGAATAGACATGTGCACCTATGTTCATTGCAACATTACAACGGCAAAAAGATGGAAAGAACCTAAATGCCTATCGACAGATGAATGGATAAACAAATTAAGGTACGTACATACAATGGAATACTATGCAACAATAAAGAACAATGATATAACCTAGAGAAATAAGAGCCATCACACGAATAGACATGTGCACCCATGTTCATTGCAACATTACAACGGCAAAAAGATGGAAAGAACCTAAATGCCTATCGACAGATGAATGGATAAACAAATTAAGGTACATACATACAATGGAATACTATGCAACAATAAAGAACAATGATGAATCTGTGAAACATCGTGAATGAATCTATAGAACATTATGTGGAGTGAAATAAATCATGAAAGGACAAATACTGTGTGAGACTACTATTAAAAACCCAAGAAAAGGTTTACACACAGAAAGAAACAATCCTGGATGGTTATAAAGAGGAGACGGTTGGGGAGGGGAAATCACTAACTAGGTAGAAGACAAGTTAACTTTGGCGAAGGGAAGGACAACACACATTATAGGGGAAAGCAGCTCAACATGACCAAGGCAAATCTATAGAAGCTTCCTAGACACATCCAAACACCTTGAGGGACTGAGTTACTGGGGCTGAGGGCGGGGGACCATGGTCTCGGGTGACATCTAGGTCAATTGACATAACAGTTCATAAAGAAAATGCTCTAATCGTACTTTGGTAAGTAGCATGTAGGGTCTTAAAAACTTGGAAGTGGCCATCTAAGATAATCTATTGGTCTCATCATGTTCGGAGCAAAGGAGAATGAAGAAAACCAAAGACACAAGGAAAATAATGGACCACATGAAACACTAGCCTGAGCCCAGAAGAATAAGATGGTGCCCAGCTACCACCACCAACTGCTGTGACAGGGATCACAACAGAGGGTCCTGGGAGGACAGGGAGAAAAATGTAGAACAAAATTCAAATTCACAAAAAAAGACCAGACTTACTAGTCTGACAGAGACTGGAGAAATCCCAGACACTATGGCCCCCAGACACCCTGCTAACTCTGAACTGAAGCCACTCTTGAAGTCCATCTTTCAGCCAAAGATTAGATAGACCTATAAAACAATAACACATGTGAGGAGTGTGCTATTAGTTCAATCAAGTATACAGACCAAATGGGCAACACCCGTCCAAAAGCAAAGATGAGAAGGCAGGAAGGGACAGGAAAACTGGACCAATGGACATGAAGAACCCGGGGTGGAAAGGGAAAGGAGGAGAGTACTGACACATTGCAAGATTTACAATCAATGTCACAAACCAATTTGTGTTTAAATTTTTGAATGGGAAAAAAACAATGGGAAGAAGGGAAGCAAAAGCTTTTAAGTAAAAAAAAATTTCCCTGAATAGAATAGAATACTATGGCCAAGAATTTAGATTTGTTTATAAATTAAAAAGTAGAATGGAAAGGATTTGAAAAGCACCACTATTATTTTCTGCTTGGCACCTGTCAGTCAGTTCTCAATGAAAAAATCACTCCTGGTTCAGATGTTTGTGGCCACTCTAGTATTATCCTCCCCCACTCCCGCTTTACCACATCACTGTTTTTCTTTATTACGTTGCTCTAAGTCTGTCATATTTGTTTACTTGTTTATTATCTCCTCCTCAAGGAATATAAACTCCAGGATGGCACTGGGCTTATCGGTTTTTATCCAGTGGTCTAACACTGCCCCCCTCAGTTTGGAGTCTCCTTCCATTTGCGCTGTTGTTAGATGATGTTCAGTTGGTTCCAACTCTTAGTGACCCTATGTACAACGGAATGCAACACTGCCCAGTCCTGCGCCATCCTCACAATCATTGTTATGCTTGAGCCCATTGTTGTAGCCACTGTGTCAATCTATCTCATTGAGGGTCTTCCTCTTTTTTGCTGATCCTCAACTTTACCAAGCATGATGTCCTCCAGGGACTGATCCCTCCTGATAACATGTCCAAAGTATGTAAGATGCTGTCTTGCCATCCTTGCTTCCAAGGAACATTCTGGTTGTACTTCTTCCAAAACAGATTTGCTCATTCCTTTGGCAGTCCATGGTATATTCAATATTCTTCGCCAACACCACAATTCAAAGGCATCAGTTCTTCTTTCGTTTTCCTTATTCATTGTCCAGCTTTCATTTGCATATGATGTGATCGAAAATACCATGGCTTGGGTCAAGTGCACCTTAGTCTTTAAGCTGATGTCTTTGCTTTTCAACATGTTACAGAGGTCTTTTGCAGCAGATTTGCCAAATGCAATGCATCTTTTGATTTCTTGATTGCTGCTTCCATGGGCCCCCGTGTATCTGTCAGTTTTTTGTACTGTGGGGGCTTGCCTGCTGCTGTGATGCTGAAAGCTATGCCACTGGTATTCCGATACCAGGAGGGTTGCGCATGGCAGACAGGTTTCAGCTGAGCTTCCAGACTAAGACAGACTAGGAAGAAGGACCCAGCAATCTACTTCTGAAAAGAATTAGCCAGTGAAAACCTTATGAATAGCAGCGGAACATTGTCTGATATAGTGCCGGAAAATGAGCCCCCCCCCCAGGTTGGAAGGCACTCTAAAGATGACTGGGGAAGAGCTGCCTCCTCAAAGTAGAGTCAACCTTAATGACATGGATGGAGTAAAGCTTTTGGGACTCTCATTTGCAGATGTGGCACGACTCAAAATGAGAAGAAATAGCTGCAAACATCCATTAATAATTAGAACATGGAATGTGTGAAATACAAATCTAGGAAAATTGGAAATTGTCAAAAATGAAATGGAACACATAAACATCTATATCCTAGGCATTAGTAAGCTGAAATGGACTGGTATTGCCATTTTGAATCAGACAATCATACGGTCTGCTATGCTGGGAATGACAACTTGAAGTGGAATGGCATTGCATTTGTCATCAAAAAGAACGTTTCAAGATCTATCCTGAAGTACAACGCTGTCAGTGAAAGGATAATATCCATAAGCCTACAGGGAAGACCAGTTAATATGACTATTATTCAAAAGTATGCACCAACCACTAAGACCAAAGCTGAGGAAATTGAAGATTTTTACCAGCTTCTGCAGTCTGAAATTGATCAAACATGCAATCAGGATGCATTGATAATTACTGGTGATTGGAATGCAAAAGTTGGAAACAAGAAGTTGGAAAATATGGCCTTGGTGATAGAAATGATGCTGGAGATCGCATGATAGAATTTTGCAAGGCCAATGACTTCTTCACTGCAAATACCTTTTTTCACCAACATAAATGGTGACTATACACATGGATCTCACCAGATGGAATACACAGGAATCGAATCGACTACATCTGTTGAAACAGACAGTGGAAAAGCTCAATATCATCAGTCCAAACAAGGCCAGGGGCCGACTGCAGAACAGACCATCAATTGCTCATATGGAAGTTAAAACTGAAGAAAATTAGAACAAGTCCACGAGAGCCAAAGTACAACCTTGAATATATCCCACCTGAATTTAGAGACCATCTCAAGAATAGATTTGACACGTTGAACACTAATGACTAAAGTTGTGGAATGACATCAAAGACATCATACACGAAAAAAGCTAGAGGTCATTAAAAAGACAGAAAAGACCAAAATGAATGTCAGAAGAGACTCTGAAACTTGCTCTTGAACGTTGAGCAGCTAAAGCAAAAGGAAGAAATGAAATAAAAGAACTGAGCAGAAGATTTCAAAGGGCGGCTCTAGAAGACAAAGTAAAAGTGTTATAATGACACGTGCAAAGAGCTGGAGATAGAGAACCAAAAGGGGAGAACACGCTCAGCGTTTCTCAAGCTGAAAGAACTGAAGAAAAAATTCAAGCCGCGAGTTGCATTAGTGAAGGATTCTATGAGGAAAGTATTAAACAATGCAGGAAGCATCAAAAAAAGATGGAAGGAATACACAGAGTCATTACACCAAAAAAGAATAGTTGACATACAACCATTTCAAGAGGTAACATATGATCAGGAACCGATGGTACTGAAGGAAGAAGTCCAAGCTGTGCTGAAGCCATTGGTGAAAAACAAAGCTCCAGGAATTGATGGAATATCATTTGAGATATTTCAGCAAACAGATGCAGCTCTGGAAATGCTCACTCATCTATGCTAAGAAATTTGGAAGACAGCTACCTGGCCAACTGACTGGAAGAGGTCCATATTTATGCCTATTCCCAAGAAAAGTGATCCAACCGAATTCAGAAATTATTGAATAATATCGTTAATATCACAAGCAAGTAAAAGTGGCTGCAGCAGTATATCGACAGAGAACTGCCAGAAATTCAGGCTGGATTCAGAAGAGGATGTGGAACCAGGGGTATCATTGCTGATGTCAGGTGGATCCTGGCTGACAGCAGAGACTACCAGAAAAATGTTTACCTGTGTTTTATTGACTATGCAAAGGCAGTCAACTGTGTGGATCATAACAAATTATGGATAACAAGGTGCAGAACGGGAATTCCAGAACACTTAATTATGCTCATGAGGAACCTGTACATAGACCAAGAGGCAGTTGTTCGGACAGAACAAGGAGATGCTTGTGGTTTAAAGGTAGGAAAGGTGTGCGTCAGGGTTGTAACCTTTCATCATACCTATTCAATCTGTATGCTGAGCAAATAATCCTAGAAGCTGGACTATATGAAGAAGAACGGGGCATCAGGATTGGAGGAAGACTGATTAACAACCTGCTTTATGCAGATGACACAACCTTGCTTGCTGAAAATGAAGAGGACTTGAAGCACTTACCGATGAAGAACAAAGACCACAGTCTTCAGTATGGATTACAGCTCAACGTAAAGAAAAAAAAAAAAAAAATCCTCACAACTGGACCAATAAGCAACATCATGATAAATGGGGAAAAGTTTGAAGTTGTCAAGGATTTCATTTTACTTGGATCCACAATCAACACCCATGGAAGCAGCAGTCACGAAATGAAAAGATGCATTGCATTGGGCAAATCTGCTGCAAAAGCCCTCTTTAAAGTGTTGAAAAGCAGAGATGTCAGCTTGAAGACTAAAGTGCGCTTGACCTAAGCTATGGTGTTTTCAATCGCATCATATGCATATGAAAGCTGGAATGTATAAGGAAGACAGAAGAAGAATTGATGCCTTTGAATTGTGGTGTTGGTGAAGAATGTAGAATATACCATGGACTGCCAAAAAGACAAACAAATCTGTCTTGGAGGAAGTACAACCAGAATGCTCCCTGGAAGCAAGGATGGCAAGACAGCGTCTTACATATTTTAGACACATTGTCAGGAAGGATCAGTCCCTGGAGAAGGGCATCATGCTTGGTAAAGTAGAGAGCAAAAAAGAGAAAGATCCTCACCGAGATGGATTGACACAGTGGCTGCAACACTGGGCTGAAGCATAAAAATGATCGTGAGGATGGAGCAGGACCGGGCAGTGTTTCATTCTGTGGTACATAGGGTCACTATGAGTCGGAACCAGCTTGCTGGCACCTAACAACAACAACAGCTTCCATGGGTGTTGATTGTGGATCCAAGTAAAATGAAATCCTTGACAACTTCCGTTTTTTCTCCTTTCATCATGATGTTGTTTATTGATCAAGTTGGGGTCTCTCTCCATTTGGTACTCCTTCTTATTAGGTGATCTCATCTAGTTCCATGGAAACTTCCAAGTATGTACGAAAGTAGAACAGCATAAGGAAACCCCATGTACCCATCACCCAGCTTCAACAATTATCTACTCGTGACCAATCTCGTGTTTCATCTATGCCTCTACTTACCCCCACTTGAATTCTTTCGAAGCCAAGCCCAGACATCATACTGTTTCATCTGTAGATATTTCAGTCTGTACCTTAAGAGCCGAATAAATGGTTTATATGACTCTTAAAGCTGTTATACTCTATAGATTCTGCCTGTATTTGCCCTTTGTTGAAAAGTATAGATCATTTATCCTGAGGCTTTGGATCCCAGCTCTCTCTCTAAAACTGTCCATCCCTCAGTCTCGCTCACTAAATGGCATTTACTCAATTGCTCGACCAAAAGTACAGGCGTCCTCCTTGAACCTCCCCTTCTGTCGCCCTCATAGCTATGCCCTCAGCAGGTCCTGTTGGTTTTACCTCTGAGATGCTCCTTGGAATGACCTACTCTTTTCCTCCTGGCCTCTCACCTGGGCTCTCACCGTAACTTCCTATATGACCTTCCTTCTTCCACTCTTGTACCTCAGTATTCCATTCCCTACACAGATTAGATTTATAAAATGTTAATCAGATTGAGTCATATCCTTGCTTAAATCTGTTCAGTGACCTCTCACTGCTCTTGGATTTAAGATCCACACTGTGGGACCTGGCATCACTCCTCAACACCTCTGGTCTGTCAAGTCCTTCCCTGCCTTCTTAGGGTCATCACATGTGCTGTTTCTGAGGCTTGAATGCTCTTCCCCCTGCATTGCACAAGGCTGACTCATCTTGTAAGGTAACATTTCCAGACCTTCTCTGTATCATTTTACTCTTAGAACATGATCTTCTTTATAAGGTATGCCAAAGAAAAATGGAGGGAATTCGGGGTCATTTATATGAAATGTGACAAAAAATTATATATTTTTATATTGTGTAATCACTAACAAAAATCCTCATGACTGGGGCAATAAGCAACATCATGATAGCCGGAGAAAAGATCGAAGTTGTTGAGGATTTCATTTTACTTGGATCCACAACCAACACCCATGGAAGCAGCAGTCAAGAAATCAAAAGATGCATTGCATTGGGTAAATCTACGGCAAAGGACCTCTTTGAAGTGTTGAAGAGCAAAGATGTCACTTGAAGACTAAGGTGCACCTGACCCAAGCCGTGGTATTTTCAATCACCTCGTATGCATGTGAAAGCTGGACAGTGAATAAGGAAGACCGAAGAAGAATTGATGCCTTTGAATTGTGGTGTTGGCAAAGAATATTGAAAAACCATGGACTGCCAAAAGAATGAACAAATCTGTCTTGGAAGAAGTACCACCAGAAGGCTCCTTAGAAGCAAGGATGGCGAGACAGCGTCTTACATACTTTGGACATGTTGTCAGGAGGGATTACTCCCTGGAGAAGGACATCATGCTTGGTAAAGTAGGAGGTCAGCAAAAAAGAGGAAGACCCTTAATGAGATAGATTGACACAGTGGCCCCAACACTAGGCTCAAGCCTAACAATGATTGTGAGCATGGCACAGGACTGGGCAGCGTTTTGTTCTGTAGTACATAAGATCACAGTGAGTTGGAACCAACTTGACGGCACCTAATGACAGCAATCACTAACCAAAAAAAAAAAATCAAACCTATTGCCCTCAAGTCAATTCCAACTTACAGTGACCCTACAGGACAGAGTAGAACTGCCTCATAGGGATTCCAAGGAGCAGCTGGTGGATTTGAACAGCTGACCTTTTGGTTAGCAGCCTGACTCTTAACCGCTGTGCATAATCACTAGAAGAGAAAACACTAGGTTTTAGGGAAGATATTAAATATCAAACTTGTGTAAAGCTCCCAAAGAAAACACTTTTAAAGTTTTTAATGAGAAACTTTGAGCTTGCTTTCCAGGGTATAATTTTTTATATCAGGTTTTATGCTTGAAATGGCCATATGCAATTCCTGACCATGACGCCATAATGAAGATCTCTTCAAATCCTTGATCATCCTCACTATTTAACAACTTTGTTCACACAAGTGGATGATTAAAAAAAATTTTTTTTAATGTTTTTTTCCAATCATTCAAAAATGTTTGACAATTGAAGTTATATATTTAAGGCTTTCCCCTTTTTTCTATTAACAAATGTCATCTTGAAATTTCTTGTGAATGGATTTTGAACCCAATGAACTGTTTCTAAGGTTAAGTCTTTATAAATAGGAGACCCTGGGTGGTGCGAACGTGCTTGGCTGCTGACCAAAAGGTTGTAGGTTGGAGTCCACCCAGAGGTGCCTCAGAAGAAAAACCTGGTGATCTAATTCCCAAAAATCAGCCACTGAAAACCCTGTGGAGCACAGTTCTACGCTGACACACATGGGGTCACTTAGGCAGAATCGACTCTACAGCAACGAACTGGAATGGATTTAAAAATAATAATAATGCACTGTCCGGGGGCAGGATGAGAAGGCAGCAAGGGGTAGGAACTGGTTGAATGGACACAGGGAACCCGAGGAGGAAAGGGGGAGTGTGCTGTCACATTGTGGGAATCGCAACTAATGTCACAAAACAGTATGTGTATAAATTTTTGTGTGAGAAATTAACTTGAGCTGTGAACGTTCACGTAAAGCACAAATAAATAAATAAAGACTCCTCCCAGCACCATTGCAAAAAAGAAAAAAAAAACCCTATGGAGTAATTCTAGTCTATCACATGGGGCCGCTAAGTTGGAATTGATTTAATGGCATCCAGCAACACAACAAAAGTATCTGTAAGCAGAGATTTATAACTAAAGAGATATAAAATTAAAAAAAGTAATGACGTAGCTTAAATTTGCAGAATGCATGTTTACTGTTAGGACAGTCACTCTGCACCTGCCTTGGACACCACCAAAAAGGGCCTGTAAGCTACAGGTGGACAGAAGTGCCTGACATGAGCACAGAGATTCGGGTTGGCCACCCTGCCTGGCTGCCTCTTGGACTGAATGAATGCTCCCTGGGCACCTTGCAAGAGCATTCCTTGTGCTCCTTGTCGGTAACGGGCAACCCTCCACGCCCTGCAGGGCTAACGAATGGGTTCAGGGGTGGGAGTGCCTCCTTGGCTATGCTCAGTACATCACGGTGGAGCAATGTGTGGTGGGCACCACTCATCTGTTCAGCACTGCTGGGAGCATGCTGCACAAGGTTAGCCCCACACTGCTCAGGAGCCCTCAAAGGAACACCAAATGGGGCTGCTCACAACCAGAGGTGCTGGTCCCTTGGGCTGAGGAGACCCTTATCTCCCAGTAGTCCCACAGATCATAGTGAAGACCACTGGACTGCTCTGAGGTCTCAGCTCCAATGTCACCCCCTCAGAGAGCCATTCTTGAGTCCCTGTCTTCCCTGCCCCCACCCTATCATCCATTTTATACTCTATCACAGTTCCATGCTCTTTTTCTTCATAGCAAGACTTTCAAGCTGACGTTTCGCTTGTTTGCTGGTTTGCGGTCTTCCCCACTAGACTGTACATTTTGTGAGAGCAGGGAAGTTGATGTTTCGTACACTGCTCCATCTCCATGTCTTTGCATAGTGTTCGGCCTATGCTGGGCACTTAATAATTGATGGACGAATAAACAAAAACTGACAATATTTTATTAAATCTTACAATCAATTGCAAGATGCACTTTTTTTTCAGGATATTCAAAATGTGAAAAATGTACCTCTTAGAATCCATGAGCTATGGTATGTTGCCAGTATTCGCATCAGTAAAGGAGGATAATATTTTTCTCATGGTGAAGGTATGAGGATGAAATGGGATCGTGTGACAAGGGCTAACCGTCACTGTTAGCGTTCTATTAATTTTGAGTATGCATTAAGTGATTAACAGCATCTATTCTTGTTATCCCCTGCTCACCAAGCAACCTTGGGGTTGCAGTGGACTGTCTATGTAGGTTGGAGATGCCCTCCCCAGTATCAGGGAGACCTTCACATTCTCTTTGTAAATGGATACTCAGGTATTTTGGTTTCTACGTAAGTCTTTGTGAACTGGGTTAGTGTGGGTTTGCCTTGAAGAAGGAGTGTCAAAAAATTCAAGTGGGTTCTGAGACTCAAAACCCAGAGCTGTGCCTTGAGCCCTGGTGAATGAGTGAATGTAAATGGCATTTGTGAAACCTCTTGGTGGTAGATAGCCTTTGAGACACTCCCTCACCCCCTTCTTTCAAACTCCGGCGTTCTGACATAGTAGTCTTGGCACACCTCAAGTATTAAAAAACAGATAAGAAAATTCTTTTTTTTAGAGCCTTTAAAAGAAAAGAGATTATCACTTTTTTAAAGAAAATCCTATCTCATCCAATAACCCTATTAATTGCCTAAATTCAAGAAAAGAAAGTTTGATAAGTGCTAAGGAATTGAATCTTCTTCTGTAGGCTGAGAATGACACTATTTCACAGGGCTCACCTGCCATCAGGACAAAGTCGAGTTACCAGGGAGTCCCAAGCTGCCTGGTGCCATTTTTTAATAGTCCCGGCAATGGTGTTCCCCTTTTTCTAGTATCAGAGAAGAAAGTAAATTTGTTCTTTAAGCCCTCCCCTCACTCTCAGCGCAGAAAAAATATTTGACATAGCAGACAAGTTATCTTATCCTTTGCCTTATGCTGGGTTTTCTAGAGAAGCAAAACCAGTGAAGTGTGTATAAATAGAAAGAGATTTATCTCAAGGACATGGTTTAGAGGCTGGCGAGTCCCAAGTCCCTGGGTCAGGCATCAGGCTGGAGGGTTCTGCTGACTCATGTAGCTGTGGAGGCTGATGAACCCAAAATTGGCAGGCAATATGCCAGGCTGCTGACTTAAGTCCCTAGAATTGGAGGTCAGATGATGACAAGCTGGATGCAGGATCTAGAGCAAGCAATTGAGCTTTGCCAGAATGTCCATATGTATATTGGATGCAGGCCACATCCCCAAGGAAACTCCCCTTACAACTGAGTGGCTGATCTTATCAGATGACATCATGGAGGATGACTACATCATTACATAACTACCAAACTACATCACTTCTTAACTGCCAAACCACTGAGAATCACGGCCCAGCCAAGGTGACACACAACCTTCACCATCACATCTCAATTATATTAAGAATTTTTAATAGAGTTTATTTTTTTCTGATTATATTAAGAATTTTAATTACCAAATATATTAAACCATAAGTACTAAGCCTTTACCTAGACAACGAACATTTCTAAGTTACCTGGGTCTAAAAATCCGTATATCTCCCCTGTTTTTTTTGTAGTCTCAGATTTTTAGTCTCAGATGGTTTGTCCTTTCGTAGACTGGGATATGAGTGCTTAGGGATCCAGAAGACTTCCTGTTGAGACAATACACATTTCCTAGGACCACTTCAGACACTGACTTCCACCCACCACGAGACCCAGCCTAGATGCACTGTACCCAAGCCTCACAGAGGGAGCTCTCCCGGCCTCCTACGAGTCTTCAAACTCAGCCAATGAAAGCACTCCCTTCTAGGGATGGCAGATAAAATAGCGCATAGACATACTAAAAATTATTTGTTGGTTATCTGAAATTCAAATTTAGCTTTATGTCCTATATTTTCTTCACTAAATCTGACAAAGTTGCCCCCTGCTAGCATGCGAGGCCTCTCCTCAACTATCTGTGACCCCAACTCCATGGCAGCTCAGGCTGTTCTGAGCTGTTCTATAGCAACTGAACTTGGCTTCCTTCCATGGGCCTGGAGGGGTGGTGTCCACTTGCATTCTTGCCACATCCATCTTTCCCTTTCTATGTGAAAATTTGCTCCACGTAAGATCTCCATATACAAGGTAAGGTGTTCCCAGGCCCTCTCAGGTTCCTTAATCAGTGTCTTTCTGGGACCTTTAGAACACTCTGTGGTCACTGCAAAGCTCCATAGTCGGTGAGATTACTCTGTTCTCTCTCCTAAATATTCTGTCAAGGCACCTACCCCTAGGGAGCAGCCTGGGCCCTCATCACAGCTTACTAGTTCAAGGCCTGCTGTGATGGTGAACGCTGCCATCTGAGCTCAACTCCTACTTGAGCCCTTCACCGAGCTGAACCCCACCAACAATCCCTGTGGCACAACCAGCATAAAAGAAGAGCAAATGGGAAGAGCAGGGGCTTGGGAGTCAGACAGCCCTGAGTTTGAATCCCAGTTCTGCCACTTACTACCAGCTGAGTATTAACCTCTCTGGGCCTCAATTGCCTCATCTGTAAAATGGGAAAAATTAAAGCATAATAACAATCCCGCCTTACCAGGTCACTGTAAGGATTAGAGAGAATGAATATAGAGCACCTGGCACAGAGTCCAGGCTTCACAAGTGGGGGCTGTAGTGACAATCGCTGTGTTAAACCTGACTTCACTGCTTTGAAGAGGTGTCGTCTGGTATTGATCATTGCAATTTAAAGTAGAGAAAAAAAAAGTGTTTTTTTTTTTTTTTTTATAGGAACGCTCCCCAAGCACGCCCCCAAATTGTAATCTTTTTTTAAATAATATTTTATTGTGTTTTTGGTGAAGGAAACCCTGGTGGTGTAGTGGTTAAGTGCTACGGCTGCTAACCAAGAGTTCAGCAGTTCGAATCCGCCAGGTGCTCCTTGGAAACTCTATGGGGCAGTTCTACTCTGTTCTACAGGGTTGCTATGAGTCGAAATCGACTTGGCGGCAGTGGGATTTTTTGGTGAAAGTTTACACAGCAAGTTAGGTTCTCCTTTGACAATTCCCCACAAATCGATCAATGATATTAGTTACATTTCACACAATGTGTCAACATTCTCATTAATTGGTTCTGGTTGTTCCATTTCCAGTACTCTAGTTTCCCTGCCCCTTATCTTCTCATCTTTGCTTTGGATTAAAGGCTCACCTTTTGGACTCATACAGTTGTTTTTTTTTTTTTTTAGTAGAGCACCGATCTAACGGGTGATAACCTTTATTTTGTATGTCACTCTGCTTTTCTGTTAGAAGGTGATCTTAGGGGATAGTTTTGGTTCGAGATTTAAAGAGCATCTCAGGACCATAGTATTAGGGAGTCCTCTCTGTAAACTTTTTTTGAAGCATGAAAGTCCTGGCTATCTTTAGGGGGTTTTGTCATATTTTACTTGGCTTCAGTCTCCCTCGAGGTAGCTAGTCAATGTCCCTGAGTGTTTCTACATAAGGATTAAGGAAGAAGCTTAAGTAAGCAACAGCCGTGGTATTAAATAGGAGCCCACAGTGTCCCCCAATCTCTGAGATAGAAGAGTAACTGCAGAATCAGGAGGGAGGACAATCTCTCTGTGATGGTTCCACAGAAGGGTCAACACCTTTCTGAGAGAGAGAGAGAGAGAGAGCTAGAGATAAAAATAGAGAGAAAGAGAGAGAGGGAGAGAGAGACTGTTTTGGCAGTTTTCTGGTCTGATGAACAGTATCCTTGGATATTCTTCCTCAGTCATCAAGCACACCTACTACCACTCAAAATCAGCAGGAAAAGCCTCTTATTCCATGGAGGAGGCTCTTCCTGACTTTACACAAGACTCAGATATCTTTGTTTCCTACAAGAGTGATCAGCTCTTCCTTGTTTCTAGGTTATCATGAAGCCAAAAGTAGCTTATTCACACCTAGACTCACCAATAAAAAAGAGGTCTATTATTATTCCAAAGGCGAGGGTCCTCTGCCTTGGCCCCTTCGACTTATTAGGAAACAAAGAAACTCCAGCTTTACACATGAGTTATTCAGAAGTTAAGGAGTCCTGGTGTTGCACTGGTTAAGTGCTCGGCTGCTAACTGGAAGGTCGGAGGTTCAAACCCACCAGCTGCTCCAAGGAAGAAAGATGTGGCAGTCTGCTTCCATAAAGATTTATAGAATCTTTGAAAGTTTCTATGGAAACTCTACGGGGCAGTTTTGCTCTGGCTGTAGGGTTGCTATGAGTCAGAATTGACTCGATGGCAGTGGGTTTTTATAGAGGCTATAAAGAAGTTCTTTTCTGTATGACCTATTGCATATAGAAAAATTTTCATTCATGGGTATGGAATCCACCACTTTCTAGTTAGCCCAGTGCTTAGAAAATTTAGAAGTTAATATGTGTGTCAAGAAGTGGGTAAAGATAATTGAAAACATTGATCCAAATAATTCTGGATAAAAATAGAAGGTATTTGGGCTCAATAAAGTTTTTTCTCGGTTTATTACAGTACATGTTTTTCCTTTTTTAACTGTGGGACTGTCTTACAATGGACTCAAACATACCCACAATCATGAGGATGGCTCAGGACTGGGCAACGTCTCATTCTGTTGCATATAAGGTTGCCACGAGTCGGAGCCAAATCGATGGCAACCAACAATAACAATAGTATGACACTCTAGAAAAATTGACCAATTCTTGATAGGTAAAAATATTATCTAATGCAGCCATTTTTAGAGTTTTTAAGGTAAATTTCTGATAACTGTTTGTGACTGATCTTAGTAAAATGGGCTCTTGAGCAGGTATAGCTGGAATCCCAGGCTGCTACTTACTTAAGTTGTTACCTGACCTTCATAAGCCTGTTTCTTCATCTCTAAGTGGAACAAAACAATATGTACCCATAGGGTTGTTCTGAGGATTACATGAGAAAATGTATATACTGTACTCAGTACAGTGCCTGGCACATCATTAACGCTCAGTAAACATTAGCTATGTTTGTTATTATTACATCACGGCTATTATTATGAAAGGGCCCATCAGATAGGTGATAAAAGCACAGAATAAGCAGGAATGTTTAAGACTCTTGGCATTTGATATTATCAATTCATTAGTCTACCATTCCTGAATAGCTAAATTTCTTTTGGATTAGTTGTTGTTGTTGGGTGCCATACAACAGAACAAAACACTGCCCGGTCCTGCGTCATCCTCACAATCTTTGCTATGCTGGAGCTCATTGTTGCAGCCACTGTGTCAATCCATCTCATTGAGGGTCTTCCTCCATCTTGTTGAGGGTCTTCCTCTTTTTCAATGACCTTCTTTCTCAAGCATGATGTCCTTCTCCAGGGACTGGTCCTCCGGATAACATGTCCAAAGTATGTGAAACAAATCTCGCCATCCTTGCTTCTAAGGAGCATTCTGGCTATACTTCTTCCAAGACAGATTTGTTTGTTCTTCTGGCAGTCCATTTTTTTTTTTTCCTTTGGATGAATTCAAACCAAACCAAACCCACTGCCATCGAGTCAAGTCCAACTCATAGCAACTCCATAGGACAGAATGGAACTGCCCCATAGGGTTTCCAAAGAGAGGCTGGTGGAGTCGAACTGCTGACCTTTTGGTTAGCAGCTGAGCTCTTAACCACTACACCACCAGGGCTCCTTAGATTAATTAGGGAACTGAAAATGAATGTCTTTAAGTGTAAAAAATATGCATTGCTGCATTCTTCTCATGAATTTCTTTGCCTTTAGTTTTACCCTCTCTCAAATCCACTGCCTGCCCTGCTGCCAAAGTGGTGTTTATACCGTAAAATCTGATCATGGCACTCCCCTGCTTAAAATGCCTGACTCTTCCCCACAGCCCAAGTGCCTTCACCTGGCAGAAAAGGTCGTTTAGGACTAAGTCCCTGATCATTCTCCAGCCTTCCCTCCAGAGATTTCCTGCCTTGAAATATGTGCTGGTAATATGAAAATAAGGGGCCCTAGTGGCACAATGGAAACCCTGGTGGCATAGTAGTTAAGCCCCACAGCTGCTAAAAAAAGGTCAGCAGTTCAAATCCACCAGGCGCTCTTTGCAAACTTAATGGGGCAGTTCTACTCTGTCCTATAGGGTTGCTTTAGGTCAGAATTGACTCAATGGCAACTGGTTTTGTTTTTTTTGTTTTGTTTTTTTTAGTGGCGCAGTGGTTAATTAATTGCTTGGCTGCTAATTAAAAGGTCTGCGGTTTGAACCCACCAGTGGCTCTGTAGGAGAAAAGACCTGGCAATCTGCTCCAGTAAAGATTGTTGTTGTGTGCCATCAAGTTGATGTCAACTCATAGCAACCTTATAGGACAGAGTAGAGCTGCCCCATAGGGTTTGCTAGGCTTAATCTTTATGCGCTCTCGGCTGCTAACAGAAAGTCTGTCTGTTTGAACCTGCCAGCCGCTCTGTGGGAAAAAAGACTTGAAAATCTGTTCCCATAAGGATTATGCCTAAGAAACCCTATGGGACAGCTCTACTCTGACTTACTAGGTTGTTATGAGTCAGCATCGACTCCACAGGACATAACGACAATATAAAAATGCTTGCCTCTGTCTCTTCATTCATGCTGTTCGTTCTTCCTGGGACACCCTTCCACCTTTTCTTCAGCTGACCTACTCCTACTCATCCTTTAAGGCTCAAAAAACTAAAAGTTTGTATACAAGTATTATGTTTATGTATATTGATATATTAATATCCTATATTGAAAAGAAATTAAAATATCTGAAAATACAGAAATCAAGGTCTTAAAAGTGCTTATCTAATTTCTTTCTTAAAATAAGAAAAAAAAAGTAAAATATTTAAAAATTAAAAAAAAAAACAAACCAGCGACTATGTGGGCAGCTCCTGTCTGGAGAAGACATGAGAGGGCAGAGGGGGTCAGAAGCTGGCTGAATGGACACGAAAATAGAGAGGAGTGTGCCGTCTCATTAGGGGGAGCGCAACTAGGAGTATATAGCAAGGTGTGTATAAATTCTTCTATGAGAGACTGACTTGATTTGTAAACTTTCACTTAAAACACAATAAATGTTTTTTTTTTTTTTTAAAAAAGCCGTTTAAAGAAAGTATCATTTCTCCCCAAACACGTCCCTGATCCCAAGGTCTTCCTTGATGTTCCCACAGAACTCCATGAAGGCCTCCAGGGAAGAATGTATCATGTTCAAGTCCATTCCGATTCATGGCGGCCTCATGTGTCTCAGAGGAGGGCTTCCATGGCCGTAGTCTTTCAGAAGCAGACAACCTGGCCTTCCTTCTGAGTCTCTTCTGGGCCTGTTCAAAATACCAACCTTTCTGTTAGTAGCCGAGCGCTTAACCATCAGCACCGCCCAGGGATTCCGTCCTTTCTCAGTAGGGCAAGGGCTATCTTTTCACCTTTGTAGCAAGTGCCTAGCACAGTGCACTCAATACACAGTGAGCACTCAACAGACGTTGAGCTGACCTGAACTGCCCTTGCCCACACCCAGTGAGCAGCCAGCAGAGCCAGTAAAGAGCTGTGGGCGGGTCCTAGGCACCATGTGTAAAGGATGAACTCCAGAGCAGAGTCATTTATCTGCATCTGTTTTTCCCAGTTGCTGTGTTGACAGTCACTGTGCCTTTTCCCAGTTTGTGCTCTTCAGTTTTTTTCTGACTATAGATGTGGCTACTGTATCAATCCATCTCACTGAAGGTTTCCCTTGTTTTCGTTGACCCTTTACCAAACACGATGTCCTTCTCTAGTGATGAGTCTTTCCTGATGGCGTGTCCAAAGTAAGTGAGCTGAAGTCTCACCATCCTCGCTTCTAAGGAACATTCTAGTTGTATTTCTTCTAAGTTCGTTCTTCTGGCAGTCCTTGGCGTATTCAATATTCTTTTCTAACACCACAATTCTTCTTCGGTCTGACTTTTCTTCCCTTTGCATGCATACGAGGTGATGGAAAAGACCATGGTTTGGAACAATGTTCTGCTATTCATAAAGTTTTCATTGGCTGATTTTCAGACATAGATTGCCGGCCCATTTTTCCTAGTCTGTCTTAAGAAGCGCCGTTGAAACTCGTCCACCATGGGTGACCCTGGTGGTATTTGAAGTCCCGGTGACATAGCTTCCAGCATCACAACACACACAAGCCACTACAGTACAACAAACCGACAGACAAGTGGTGGAGCATTATACTAAGAGCCTCATAATAAGTTGTTAAAATCCAGAAATATATATATTTTACAAAGAATGTAAATTGCATCTGAGCGCGTAGCACAAAAGCTGCAGTAATTTTCAGAGGAGTTAGTGTCTAATATAAGATTCCTCAGCTAAGGAGAGTGAATAATATTTCACTGGCCATGTATCAGCAGTTAGCATATTAGTAGCACTTAGTAAACACTTTTCTTTCTGTCACGTTTACTTCCTCCAGGTGTTGAGGTGCTGCTATCGCTTAGCCCCCAAAGAGATGCAGTAGCTGGGCTGAGCCTCAGGAGCTCAGGAGCCCCAGCCACAGGATCCTCAAGCTCAGTCACTCGGCTGCCCCGGAGCGTGGTTTCCAGAGCAGGAGAGCGAGGCTGAAGGGCCAGGACACTTGATCCAAGCTCATTCAATGTACCAAACTAGTGTGAAAGGGCCTGGCTCTTCGTCGGTGGCCTGTAAATGTGATTTTCTCATTCCCTTAGTCAAGGAATAGCCATTAGGTTTGTGTCTAGCCACAATTTAGTTCTATATAAGAAAATAAGTTGTTGTTGTCTTGTTTTGCTGTTGACTGCCTTTGAGCTGGCCACCCAGTCAAGGCGACCCCATGCACAGTAGGGTAGGACTTGTGATCCATAGGGTTTTCATTGGCTGATTTTTGGAAGTAGATCACCAGGCTTTTATTCCTAGTCTGTCTTAGTCTGGAAGCTCCACTGGAACCTACTCAGCATCATAGCAACAGGCAAACCTCCTCTGACAGGCGCTGGCCAGAAATCGAACTCAGTCTCCCAGATGGAAGGTGGGAATTCTATCACTAAAACGCCACTGCTCTGAGAAAATAATATAATCGTCCCCATATATTGTATCTACGAGTTGAAAAGACCAACGTGGGGCCACAACGCCTTCCATGATATTTGCATAGAAGGCGCACTCTTTGTGTGAAGCAGTGCACCTAAAGCTTTTTGGAGTTTGGCCTCAGGCTCTAATTTGCCAAAAATCTTTTTTTTTTTTCTTTTATGAAACAGCTACCCTAACCGTGATTGCCGCGTGCCAGTGCCCCCACCTGCCTTGCTGGGTTTCACAGTAACCCACAGATACACCTTTGGAAATTGGGGTTTGGACAGTAAATCTTTTTTCCCTATTCACCTGGCTTAAATGACACTCCACTTCAGTGTACCATCTTCCATATATAAAAAGGAGCCCTGGTGGCACCGTGGTTAAGAGCTGGGCTACCAACCAAAAGGTTGGCAGTTCGAATCCACCAGCCACTCTGTGGAAGAAAGATGTGGCAGTATGCTTCCATAATTATCGCAGCCCCAGAAACCCTATTGGTCGGCTCTGCTCTGTCCTAGAGGGTTGCTACGAGTTGGAATAGAATCGATGGCAATGAGTTTGGATTTTTTGTTTACATATTTAAAAAAGACAAAAAAAACCCATTGTCATCGAGTCGGCTCTGATTCATAGTGACCCTTATAGGACAGCATAGAACTGCCCTATGGAGTTTCCAAGGCTGTAATATTTATGAAAGCAGATTGCCACATCTTTCTCTCACAGAGCAGCTGGTGGGTTTGAACCCCCACCTTTTTGGTTAGCAGCAGAGCTCTTAACCACTGCACCACCAGGGCCACTACCTTCCTTATAAAAAAAACAAACAAGCCAAACCTGTTGCCCTCCAATCGATTCTGACTCATAGCGACCTTATAGGACAGCGTAGAACTGCCCCATACGGCTTCCAAGGAGCTGCTGGTGGATTCGAACTGCCGACCTTTTGGTTAGCAGCCTTAGCTCTTAACCACTACCCCACCGTATAGAACCAAAAAACCAAACCCATTGCCGTTGAGTCGATTCCAACTCATAGAGACCCTATAGGACAGAGCAGAACTGCCCCATGGAGTTTCCAAGGAGTGGCTGGTGGATTTGAACCACCGACCTTTTGGTTAGCAGCTGTAGCACTTACCCACTACACAATGGCACCGTATGGTACCTGTTTATTATCCATTTTGTACATGTACTTATTTACTATGTAGGAAGTAGCACCTTGTTCAATGAAAGTGTCGTGAGAAACACTTCAAAACTTCATCTCAACAATTTGGTGTTTTGTCAACGATGACGTGGAACAAACATCCTCATACATGGCTGAAAGCTGTACAAATTGGTACAAACTTTTTGAAAAGCAATTTCTAATCATACCAAGAAGCATAACAATGTTCATACTCTGAGACTATAATTCGGCTTCTAGAAGCTAAACTAAGAAGGAAAAATTAAAAATATGTCTATACAATGTATGTACAATGATGTTTATTATAGACTTATTAGTAACAGTAAAAATTATAACAAATAGAAATATCATTAAATATACTCAAGCAACTCCCTGAATGAAATATTATCCTGCCATTAAAATGCTATTTTTAAAAATAAAACCAAATACTTACTAAAAATGTTTTAAAAAGTGGAATGTTGGTTGGAAAAAGCGGGATATGAAATTCTGTATTTATTTTGGTAAAACACTGGAAAATGATTCCCTTCTCTATACCCTTATGCTGCTATTATGGGGATATGGTTTTCTTCCTAATTTTCCAAAATTTTAACAACATGATTATATGATTTTTATAATGGAAATATTTTTATTTAAAAAAAAAACTAATGTAAGTACAGTTGGAACCATATGCCACTGTGATGAGAATTTTCAGAACTAAAAACACTTGGACACATGGCCTGACTTACGGTCTGGCAACAGGACACAGGGTTTGAAATTGGAATTATTCCCCCAAATCCAGGACACATGCTTACAAGTAGATAAGCTGATAATGATGGTGGCAAGCCAGAAGTGAATCCCGTGGCCAGCTTTATCTGAGGGAGCCCTTCCAGATGCGATGCTGCCGATGGCTCAAGGCCACCTACGGTGCCATAGCCCCAGGGCAGTGCAAGCTGTCAGGGGACCAGATAAAATCTGCTATATTACCCGTGTGGATCAAACAGTGAGTTTTTCCAGCTGTTCTCACACCCAGGAAACTTCTCTGTTGGTAGTGTCATCACCCTACACAAAGGCAAGCCTCTTGTCAGTTCTAACTCACACAAAGTACCCGCACAAAAGCATTACGATGTCTTAACATTCTTTTGGAGTCCCCGAGGGATGCAAATGGTTAAGCGCTGAACTACTAACCACCCAGAGGTGCCTCTGAAGTAAGGCCTGGCGATTTGCTTCTGAAAACTCCTATGGAGCAGTTCTACTCTGCACATACGGGGTTGCCATGAGTCTGAATGGATGTGACGGCAACCAACAACAATCCATCACGTAGCACGTTTTTGTTAGAGTTCAAATGACCAAATTCTGCTACTTTTCCTCTCTCCCAGGATATTAACTTTGCCCCTCCTGGGAGAAGGACCTTCCTCCTAGCCTCTGCATTCAACAAGTACATCCAGGATGATACACTAAAGAATAAGCCAGATGCTCACGGTGGTTGTTGTTTTCTTCTCTCTATCTCTCTGCTATTATTACACAAACTACAAATTGAGTTTTAAGAAAAAAGGTATCGCTGAATGTCCTGAAGATTAATTCATTCATCAGGTCATTTTTTCATTCATTTATCAAAGGATTAATTTGAACAGCAGAAATTTATTACATATTGGAATTAAAAAGCACAGAAAAACATTTTCCCCCCACTTCATAGGGTAAATCAGGGTCACAGATTAAAAAAATATCTATATGAGGATCTTCGGCATGGCACTCCAGAAATTCCTGCGGGACGGGGTCATGTGCTTAGAATCCGGTGACTAGAGTGAGATGGTACTAGCCTGTTCCTTAGGGAGGTGGGCTCCGGGTGGGGTAGAGGAAGGGGGCAGAGGAATTGCCTGGACAGAGTGGGTATCACGGATTGAATTGTGCCCCCCAAAATACGTGTTGACTTGGCTAGGCCATGATTCTCAGTATTGTGTGATTGTCCACCATTTTGTCATTTGATGTGATTTTCCTATGTGTCGTAGATTCTATCTCTATGATATTAATGAGATGGGGTTATTGGCAGTTATGCTAATGGAGCAGGACTCAGTCTACAAGATTGTTCTTGTTGTTATTAGGTGCCATCAAGTTGGTTCCAACTCATAGCAACCCCATGTAGCACAGAACGAAACACTGCCTGGTTCTGAGCTATCCTTACAATCATTGTTAGACTTGAGCCCATTGTTGCAGCCACTGTGTCGATCTATCTCCTTGCTGGTCTTCCTCTTTTCTGGTGACCCTGTACTTTACTAAGCTTGATGTCCTTCTCCAGGGACTGATCCCTCCTGACAACATGTCTAAAGTATGTAAGATGTAGTCTCGCCATCCTTGTTTCTAAGGAGCATTCTGGCTGTACTTCTTCCAAGACAGATCTGTTCGTTCTTTTGGCAGCCCATGGCGTGTTCAATATTCTTTGCCAACACCACAATCCAAAGGCGTCAGCTCTTCTTCTGTCTTCCTTATTCATTGTCCAGCTTTCACATTCATATGAGGTGACTGAAAATACCATGGCTTGGCTCAGGTGAACCTTAGTCTTCGAGGTGACATCTTTGCTTTTCAAATCTTCAAAGAGGTTCTTTGCAGCAGATTTGCCCAGTGGAATGCGTCTTTTGATTTCTTGACTGCTGCTTCCATGGCTGTTGATTGTGGATCCAAGTAGAATGAAATCCTTGACAACTTCAATCTTTTCTCCATTTATCATGAGTGGCTTATTGGTCCAGTTGTGAGGATTTTTGTTTTCTTTATGTTGAGGTGTAATACATGCTGAAGGCTGTGATCTTCAATCTTCATCAGTAAGTGCTTCAAGTCCTCTTCATTTTCAGCAAGCAAGGCTGTGTCATCTGCATAAAGCAGGTTGTTAATTAGTCTTCCTCCAATCCTGATGCCCTGTTCTTCTTTATACAGTTCTGCTTCTAGGATTATTTGCTCAGCATACAGATTGAACAGGTATGGTGAAAGGATACAACCCTGACGCACACTTTTCCTAACTTTAAACCACTCAGTATCCCCTTGTTCTGTCCGAACGACTGCCTCTTCACCTATGTACAGGTTCCTCTTGAGCACAATTAAGTGTTCTGGAATTGCCATTCTTTCCAATGTTATCTATAATTTGTTATGATCCACACAGTTGATTGCCTTTGCGTAGTCAATAAAACACAGGTAAACATCCTTCTTGTATTCTCTGCTTGCGGCCAGGATCCATCTGGCATCTACAATGATATCCCTGGTTCCACATCCTCTTCTGAATCCATCCTGAATTTCTGGCAGTTCCCTGTCGATACACTGCTGTAGCCACTTTTGAAAGATCTTCAGCAAAATTTTGCTTGAGTATGATGCTAATTATACTGTTCGACAATTTCTGCATTGCATTGGATCACCTTTCTTGGGAATAGGCGTAAATATGGATCTCTTCCAGTCAGTTGGCCAGGTAGCTGTCTTTCAAATTTCTTGGCATAGAGGAGTGAGCACTTCCAATGCTGTATCTGTTTGTTGAAACATCTCAATTGATATTCCGCCAATTCCTGGAGCCTTTTTTTCACCAGTGTCTTCACTGCGGCTTGGACTTCTTCCTTCAGTACCATTGGTTCCTGATCATATGTTACCTCTTGAAATGGTTGAACGTCGACCAATTCTTTTTGGTATAATGACTTTGTGTATTCCTTCAATCTTCTTTTTTTTTTTTTTTACTAACTTTTACTGAGCTTCAAGTGAACGTTTACAAATCAAGTCAGACTGTCACATATAAGTTTATATACACCTTACTCCGTACTCCCACTTGCTCTCCCCCTAATGAGTCAGCCCTTCCAGTCTCTCCTTTCGTGACAATTTTGCCAGCTTCCAACTCTCTCTATCCTTCCATCCCCCCTCCAGACAGGAGATGCCAACACAGTCTCAAGTATCCACCTGATATAATTAGCTCACTCTTCATCAGCATCTCTCTCCTACCCACTGTCCAGTCCCTTTCATGTCTGATGAGTTGTCTTCGGGAATGGTTCCTGTCCTGGGCCAACAGAAGGTTTGGGGACCATGGCTGCCGGGATTCCTCTAGTCTCAGTCAGACCATTAAGTATGGTCTTTTTATGAGAATTTGGGGTCTGCATCCCACTGATCTCCTGCTCCCTCAGGTGTTCTCTGTTGTGCTCCCTGTCAGGGCAGTCATCGATTGTGGCTGGGCACCAACTAGTTCTTCTGGTCTCAGGATGATATAAGTCTCTGGTTCATGTGGCCCTTTCTGTCTCTTGGGCTCTTAGTTATCGTGTGACCTTGGTGTTGTTCATTCTCCTTTGATCCAGGTGGGTTAAGACCAATTGATGCATCTTAGATGGCCGCTTGTTAGCATTTAAGACCCCAGATGCCACATTTCAAAGTGGGATGCAGAATGTTTTCATAATAGAATTATTTTGCCAATTGACTTAGAAGTCCCCTTAAACCATGGTCCCCAAACCCCCGCCCTTGCTCCGCTGACCTTGAAGCATTCATTTGATCCCAGAAACTTCTTTGCTTTTGGTCCAGTCCAGTTGAGCTGACCTTCCATGTATTGAATATTGTCCTTCCCTTCACCTAAAGCAGTTCTTATCTACTAACTAATCAGTAAAAAATCCTCTCCCACCCTCCCTCCCTCCCTGCCCATGACCACAAAAGTATGTGTTCTTCTCAGTTTATACTATTTCTCAAGATCTTATAATAGTGGTCTTATACAATATTTGTCCTTTTGCCTCTGACTAATTTCGCTCAGCATAATGCCTTCCAGGTTCTTCCATGTTATGAAATGTTTCACAGATTCGTCACTGTTCTTTATCGATGCGTAATATTCCATTGTGTGAATATACCACAATTTATTTACCCATTCATCCGTTGATGGACACCTTGGTTGCTTCCAGCTTTTTGCTATTGTAAACAGAGCTGCAATAAACATGGGTGTGCATATATCTGTTTGTGTGAAGGCTCTTATTTCTCTAGGGTATATTCCGAGGAGTGGGATTTCTGGGTTGTATGGTAGTTCTATTTCTAACTGTTTAAGATAACGCCAGATAGATTTCCAAAGTGGTTGTACCATTTTACATTCCCACCAGCAGTGTATAAGAGTTCCAGTCTCTCCGCAGCCTCTCCAACATTTATTATTTTCTGTTTTTTGGATTAATGCCAGCCTTGTTGGGGTGAGATGGAATCTCATCGTAGTTTTAATTTGCATTTCTCTAATGGCTAATGATCGAGAGCATTTTCTCATGTATCTGTTAGCTGCCTGAATATCTTCTTTAGTGAAGTGCGTGTTCATATCCTTTGCCCACTTCTTGATTGGGTTGTTTGTCTTTTTGTGGTTGAGTTTTGACAGAATCATATAGATTTTAGAGATCAGGCGCTGGTCTGAGATGTCATAGCTGAAAATTCTTTCCCAGTCTGTAGGTGGTCTTTTTACTCTTTTGGTGAAGTCTTTAGATGAGCATAGGTGTTTGATTTTTAGGAGCTCCCAGTTATCTGGTTTCTCTTCGTCATTTTTGGTAATGTTTTGTATTCTGTTTATGCCTTGTATTAGGGCTCCTAGGGTTGTCCCTATTTTTTCTTCCATGATCTTTATCGTTTTAGTCTTTATGTTTAGGTCTTTGATCCACTTGGAGTTAGTTTTTGTGCTTGGTGTGAGGTATGGGTCCTGTTTCATTTTTTGGCAAATGGATATCCAGGTATGCCAGCACCATTTGTTAAAAAGACTATCTTTTCCCCAATTAACTGACACTGGGCCTTTGTCAAATATCAGCTGCTCATATGTGGACGGTTCAATCTTCTTTTGATGTTTCCTACATCGTTTAATGTTTTCCTCACAGAATCCCTCACTATTGCAACTTGAGACTTGAGTTTTTTCTTCAGTTCTTTCAGCTTGAGAATGCTGAGCATTTGGTTTTCTATCTCCAGCTCTTTGCACATGTCATTATAATACTTTACTTTGTCTTCTCGAGCCGCCCTTTGAAATCTTCTGTTCAGTTCTGTTACTTCATTATTTCCTCCTTTTGCGTTAGCTGCTCGATGTTCGAGAGCAAGTTTCAGAGTCTCCTCTGACAACCACCTTGGTCTTTTCTTTCTTTCTTGTCTTTTCAATGACCTCTTGCTTTCTTCATGTATGATGTCCTTGCACAACTCCTTTGATCTTTGGTCATTAGTGTTCAACACGTCAAATCTATTCTTGAGATGGTCTCTAAATTCAGGTGGGATATACTCAGGGTTGTACTTTGGCTCTTGTGGACTTTTCTCTGATTTTCTTCAGTTTCTAACTTGAGCTTGCATATGAGCAATTGATGGTCTGTTCCGCAGTCGGTCCTTGGCCTTGTTCTGACTGGAGATATTGAGCTTTTCCATCGTCTCTTTCCACAGGTGTGGTGGATTTGATTCCTATGTATTCCATCTGGGAAGGTCCACGTGTATAGTGGCTGTTTATGTTATTGAAAAAAGGTATTTCCAACGAACAGGTTGTTGGTCTTGCAAAATTCTATCATTTGATTTCTGGCATTGTTTCTATCACCAAGGCCATATTTTCCAACCACAGATCCTTCTTCCTTGTTTCCAACTTTTGCATTCCAATCACCAGTAATTATCAATGCATCCTGATTGAATGTTAATCAATTTCAGACTGCATGAGCTGATAAAAATCTTCAATTTCTTCATCTTTGCCGTTAATGGTTGGTAGGTAAATTTGAATAATAGTCATATTAACTGGTCTTCCTCTTAGGCGTGTGGATATTTTCCTATCAGTGACAGAGTTGTACTTCAGGATAGATCTTGAAATGTTCTTTTTGACAATGAATGCAATGCCATTCCTCTTCAATTTGTTATTCCCAGCATAGTAGGCTATATGACTGTCTGATTCAAAATGGCCAATACCAGTTCATTTCAGCCCACTACTGCCTAGGATATAGATGTTCATGTGTTCCATTTCATTTCTGATGATTTCCATTTTTCCTAGATTCATACTTCGTACGTTCCAGGTTCTGATTATTAATGGATGTTTGCAGCTGTTTCTTTTCATTGCAAGTCGTGCCACATCAGCAAATGAAGGTGCCAAAAGCTTTACTCCATCCATGTCATTAAGGTCGACTCTACTTTGAGGAGGCAGCTCTTCCTCAGTCACCTTTTGAGTGCCTTCCAATCTGGGGGACTCATCTCCTGGTAGTATATTAGACAATGTTCCACTGCTATTCATGAGGTTTTCACTGTCTAATTCTTTGTAGAAGTAGAGTGCCAGGTCCTTCTTCCTAGTCTGTCTTAGTCTGGAAACTCAGGTGAAACTTGTTCTCCATGGGTAACCCTGCTGGTATCTGAATACTGGTGGCTTATCTTCTATCATCACAGCAGCATGCAAGCCCCCACAGTACAACAAACTGATAGACACGATTAGATTGTGTCTCCAATCAATCTCTTTGAGATATGTAAGAGAAAAGCAAGCAGAGAGACACGGGGACCTCCAAGAAACAAGAGCCAGGAGAATAGTGCGTCCTTTGGTTCTGGGGTCCCTGCACTGAGTGGCTCCTAGACCAGGGGAAGATTGATGACAAGGACCTTCCCCCAGAGCTGACAGAGAGGGAAAGCCTTCCCCTGGAATTGGCACTCTGAATTCGGACTTACAGACTCCTCCACTGTGAGAGCATGTTTCTCTTGGTTAAAGCCATCCACTTGTGGTATTTCTGTTACAGCAGCATTAGATGAGTAAGACAGAATTTGGTACTGGGAGCAAGGTGCTACTCAGACAAATACCTAAAATGTGGAAGTGGTTTTGAAACCGTGAAAGGGGAGTTTTAAGTCACCTAATAGTAAAAGCCTAGATTACCTTGAAGAGGCTGTTGGTGGAATTACGGATGTCAGAGACAATTTTGGTGAGAGCTCAGAAGAAAGTGAAGAGAGCTGTTACACTGGAGATGGCACAGACCGTGAGAAGCAGTGGCAGGGAGACGGTAGCAGCGGAATCTGGAGACCAGCATGATACAGCACTGGAGCTGACACGTGGAGCAGCGGAATCTGGAGACCAGCATGATACAGCACTGGAGCTGACACGTGGAGCGGGAGAGCTGAGTGCCTTTGCACAGGAGGCTTCCTAGTGGCGTGGGTGCCTCCGGGCACTCATCAGTGGAGCTACAGAGCTTTGGAACACTTGCGCCAGCAGGGCAGATGCGGGCAGCAAGGTCTGAGGGGCTGAGAGGCCAAAGAACTAGGAAGCAGAAGCTGAAGAGACAAAGAACACAGGAAGCAGAGCTGCCTCATTCTCAAAGGATGGAGTTGCCACTCAGATGGAATAGGACAATAGGACTGTCCAAAGTTAGGGGAGCAGAGTTGCTGGTCCAGCGCACCTGGAAGGCGAAGCTGAAGCCCAGAGATGAGGAGCCTCCTATCAGAATTTGGAGAGTGTGGCTAATACCTAGAGTCTAGCAGGCAGGGCCATTGTGAAAATGGTCTCACAGAACAGAAGACTATTTTCAAGCCTTGAGGACTAATGTAATGTGTTCTGCTGACTTGCTTGTGCGTGTTGTCCTTTCTTTCCTTCCAGTTTCTCTCATTTGTAATGGAAATGTCTAGCTCGTGCCTGTTCCATCACTGTACTTTGGAAGCAGATAACTTGTATTCTAGATTTCACAGAAAAAGAGAAATTTTCGGATTTTGGATTTGGAGTTGACTTAAGACTTTAGCTGTGATATCATGGGGTGACTGTGTTTTACAAGTGGCAAGGACATGGATTTTTCTGGGCCAAATGGGGGAATGTCATGGATTGAATTGTATCCCGCACATGTCTGTCAGTTTGTTGTACTGTGGGGGCTTGCGTGTTGCTGTGATGCTGAAAGATATGCCACCAGTATTCAAATACCAACAGGGTCACCCATGGCTGACAAGTTTCAGCTGAGTTTCCAGACTAAGACAGACTAGGAAGAAGGACCTGGCAGTCTGCTTCTGAAAAGAATTAGCCGGTGAAAACCTCATGAATAGCAGGAGAACACTGTTGGTAATATTGCCAGAAGAAGAGCCTCCCTGGTTGGAAAGAACTCAAAAGACAACTGGGGAAGAGCTGCCTCCTCAAAGTAGAACCGAACTTAATGACGTGGATGGAGTAAAGCTTTCAGCACCTTCATTTGCTGATGTGGCATGACTTGCAATGAAAAGAAACAGCTGCAAACATCCATTAATAATCAGAACCTGGAATGTACGAAGTATGAATCTAGCAAAAATGGAAATTGTCAAAAATGAAATGGAGCACATAAACATCTATATCCTAGGCCGTAGTGAGCTGAAAGGTACTGGTATTGGCCATTTTGAATTGGACAATCATATGGTCTACAACTGGAAGAGGAATGGGATTGACAAATTGAAAAGGAATGGCTTTGCATTCATCGTCAAAAAGAACATTTCAAGATCTATCCTGAAGTACAACTCTGTCAGTGATAGGATGATATCCATATGCCTACATGTCTCTCTGCCATACCTGTTCAGTCTGTATGCTGAGCAGATAATCCGAGAGGCTGGGCTGTATGAAGAAGAACCAGGCATCAGGATTAGAGCAAGGCTGATTAACAACCTGTATTATGCAGAAGACACAACTTTGCTTGCTGAAAGTGAAGAGAACTTGAAGCACTGATGAAGATTAAAGACCACAGCCTTCAGTATGGATTACATCTTAACATAAAGAAAACAAAGATCCTCACAACTGGACCAATAAGCAACATCATGACAAACGAGGAAAGGGTTGAAGTTGTCAAGATTTCATTTTACTTGGATCCACAATCAACACCCACGGAAGCAGCAGCCAAGAAATCAAAAGACGCATTGCATTGGGCAAATCTGCTGCAAAGGACCTCTTTAAAGTTGAAAAGCAAAGATGTCACCTTGAAAACTAAGGTGCACCTGACCTAAGCCAGGGCATTTTCAACTGCATCTTATGCATGCGAAAGCTGGACAATGAATAAAGAAGACCGAAGAAGAGTTGACGCCTTTGAATTGTGGTGTTGGCAAAGAATATCGAATATACCATGGACTGCCCAAAGAACAAACAAATCTGTCTTGGAAGAAGTACAACCAGAATGCTCCTTAGAAGCAAGGATGGTGGGACTGGGTCTTACATTCTGTGGGCATTTTGCCAGGAGGGGTCAGTCTCTGGAGAAGGACACCATGCTTGGTAAAGTATATGGTTATCGAAAAAGAGGAAGAACCTCAACGAGATGGATTGACATAGTGGCTGCAACAATGGCCTTAAGCATAAAAACGATTGTGAGTTTGGTGCAGGACATAGGGTCGCTATGAGTCTGCACCTAACAACAACAACAAAGGGTGGAATGTCGTGGATTGAATTGTGTCCTCCAAAAATACCTGTCAACTTGGCTAGTTGTGTGATCGTGCACCATTTTGTTATCTGATGTGATTTTCCTATATGTAGTAAATGGTACCCCTATGATGTTAATCCTTGTTAAGGATTACAAGGAGTTATGTTAATGAGGCAAGACTCAATCTACAAGATTAGATTGCATTTTAAGTCAATCCCTTTTTGAGATATAAAAGAGAGAAGCAAGCAGAGAGACATGGGTACCTCATACTACCAAGAAAGAAGAGCCAGGAGAATAGTGTGTCCTTTGGTACCGGGGTTCCTGCACTGAGTGGCTCCTAGACCAGAGGAAGATTGATGACAAGGACATTCCTCCGGAACGAACAGAGAGAGAAAGCCTTCCCCTGGAGTTGGCACTCTGAATTTGGACTTCCAGCCTCCTAGACTGTGAGAGGGTAAGTTTCTCTTTGTTGAAGTCATCCATTCGTGGTATTTCTGTTACAGCAGCACTAGATGACTAAAACAGCGGGCCTCAGGAGTCTGTGCTGAGGGTGGTCTTGGAAATGCTGGTGACTCTGTGTGTTCTAAGTTTACCTGAAAACAGAGAGAGGTTCAGAAAGGGGAGGCAAGAAGACACTGAGGGGAAATGTTACATTCTAGACAATATTGCTTAAGTCTGTCTCTTGAGTAGTCAAACAGTAGGACCTTTCTTTAATCCATCCCTGGAGTTCAATTCCTCTTTGGATAGTTTGATAATAGGAAAGTGTTCATGGCTACCTTCCTAGGAAGCGTCTTAAGAATCTATTGTGTAAATTTCTTTGATGCCTGAGATGTGACATTTTCCCAGAGACAGTCTGAGCAAATTCCTAAATGTTGGGCCTGAAAACAAAATTTTCCAAGTTGGTGGCCCTGCTAATTGCTCCTTTCCCATCAGAGGCTTGTGATAGTATAAGCTCTTTCTTCATTCACAATGCGCATGCTTAGTTGACCTGTAGGGTGGCCTAGTCTTGGTTTCAGTGTCTTTGAGAGGATTTCTGAAGAGTACAGGGAATCAAGAAGACAAGGCAAGTGAGCTCTCAACTTCTTTGTAGGCCTTAATCCCACTCCTCACCTTTTAGGCAGGTACAGAATGACCATCTTGCTCTTCCTTTCTTTCTTCATTTCCTTTCCACCTCTTTTTTTTCCTCCTCCCTCAGTCTCCATTCTGGCCAAACGGATTGGAGAGGGGCAGGGGGAATGGTCAGCACTGGGAAATCCATTCTCATTTCTTTTTCTCCCTATAGCAAGCCCTGAACTTCCTCTATGGGCACTCATGGGAAATTATACCCACAGGATGCTGAGATCACTCACCTTCTAAAGTCAGCCTAGTCTGGAATGGATCAGGTATGTGAAGTAATCATCTGTGGGACATTATCCCCAGAACCCTCCAGGGTTTTGGAGCAGAGCCGGGGCTCACACACAGCCTGCTGCCCTGCCTCTCAACTGCTTTCACACACAGGCATGCAAGACTGGGTTGGAGGAGACCAAGCAGGCAGGTAGAAGGAAGGTCTTGTCTTTCTAGAGGTAAATATTCAGAACCCAGCCCTCCCCCAAAATTTTTAAATGATTGCTTTTAATTATGAAAGAAACATTCCCAATTAAAAAAAAAATTTGGAAAATAGAGAATAGATCAATTTAAAAAAATCCACCCATAATCCCATCACCCTATTACAACCACTCTTAACATTTCAAAAGTTTTCAGTTGTGAATTCAGGTCAGTGCTGTAGTGGGCACGTAGGGTCAACAGCAAAGCACCCACAAAGTCCAAGCAAAGACTTCGTGAGAATGAAATTTCACGTTGAGAATTAAATTAGGAAGAATTGATGAGATAAGCCTGGCATAGAAGTGGCATATCCATGACATTGTTGGAAATAAATTTGCTGATACATTTCAGCTTTCTAATCTGTAAAATGGCAATAATACCGGCATTCTCTTTCTTTCAGAGTTGTTGTGAGATTAAAATGAAATAAGAAAAGCAATAAACTGCAAAGTCAGTACTAAACAGATGTATCCTACCGTGTCATGATTATCCAATTTGTTTAAATGGCATAGGCATTCAAATCAGATAATTCAGGATTGAAAAAAATCTTACTTGAGGCCTCAATTATCTGCCTGTCTAATTTGGTGAAATATAATAGGTAAGTAATTGGCAAATATGTCTGTTTTACACAGATTGTATGTATTTAGTCTGAAATCATAAAACAAAGATGTGCTAGAATAAGGCCCATTTATCCATGCTTTTAAAAGATCTTTACTGTGATTTTTAGCACCATTAGCCACTAAATCTTGGTGACTAATGATATGGAAGTACAACAATAAACTTAAAGAATAAGGGAAAATAGAACACTTGTACTCTATTACAGTTTTTGTGATGGTTGAGATTGTGTGTCAGCTTGGCTGGGCCATGATTCTCAGTGTTTATACGTGATCACTCCCATGATTGACTCTTCTGTGAGTAGCCAATCAGTTGAAAAAGAATTTCCTTGGAGGTGTGGCCTGCATCCGAATATAAGCAGATGCTCTGGCTTTTTTGTTCACTCTGGATCCTACAGTTGCCTCTGGTTCGTCTGACCTCTGGCTCTTGGGACTTGAACTACCAGCTTATTTGCAGACCTTGGGATTCCTTGACCTTCACAGCTGAGAACAGGAGCCCTGCTCTCCGACCTGTGGATCTTGGGTTCGCCAGCCTCTGTGGCTACGTGAATCCAGAGAAGCCTCTACCCTGATCCATGGACTTGGGATATTCCAGCCTTTACAATTTCGTGAGCCGTTTCCTTGATATAAATCTCTCTCTATATATATTTATATGCTTTACTGGTTTTGCTTCTTTAGAGAACCCAGCCTAAGACAGTTTGATATTTTGAAATTAACCTCAGAAGCCAATCACTGTGAAACTACTTGAAGGTATAATAAAGCAGAATGCATGAATACATGAGCAAGCTTTCTATGCTTTCAGAAACACAAAAAGATCACACTTATTCTGATGGGTTCTCAAGTTCTTAACAATTGTTTCTTATATTTCCTAAGCATCATCCCTTCATATACAACTGGATGGCCCTCGGTGGCCCTCTACCCCTCCCAGCTCAGAGTCAAATCTCTTCTTGTAGGAAATTTGTGTTGTTAGCTGCTGTTGAGTTGCCCCTGACTCATACCCAACCCCAGCACAATGGCATGAAATGCTGCCCAGTCCCTGTGCCATCCCCATGATTGGTTTCAGATTGAACCGTTGTGATCCACAGGGGCTTCGCTGGTTGATTTTAGGAAGTTGATCACCAGGCCTTTCTTCCTAGTCAGTCTTAGTCTGGAAGCCCTGATGAAACCTGCTCATCATGATAACAACACAAAAAGCTCCACTGACAGGTAGGTGGTGGTTGCACACGAGGTGCATTGGCTGGGAATCATACCTGGGGTCTCTTGCGTGGAAGGTGAGAATTCTACCACTGAAACCCCAATGCCCCTGTTGTAGGAGATACTTCTATTTATTTGACATTAATTCTAGAGGAGGAACTTCTTGAAGAAGGTGGTAGGTCAGTGAGAGGTTGGCCCCTTAAACGTAGGCTGTTGGCTCGAGGTTGCTAAAGCCCATCCAACACCTGAGAAGGTTGGTGACACCCTATGTGGGCCCGAGATTTCCCCTTTTCTGTAACTCCCATTACCCTCCCTCTCTTGACCTAGGCTTGGCTGCCATTCCTGAGGAAACTAGGACAGACATAATACCGTCTTGAAATTTTGCTTCATCAGAGCTTTCTGTGGTCACAGAGTCAAATCATCTGCTGACCTTCACTTGTGCAAACCTGCAAACTAGAAACTGTGTGTTGTTTGTTGCTGTCAAAACAGCCCCTGAGTCACGGAGACCCCATACACAACAGAATGAAACACTGCCCAGTTGGTCCTGCCCCACCTCCCATGACTGGTTGCGGATTGGACCGTTGTGATTGATTAGATTTTCATTGGCTAGTTTTCAGAAATAGGTTGTGTGGCCTTACCTTCCCAGTCCATCTTAGTCTGGAAGCTCTGCTGAAACCAATTCAGCATCATAGCAACAAGCAAGTCTCCACTGACAGACAGGCAGTGGCTGCGAATGAGGTGCACTGGCTGGGAATCGAACCTGGGTCTCCTGCATGAAAGCAAAATTCTACCACTGAACCACCACTGCCCCCATAGAAACTCTATAGAGAGTAATAAAGGATGCAGAATGTGTACAGAGCTCCAAAATAATGCACTGGCTTTCTCTTTCCCAAAGTGGAATATTAGTAGATACAGACAGGACACTTTATCCCAGAGTTCTTTGAACTTTTCTTGTAATTAATTTAACATTCCTTGGTTCCTGCCAAGAAAATTTTCACTGTGAAGAAGAGGGCAGCTGAGTTAAGCATCAGAATGTAGCTTGGAGGTGGGAAGATTTAGGAGTAGACAGTCAAAGAGCTGGAGAAGACAACTTGAATACGGATAAGGTGTTAGACGAAATAGGATTATGGTTAATTTTATTAAGTGTGATAATGATGTTGGGGTTGTGTAGGAGATTGACTTATTCTCTATAGGGAGAGGAAGGAAATGGGGGGGAGGGGAAAGAAGGGAGGTGAAGGAGAGTGAACAAATGTGGCATGTGTGAGTTGTTCAATCTAGCTGTAAGGTACTATTTTATAACTTTTCAATATGTTTAAATTTTTCATTAATATGTTGTGGAGGAGGAATGATGTTGTTATTAGGTGCTGTTGAGTTGGTTCTGACTCATAACCCTATGTACAACAGAAAAGAACACTTCCTGGTCCTGCACCTCCTAACAGTTGTTGCTATGTTCGAGCCCATTGTTGCAGCCACCGTGTCAGTCCATCTCTTTAAGGGTCTTCCTCTTTTTCGCTGACCCTCTGCTTTGCCAAGCATGATCCTCCTCTAGGGACTGGTCCCTCCTGATAACATGTCCAAAGTATGTGAGATGAAGTCTCACCATCCTTGCTTCTAAGGAGCATTCTGGCTGTACTTCTTCCAAGACAGATTTGTTCGTTCTTCTTATAGTCTGTGGTATATTCAATATTCTTCTCCAACACCATAATTCAAAGGGATCAATTCTTCTCCGGTCTTCCTTATTTGTCATCCAGCTTTCACACCCATATTAGGAGATTGAAAATACCATGGCTTGGGTCAGACACACCTTACTCTTCAAAGTGATATCTTTGCTTTTGGACACTTTAAAGAGGGCTTTTGCAGCAGATATGCCCAATGTAATGAATCTTTTGATTTCTTGACTGCTGCTTCCATGGGGGTTGATTGTGGATCCAAGTAAAATGAAATCCTTGATGACTTCAATCTTTTCTCCATTTATCATGATGTGGCTTAACAGTCCAGTTGTGAGGATTTTTGTTTTATGTTAAGATGTAATCCATGCTGAAGGCTGTGATCTTCAATCTTTATCAGTAAGTTCTTCAAGTCCTCTTCATTTTCAGCAAGCAAGGTTGTGTCATCTGCATAATGCAGGTTGTTAATCAGCCTTTTTCCAATCCTGATGCCCTGTTCTTCTTCATATAGTCTAGCTTCTTGGATTATTTGCTCAGCATACAGATTGAATAGGTAAGGTGAAAGGATACAACCCTGATGCACACCTTTCCTAACTTTAAACCACTCAGTATCCCCTTGTTCTGTCCGAACAGCTGCTTCTTGATCTATGTATAGGCTCCTCATGAGCACAATTAAGTGTTCTGGAATTCCTGTTCTTCAAAATGTTCTTCATAATTTGTTACGATCCACACAGTCGAATGCCTTTGTATAGTCAATAAAACACAGGTAAGGTGGTTTCTGGTATTCTCTGCTTCCAGCCAAGATCCATCTGACATCAGCAATGATATCCCTCTTTTCAGGTCTCTTCTGAATCCGGCTTGAATTTCTGGCAATTCCCTGTCAATGTACTGCTGCAACCGTTTTTAAATTATCTTCAGCAAAATTTTACTTGTGTGTGATATGAATGATATTGATCTATAGTATCCGCATTCCATTGGCTCACCTTTCTTTGGAATGGGTGCAAATGTGAGTCTCTTCCTGTAGGTTGGCCACGTGGCTGTTTTCCACACTTTTTGGCATAGATGAGTAGTGCTTCCAGGGTTGCGTCTGTTTGTTGAAACATCTCAATTGGTATTCCGCCCATTCCTGGAGCCTTGTCTTTTTTTTTTTATTAACTTTTATTGAGCTTCAAGTGAACGTTTGCAAATCAAGTCAGACTGTCACATATAAGTTTATATACACCTTACTCCGTACTCCCACTTGCTCTCCCCCTAATGAGTCAGCCCTTCCAGTCTCTCCTTTTGTAACAATTTTGCCAGCTTCCAACTGACTCTATCCTCCCATCCCCCCTCCAGACAGGAGATGCCAACACAGTCTCAAGTGTCCGCCTGATATAATTAGCTCACTCTTCATCAGCATCTCTCTCCTACCCACTGTCCAGTCCCTTCCATGTCTGATGAGTTGTCTTCGGGAATGGTTCCTGTCCTGGGCCAACAGAAGGTTTGGGGACCATGACCGCAGGGATTCCTCTAGTCTCAGACCATTAAGTATGGTCTTTTTATGAGAATTTGGGGTCTGCATCCCACTGATCTCCTGTGGAGCCTTGTCTTTTGTTTTTCTCTCCTATGCCTTCAGCGGAGCTTGCACTTCTTCCCTCAGTACCACTGCTTCTTGATCATGTACTACCACCTGAAGTGGTTGAACATGGACAAATTCTTTTTGGTACAGTGACTCCATGTATTCCTTCCATTTTCTTTTGATGCTTCCTGCATTGTTCAACATTTTACCCATAAAATCCTTCAATATTGCAACTCGAGGCTTGAATTTTTTCTTCAGTTCTTTCAACTTGGGAAATGCCGAGTGTGTTCTTTCCTTTTGATTTTCTAACTCCAGGTCTTTGCACATTTTATTAAACACTTTACTTTGTCTTCTCAAGCTGCCCTTTGAAATCTGTTCAGCTCTTTTACTTCATCATTTCTTCTGTTTGCTTTAGCTACTTGACGTTCAACGGTAAGTTTCAGAGTCTCTTCTTACATTCATTTTGGTCTTTTCTTTCTTCCCTGTCTTTTTAATGACTTCTTGCTTTCTTCATGTATGATGTCTTTGACGTCATTGCACAACTTGTCTGGTCTTCGGTCATTACTGCTCAATGTGTCAAATCTATTCTTGAGATTGTCTATAACTTCAGGTGGGATACACTCAAGGTCGTACTTTGGCTCTCGTGGACTTGTTTTAATTTTCGTCAGCTACATCTTGAACTTGCATATGAGCAATTGACGGTTTGTTCCACAGTTGGCTCCTGGCCTTGTTCTGACTGGTGATGTTGAGATTCTCCATCGTCTTTTTCCACAGGTGTAGTGGATCTGATTCCTATGTATTCCATCTGGGGAGGTCCACATGTATAGTCACTGTTGATATTGTTGAAAAAAGATATTTCCAATGAATAAGTCATTGGTCTTGCAAAATTCTATCATGGAATCTCTGGCTTTGTGTCTATCACCAAGGCAATATTTTCCAACTACTCATCTTTTTTTGTTTCTGACTTTCACATTCCAATCACCAGTAATTATCAATGCATCTTTATTGTTTCTTCGATCAATTTCAGACTGCAGAAGTTGGTAAAAATCTTTAATTTCTTCATCTTTGACATTAGTGGTTGGTGTGTAATTTTGAATAATAGTCATATTGACTGGTCTTCCTTGTAGGTGCATGGATATTATCCTGTCACTGACAGAGTTGTACTTCAGGATAGATCTTGGAACATTCCTTATGACAATGAATGTGACACTGTTCCTCTTCAATTTGTCATTCCTGGCATAGAAGACCATGTGACTATCTGATTCAGAATGACCAGTATCAGTCCATTTCAGCTCCCTATACTTAGGATATCAACGTTTAATCCTTCCATTTTATTTTTGACAACTTCTAATTTTCCTTGATTCATATTTCTGTATTCCGTGTTCTGATTATTAATGGATGCTTGCAGCTGTTTCTTCTCATTTTGAGTCATACCACATTAGCAAATGAGGGTCCCGAAACCTTGACTCCATCCAATCATTAAGGTTGACTCTACTTTGAGGAGGCAGCTCTTCCCCAGTTGAATTTTGAGTGCCTTCCAACCTGAGGGACTAATCTTCCAGCACTATATCAATGTTCCACGGCTATCCATAATGTTTTCACTGGTCAGTCTTTTTCCGAAGTAGACTGCCAAGTCCTTCTTCCTAGTCTGTCTTAGTCTGGAAGCTCCATTGAAACCTGTCCACCATGGGAGACCCTGTTGGTATTTGAAATACTGGTGGCATAGCTACCAGCATCATAGCAACACCTAAACCACCACAGAATGAAGAATGAGTGATGGAAGGAGAAATTTAAAAAAAAAAAAAAAAAATCCAGGGCAGAGACTTGAGAGGAGCCAGGAGAAAATCCAGAAGAATAGAATAATTTTGAAAGAGAGGTAGAAAAAGTCTTCAGAAAGGGGAAAAACTGGAAGATGTCAGAGACTGGGCACCAGAAGAAAGAGGAAAGGGACGTGCACAGGCTACTATTTTGCATCCTTTGTTTAGTTCTAAACAAAACCACCTAAAGTTTGTTTCTACTTTGACACTGTCACTACGAATAAAAAAAAAAAAGAATAGATGTGCAAATTTACAGGGATAATAACTTTGTAATGAGGTTGCTGAGTGTAGGAATACTGAGTCTGTGTTAGACCCTTGCCATTGCCTGCCCCCAACATACCGCTTCCGGGAGAAGCTTCCCTGCTCACCCCTGAGGGGCCAGGCGTGGGTAACTGGCCCCAAGGTCAAGTCATCTGATATACCGCGAGATTGGATCTTCTCCCTTGAGCGTTTTAACTAAGGGCTGGAAATGAACAATCATTTTGTAGAGAAGGGCAGAGAGTGGTCATTTGAGAGGAAATTAAGCAGGAGATGATGCTGGTGAAGACAGAGGACTACATGGAGCAGCCACCAGATCTGCGGAGCTCAAGGAAATTGACGCCCTGAGAGAGCAAGGGGGAGCCTCCCTTCCTGCCCCATCCCAGGCCCTAAGGGTCCGCTGTGCCTGCTTCCGGAGCTTTGAATCCAAGAGCTCCAGATGGCCTCCCGTGTCCTTGTAACACCCCCACCTGCCCCACCCTCTTTTAACTGTGCTTCAGAGGGTGCCTATTTCTTGTAACCCAAGCCACTTTGCCTGGAGCAGCTTCTCATCCCTATTCGTGAAGGGGCCCAACCGCCCACCCTGTTCCCTGGGTTGCCAGGGCCAGGGGGAAAGACCACTCTGGTGGGACCCACTGATGTTTGTCTGTACCCCGTCTGCACTGACTGAAGCTCTTTTGTTCACGGCTGTGGCTCTAGTCCCTAGCCCAATTTCTGTCATATAGTGGACACTCAAAGATAGTTTATTTTATTTTATTGTGGTAAAGAATATATATATGAGAAGTAAAGTGTGCCATTTTATCCATCTTTAAGTGTACACTTCGATGGGGCTGTGTTTGAGAATAACTAGCCTTGCCTGTCTCACTCTCTCTCCTCCTGCCCATTAGTCCTGCAGGCTCCTGGAAGCTAGAGGCAAGGGAGCCTGGTGAACACAGAGCTCCTGGGGACACAGAGCAGAGAAGGGAAAGTCTTGGATAAACAGACAACAGCCGGCACACAGACATTCCTTCAATACTGCTGTATTGCAAGCCTCTCCTCTTTTGGCTTGTTGCCACAGCCTATATTAAAAAGCAAATTCTCCCCATGCGATTTCCCGTCTACTGCCCCATTTTCCTCCTATCTTCCATTGACAATTTCCCTCACAGAATAGTTTATCAAAATTGTCTTCACTTTCTTACCACCTGTTAACACTTTGAAAAATGCTTCTTGCCTTTTGGATTACAAACACAATATTAAGTCACACAAAATTTGAACACTAAAAAATATACTTAATGCAGAACGTATAAGTCCTCTATAACAGTAACTACCCGCCCCATAACCACTGTGAAGAGTTTGGTGCACATTTGTCTAACTTAAAAAATATATATATATATATATAGTCAGAATGGCTAAAATAAAAAATAGTGAGAACACCAAATGCTGACAAGGAACTAGACCACGCACATATTGTTGGTGGGAATGTAAAATGGCACAGCCACTTTGGAAAAGAATATGGGTGTTTCTTACAGTATTTAAGGTGCTGTTTACCATACAACGCAACAATTACACTCCTGGGCACTAATCCCAGAGAAGTAAAAACTCATGTCCTCACAAAAAACTATTGTTGTTTTTAGGTGCCTTTGAGGAGATTTTGAGTCACAGTGATCCTACGTGTTATAGAGTAGAACTGACCCATAGGTTTTCCTAGGCTATAATCTTTATGGCAGTAGATTGCCAGGTCTTTCTCCCACAGAGCCACTTGGTGGGTTTGAACTGCCAGCCTTTTGGTTAGCAGCTGGGCACTTGACCATTGCACCACCAAGGCTCCCAAAAACCTATATACCAATGTTTATGACAACTTTATTCATAATAGCCAAACCTGGAAATAACCATAAAAACCTTCCATAGGTGAAAGTTTAAGCAAACGGTGGTACATCCTTACCATGGAATAATGCCCAGCAATGAAGGGAACGGGACTACTGGTACCTGCAATAACTTGGACGGATCTCCAGAGAGTTATCCTGAGTGAAAAAAGCCAATCCCAAAAGGTTGCACACTGTATGATTCCATTTATGTAACATTCTTTTTTTTCTTTTTTAATTTTTATTGTGCTTTAAGTGAAAGTTTACTAATCAAGTCAGCCTCTCACACAAAAAATTTATATACACCTTGATTTATACTCCTGGTGGCGCAGTGATTAAGTGCTACGGCTGCTAACCAAAGGGTCGGCAGTTCAAATCTGCCAGGCACTCCTTGGAAACTCTATGGGGCAGTTCTACTCTGTCCTATAGGGTCGCTATGAGTTGGAATCAACTCGATGGCACTGGGGTTTTTTTTATACTCCTAGTTGCTGTCCCCCTGATGAGGCAGCACACTCCTTCTCTCAACCCTCTATTTTCGTGTCCATTCAGCCAACTTCTGTCCCCCTCTGCCTTCTCATCTCCCCTCCAGACAGGAGCTGACCACATAGTCTTGTGTGTCTACTTGATCCAAGAAACTCACTCCTCAACAGCATCATTTTCTATCCCATTGTCCAGTCCAATCCCTGTCTGAAGAGTTGGCTTTGGGAATGGCTCCCGTCTTGGGCTAACAAAAGGTTTGGGGACCATGACCTCCGGTGTTACATAACATTCTTGAAATTATAAATTATAGAGGTGGAAAACAGATTAGTGGTGCCCAGGGGTCAGGGAGTGAAGTGGGACGGAGGGTGACCGTAGCTATGAAAGGGATTTGTGTGATGGAACTGGTCACACGAATCTACATATGCAGTAAAATTGCCTAGAACTAAACACGCACACTGAGGGCATAAAAACTGGTGGAATCTGTATGAAGTTGATGGGTTGTATCAATGTCAATCTTCTGGTTGTGTTATTACGCTATTGTCAGATAAGATGTTACCACTGGGGAAAATGGATTAAGTATAGGTATACAGGATCTCTCTGTGTTATTTTTTAAACAGCTTTATTGAGATATAATTTACATGCCATAAAATTCACCATTTTAGGGTGTACAATTCAGTACTTTTTTCTATTCACAGAGGTGTGCAACCACCACGACTGTCTAATTTAGCTCATTTCCATTTCCCCAAAAAGAACCCTGTGCCTGTTAGCAGTCACTCCCAGTCCCTCCTCTTCCTGGCTCTGGCAGCCTCTAATCTGCTTTCTGTCTCTATGGATTTGCCTGTTCTGGACATTTCATATAAATGGAATCGTACAACATGTGGCCTTTTGTGATCCACATTTTTCACTTAGTATAATGTTTTCAAGGTTCATCCACGTTGCTGCATATATCAGTACTTCTTTCCTTTTATGGTCAAATAATATGGTGCATCGAAAGGTCAACAATTACTTTACAACAAAGAAGAGAAGGTAAGGGGGCAGGAAAACTAGATTAATGGAAATGGAACAACCAGAACATAAATAATGAGAATGTTCATGCATTATGAAGAATGTAACCAATGTCACTGAACAATCTGTATAGAAATTGTTGAGTGGGAACCTGAACTGCTGTGTAAACCTTCATTGAAACACAATTAGGCAGTATTTTTTTTTAAAAAAAAAGGTCCAAACAGTTAATGTGCTTGGCTGCTAACTGAAAGAGAGGTGCCTCGGAAGAAAGGCCTGGTGATTTATTTCTGAAAAACCAGTCATTGAAAACCCTCTGGAGCACAATTCTATTCTGACACACTTGGGGTCGCCATGAGCTGGGACGGACTCGCAGCAGCTGGCTGGGTGATACTTCACTGTATGGGTGCACCACCGCATTTTGTTCATCTGTTTACCAGTTGATGAACATTTGGGTTGTTTCCACCTTCTGACTATTAAGAACAATGCTGCTATAAACATTCATGTGCAAACTTTTGTGTGAACATATATTTTTAATTCTCTTGGGTATAAACCTGGAAGTGGAATTGCTGGGCCATAGGGTAACATTATGTTTAACTTTTTTGAGGAATTGCCAAGCCATTTTCTGAAGTGGCTGCACCGTTTTCCATTCCTATCCGCCCCGTATGAGGGTTCCGATTTCTCCTCATGCTCCCTCACCAACATTTGCTATTGCCCATCTTTTTTATCGTAGCCATTCTCACTGGTGTGAAGTGGTATCTCATCATATTACTTCTTTTTTTTCTTTGAAATATGGAATCTCTACATTATAATAGTCGTTAAAAAAGAGTGAATTGGTTTTCCTTGATATTTAATCACTTTGAAATAATTCTGATTTTAAAATTTGTTACTTTCCTAGTTATCTAGTGCTGCTATAACAGAAATAACACATGTGGATGGCTTTAGCAAAGAGATGTTTATCATCACAGCTTAGGAGGCTAGAAGTCTGAGTTCAGGGCTCCAACTCCAGGAGAAGACTTTCTCTCTCTGTTGGCTCTGGGGGGAGGTCCTTGTCAACAATCTTCCCCTGGTCTAGGAGCTTCTCAGTGCAGGGACCCCAGGTCTAAGAGATACGCTATTCTCCTGGCTCTTGTGTCTTGGCGGTATGAGCTCCCCATGTCTCTCTGCTTGCTTTTCTCTTTTATATCTTAAAAGAGATTGATTTAAAATGCAACCTAATCTTGTTGATTGAGTCCATCTCATTAACATAGCTGTCTCTAATCCTGCCTCATTAACCTCATAGAGGTAGGATTTACAACACATAGGAAAACCACATCAGATGACAAAATGGTGAACGATCACACTGTACTGGGAATCATGGCCAATCAAGTCGATACACCTTTTTGGGGGACACAATTCAACCCATAACAGTTACTTAAAAGGAAGTTTTAGTATGTTTTAAGTAGTCTGTCATGCCAGATCTTCGGGAATGAGAGTGTTCCTGAAAAACATCGAAGAGAAAGTAGATTGAATGAATTAGGAGTCTGAGAGGATTTGTGATCTTGAGTTTCCCTGTTTATTCCACTGTATTATTTCTTACAATTGCACGTGAATTTACAATGACCTCAAAACAAAAAGTTAAAAATATACATATACATATACATACAGAATATATACATATTATACATACTGTTCTACAACTTGTTTTTTCACTTAGTATATTTTGAACATTTTTGCATGTCAGCATGTGTAGACTTACACCATTCTTTTTAACAATGACATAATATTCTATTGTATGGACATATAATGTATTCAAACATTCCCCCTACACATTTCTTTATGTAGTTGTAGGAGTGTTTCCATAGGACAAATTCTTGGAAGTTGAAATTCTGAGTCAAGGTGTTTGAACACTTAAAGTTCATATGCTGCCAAATTGCCTTATCAAAAGATTGTGCCTCTACCAAGATGTCTCCACAGTCTTCCCAAGCCTGGAGAGTCTCAGTATTTAAGCTTCAACCCTGACACCCAACGAAGTCCTCAGTGGCAGAGGTTAAAAAAAAAAAAAACCGAACCCATTGCTGTGGAGTCGGTTCCGACTCATAGCGACCCTATAGGACAGAGTAGAACTGCCCCATAGAGTTTCAAAGGCTGTAATCTTTACGGAAGCAGACTGCCACATCTTCCTCCCATGGAGCGGCTGTTGGGTTCAAATCGCTGACCTTTTGGTTAGCTGCTGAGAGCTTAGCCACTTTACCACAAGGCTCATTAGAGGTTAAGGAGGACCCTCTAAGTACCAGAGCCAAAGAAGCCTTCCAAGTCCCTCTCCAAGTCAGCTTGATGTCTTTTGTGTTTAACAAGCAGGACAATTTTCACACGTTAACAAATTACATCTCTTTGTAGGCACTTATTCTCTCCATTTACAATCAAATTTTCCAAAAGAACAGTCTCGTTAAATGTTGTTTCTCTAATACCACCACTGAGAGGCATGCCGGTTAAAACCAGCTGCAGTCGAGCTGACTCTGACTCATGGCGACCCCAAGTGTGTCAGAGTAGAACTATGCTTCACAGGGTTTTCAATGGCTGATTTTTCAGAAGTAGATCCCTAGGCCTTTCTTCTGAGGTGCGTTTGGGTGGACTCAAACCTCCAACCTTTCGTTTAGCAGCTGAGTTCTTGACCATTTATGCCGCCCAAGGACTCTTGGTGGCGTAGTGTTTAAGAGCTATGGCTGCTAACCAAAAGGTTGGCAGTTCAAATCCACCAGGTGCCTCTTGGAAACTGTATGGGGCAGTTCTACTCTGTCCTATAGGGTCGCTATGAGACGGAATCGACTCGACAGCAACAGGTTTGTAAGGACTCTTGAGGTGCATACCAAAACCAAACCAAACCCACTGCCGTGGAGTTGATTCTGAGTCATGGCAACCCCATGTGTTACAGAGTACAGCTGCCCCATAGGGCTTTCTTGGCTATAATTTTTGTGGAAGTAGATTGCCAGACCTTTCTTCTGTGGAGTTGCTGGGTGGGTTTGAACCACCAACCTTTAGGTTAGCAGCTCATTGCAAACAGTTTGCGTCACCCAGGGACCTTCCGAGATGCATACAGTTGCCTCTAAATAATTGTTGAATGAATGATCTACAACCAATACAGCCACTACCTTTCACTATACATAAAAAGTATTCCTTAATGTAATTTTTACTAAATGTAAAAAAACAAAACTTTAACACTATTAAAAGAAAACTAAAGGATTTTCTTTGTCTTCAGGGTAGGAAAAGATTTCTTAAACAACACATACTAAAGAGAAGAATAATGAAGGCAAATATTGCTGAGTGATTTCACATCAAAGCTTCTGAAGCCATGATTCACAGACAAGTGACAGTCCTGTCCTGAGATAAAATTACAACATTTATAAAATGCAAAAGATTGATATCCAGATTATACTAAAAACTCCAAATATTTACTCATTTATTCATTCAACAAATATTTATCAAGCACCTACCATGTATCAGATGTAGTTCTCAGCAGTGGGGACCCAACATTGAAGAAAAGAGGCATAAAGTTTGTGGGGACATCTGAAAAAGATAAACAACCCAAGGGAATAAAAGGAAAATCATACGAACATGCTGTCTATAAAGACACTGGTGGCGTAGGAGTTAAGAGCTACAGCTGCTAACCAACAGGCTGGCAGTTCAGAACCACGAGGCGCTCCTTGGAAACTCTATGGGGCAGTTCTACTCTGTCCTATAGGGTTGCTCTGAGTCGGAATCGACTTGAAAGCAGTGGGTTTTGGGGTTTTTTTTGTCTATAAAGAGGAAACCCAGATGGTCAATACACATAATGCTGTCAACCTGCTTCTGACTCATGGCGACCCACGTGTCTCAAAGTAGAACTGTGCTCCATCGGGTCTTCAATAGCTGAGTTTTTGGAAGCAGGTCACCAGGACTTTCTTCCAAGGTGCCTCCGGGTAGGTTCAAACCTTCAGCCTTTCAGTTAGCAGCTGAGCATGTCAATTGTTTGTGCCACCCATAGACTCTGGAAAATGCCCAACATCAACAATAATTGGAGACAGGCAAAATAAAACAATGACATATCATTTAAAAAATCATAGAAAGTCAATGGCCCAATACCATTTATTAAGTAGTTCACCCTTCCCCACTGTTCTGGATGCTTCGTCCCTCATGTGTCACGGTTCCATGCATGCTTCGATCTGTTGGCCCCTCTTTGTTCCAGTACTACTCTGTCTAAGAATTGTAGTTTAAAATAAGAGTTCATATCTGATAAGGCTTGCTTCCTGCCTCTTTTGTAGAATTGTCCTAACTGTTTGTCTTAGGCTGGGTTCTCAAGAGAAGCAAAACCAGTAAAGTATGTAAATATATATATAGAGAGATTTATATCAAGGAAAAGGCTCATGCAATTGTAGAAGTTGGAACATCCCAAGTCCATGGATCAGGATAGAGGCTCCTCTCAACTCATGTAGGTGCAGGGGCTGGCAAACCCAAGATAGGCAGGCGGGGATCCTGCTCTCGGGCTGTGAAGATCCACAAATTCCAAAATCTGCAGATAAGCTGATAGCTCAGGTTCCAAGAGCAGGAGGTCAGATGAAGAGGAGGCAGCCACCGGATCCAGAGCAAGTAAAAAAGCCAGGACGTGTGCTTATATTCAGATACAGGCCACACCCCCAAGGAAAATCCCTTTCAACGGATTGGTCACTCACAGCAGATTGCATCATGGAAGTGATCACGTATAAACACTGAGAATCATGGCCCAGCCAAGCTGACACACAGTCTGAACCATCATACTCTTGGATGTTTTTATTCAGTATTTAGCCCATGAGTTGTCTTCCCTCTGAAGTCTTTTCTGACCTTCCTCCTTCACTGCTCTCCCTGTTGGAAGTGTCCCCTCCTCTCCTTTCGCCCCCACAGTCCTGGGCACATGTAGATGTTGATGACAGCACTCAGAGGATGCAGTGTGTCACAGCGTTGCTGTGTGCACTCTGGGTTCCCCTACTCAACCTGGCTCCAGAGGGCAGGGCTGACTTTTAGCACCCCTCACAATGCTCAGCACACCCAGTCACTTAGAGTGTTTGTTGAATGAATGCATGACAGGCCCCAAGCACCCAAAGGCTTCCCAGAAAGAAGCAAGTGCAGCAGGACGATAAGGAGCTTCACCAGTGGCAGGTGGCCTCAGGGCTGTCACATTGTGGCAGAACTGAAATTGCTTGGCGAGGAGCAGAAAGAGGGAAAGTTGGAAAGAAGAGGGAAAAGAGCAAATGCCTTGGGGCTGCCACCTGGGGAACCCAGAGCCGGCAGTGGTGGAACCTAAATTCTAAATTCAGAAGTCCTTTATTTACTGGAAAGATGTTGAGGATCAAACACTTGGCCCTTCTTTCCTCCTTGGGTAGAAAGAGAACTCCTCTGAGCAAAGGTTAGATAATGGCTCTACTGTGTCCATGGGAACTTTCCCCCTAGGGAATAACTCCTCTTCTCAGTTTCATGAGTGTTTTCAGTGTGTTTCTCTGGGGGGTGCAATGGTTAAGCACTCAGCTGCTAAACAAAAGGTCAGTGATTCAAACCCATCAGCTGCTGTGTGGGAGGAAAGCCCTGTTGATCTGCTCCCCTAAAGATTATAGCCTAGGAAACCCCATAGGGCAGTTCTACTCTGTCCTATCGGGTCTCTGTGAGTTGGAATTGGCTCCACGGCACACAGCAGCAACAACAACAACAAGGCTGTCATCACAGCGTAGCCCAGGGCTCGGTTCCTTCCAGAGGCCTGATGGGAAAGAGGTCTGCTTCCACACTCACTCAGGCTGCTGGCAGGATCCGGTTCCTTGCACCATCAGTCTGAAGGCCCTGTGTGTTGCTGGCTGTCGGCCCAAGGCCACTCTCAGCTGATAGAGGCTGCCTATAGTTTCGGGGCATGTGAGCCTCTCCATAGACCTCTCACAACATGGCAGCTTGCTTCTTCAGAGCCAGCAGCAGAGAAAGAGAGCTATTAAGGCAGAGCCTTATATAATGTACCATAATGACAGCAGTGACATCTCATCACCTTGGCCGTATTCTATTGGTTAGAAGCAGTCACAGGTCCCACCCCCACTCAAAGGGAGGGGATTACACAAGAGTATGTGTATGAGAAGAGGGGATCATGGGAGCCACCTTAGAGTCTGTTCACTACAGGAACTCCAAAGTTCTCGTGGGATCCATAAGCCCTCCTCACTCAGCATTCTAGTACTTTGTAATGGCTGTCCTACTGAGAATCTCCATCTGAGGGCTTCCCTCCCACCTAACAGACATGCTGGGGAGTTCATGCCCCTAGGAGCAGATCTCAGCCAACGACAACAGGAATCAGAGACTTCTGAGCTTCCATGCCTGTCTCAGTTATCTAGTGCTGTATAACAGAAATGCCACAAATAGGTGGCTTTTACAAACAGAAATTTATTCTCTCACAGTTTAGGAGGCTAGAAGTCTGACTTTGTGGTGCTGGCTCTAGGGGAAGGCTTTCTGTCTCGTCAGCTCTGGGGAAAGGTCCTTTGTCTCTTTTGAGCTTCTGCTCCTGGGTGATCTTCATGTGGCTTGGCATCTCTCTTCCCCAGTCTGCACTCTTAGAGCTCCATATGTCTCTCTTTCTTAGCATCGCATCATAGTTACAATACAAAATGTTTGCAAACGTATTTGTGTTATGAAAAAGATTAAATACAGAGATTATAACAAACATCCATATGGTCATGACTGAGAATTAACAATGTTAACAGGGGTTAACTTTCTGCCATATTTATTAAGATCTTTCCTTTTCCTTTTAAAATAAAACATAAAACAGCTATGGCTAAAATCCCTTTTGAACACTGGTACCCCTCACTCCTGTTTTCTCTCTCCCTCCTCAGAGGAACTAGTAGGAAGAATTTTGCTGGGTTTCTTTTCCATTCGTGTTCTTATGCTTTTACTCTACACACAATGGGTGTTTTTAAAAAATCAGGGGTGATGTTCCTATATGTTTTTAAATGATGTGAATGGCCTTATACCATCAAGTTACAATTTCATACTTATCTGTGTTCATATTTGCTTAACATTTCTCTCTCCACTTTATCATAGGCTCCACGAGACAGGATCCTTGTGTGTTCTCTCGCCGTTGCAGCTCCACCTGCCATAATGCTGAACGTGCAGTAGGCTCTCAGTAGACATTTGCTGACTGGGTGAATAAAAGCTACCTTTCTACTCTAAAGGTGGGACTTCCGTTTCTAGAGTTTCCAAAACCAAATATCATTGGTTTTCACTTAAACCACTTTAATTTCATTTAGGCCAAGAATACCTGATCCTTGAGTAGCAGCTTCAGGAGGGAACCACAGACATTCTGCCTCATGGTGGGTAGGCAGCACCAAGAGCAATCAGCTCGTCTTTCCTCTTTTCCCTTTGTCCCAATGGGGCCAACAATACGGACCAGAAAATATCGAAGCAAAAGCATACAATGCTTTGGCAGCTGTGGGCTCATCAGCCGGCATCACAAACATAGGATACAAACCTCTAACCCCAGCCCTTACCAGTACCAGTTGCCATCAAGTCAATTCTGACCCATGGCAAACCCGTGTGTGTTGGAGTAGAACTGTGTGCTCCACAGGGTTTTCGATTGCTGTGATCTTTTGGAAGTAGATTGCCAGGCCTTTCTTCTGAGGTGCCTCTGGATGGATTTGAACTGTCAATCTTTCAGTTAGTAGTTGGGTGCTTAAATGTTTGCACCACCTAGGGACTCCCCACTAACCCTTAGATAAAAAAAAAAAAAAGTTCATGGATGAAAAGGTGGCCTCACATTCCTGGGCCCACCTGGTGATGTGCTACTGTCTACTGGAGCAAGACACGGCCCTCGTAGAGGCTCCCTGGGGGATATGTGAAGTTTTGGGTTAAGAAGCTCAAAGTGCTTCTGAGTTGTTACCACAGAACTAATAAAGGTGTGCAAATGCCGCAGGCCCTTCCGGCACTCTTTCCACCCCTCCTCCTTCAGTTTGTCACAAAGGAGAGGACCTGGTTAAACAAACTTCAGATTAATTGCTTCCAGATGCAAAGAAGGAGGGTGAAAAGGAAAGCAAACTCCTTTCCAAGGAATAATGCCAGCCTGTCTTGTTCTCTAGATTGAGAATTATACCTTGCCTCAACAAAGGGTCCAAAGAACATTGTCAGCTCAGCACCCTCTGCCAGGAGTGAAGTGTTTGGATTCTTGAGACCCGAGATCTTAGGGCCTCCTGCTGTCAACATACTTGTCATCTTTGCCTGCAACTGACCAGGCCCAGTGAGCTCCATCACTGTGAAACTCACAACCTGCTACTGCCAAGGTGTGGATGGACATAACATTTATCTCTAAAAGACATACTACTGGGTGTGTGTGTGTGGGCGTGCGTGTGTGTGTGTGAAATGAGGAAGTGGAAAGAACATGACCTTTGGAGTCCGAGGGACTGGGTTCCCCACTCAGTGCTGCCACTTCCTGACTGTGTTACTTAGCCAGTCTGAGCTTTAGCTTCCTCTTCATGACAAGAGGAGAAACATCCTACTTTCTGGAGGAGTAGAAAGACGTAAGTGAAAGCACTGAGCTTAGTGCCTGGGACATGACTGGATGCCCTTTATCTGAATTTGGAGAGAGTAAAAAGTTCTGATTCTGGCTTGTGCCTGGAGAGGACGGCATATGATGTGAAGATCAAATCCGGGCCACCACACCAGTCAACATGCCCTCTGGCCTGCACTGGCGGGTAGAGGCCTGCGGTGAGAGTAGGCTTTGTTTTGATCCTATTAAGTAAACCACAATGACAGTCCAGTGTTTGAACCTGGCACCCTTTAGTCACTCACCGCCTCACCTTGTCACAGTAAGGTTCCAATCTCTGTTCCACATGGTGTTATTCATGTTTAGAATGAGAGTGGGCTTCTTTTCAGAGCAATAAGGACCACCTGAGAATGCCTGGCCTCCAGGAGCACGTGGCGTCTAATGTAGCTGGTTACCCGCCTCCCGAGTAAGAAATGCTAAAGACACTGCTGTCAGCTGTGTCAGTGATCTCTTCCCCTGTGTTAGCCAGACTGGAAAATCAGAATCTCTCCTCCTTGTCTGTGGGTACAAGAACAATTCTGTCCACTCACCTCCAGAGCCTATCATCTTCCTACAATTTGGCCTTTCATCTCAGGAGCATTCTTAATGGGCAGAACAGCTGGGTTCTGTAATTCCACCCCTTGCTCCACCTTCACCCATGTGTAACTTTAGGCTGGTTCAACACTGCCAAAGGAAGCATACATTATTCAGGGAATGTGAGCTGGTAGGTCCCACACCCATGGTGTGTGTCACAGACTCACCAAGGAAGTGTGTTGCAACTGATGAGTGGCACCTTGTTTCAAACAATATGAAGCTAACAATAATAGGGGGAAAGGTGCCCAGTTGACACTTTTGTGGATTATCCACCTAAGAAAACACAAATGGGGGATAGAGTTCAAGGCAATGACTTCTCTGCCGAACCTATTCTTTTAGTCCTTTCAAGCTGGTTTCACAAGGTTTCAAATAAGGCTTCCAGTCATGGGTGGAGCATTCCCTCCTGGAAACTGCTCCCAGGTACCTGAAGTACCATTTGCGAATGAGCAAGACATGTTCCCAAGGCCAAGGGCTTCTCTGGGGCCACAATTACACTTCAATATGCACTGTCACACATGGATTTCTGGTTTGGCTTATAAGCCCTAACAAGTTGTCGGTCAGGCATTAAGAAATATGTAGTTATAAAATATGGGATATTTTTCCTTCCCTTGTTTGATTTATCTTATTGCCCCGGAGCTAAGGTGGCAGGTTGTCAGCAGTGTTTTGCATATAGTCCACGTCTCATATCAGGTACTCATTCTCAGATTCAGGCTTTGGCAGAGTTGCTAAACACATAGAAGACAATTAGGAAACTCAAATCCAGTCATTACTCAGGGATTAAATATTTCAACACAGTGTCTCAAACTATAATTAAAGGCAGCGAGCTTCATTACTGGGAGAACAAAAACAGAGTGGCAGGCAACTATTTTTGGAATTGTTCTTGTCTTCAATACAATCTACTCTACAGTTGATCTACATGTTTACAGTATTTCCAACCTTACAAATCAATCTAGGTAAAATGCCATAAAATGACACACTTGTGAACCTGCCTAGGGAGATACAGGGAGGAGACAGGCAGAAGAAGAGGGGATGAAAACAACAGAGTGTTATAGCCCTCTTTTCAAATCTACCATCTTTGCATTGAATTTTAAGAGATGTTACAGTTCAATTTTGCCACAAATTTACTCTTTGTATTTTGTTATGTCATCCGACTCAAATTATAATTACCAGTGCCATCAAGCTGACTCCAAATCATGGCGGCCCCATGTGTATCAGAGTAGAACCGTGCTCCATAGAGTTGTGTCAGAGTAGAACTGTGTTCCAGAGGGCTTTAAGTGGCTGATTTTTTGGAAGTGGATTGCCAGATCTTTCTTCCAAGGTGATTCTGGGCAGACTTGAACCTCCAACCGTTCAGTTAGCAGCTGAACTCATTAATTGTACTACCCCGGTACTCCGAATTATAATTACAAGAATATAAAGTATCTCCACGCATAAGTGGTAACTTTGGTAAAGGGGTAAGGCAGTACACAATACTGGGGAAGCCAGCACAACTTGTCCAAGACAAGGTCACGGAAGCTTCGTAGACAAATCCAAACTCCCCGAGGGACCAAATTGCTTGGCGGAGGGCTGTAGGACCATGGTTTTGGGGAACATCTAGCTCAATTGGCATAACATAGTTTATAAAGAAAATGTTCTACATTCTATTTTGGTGAGTAGGATCTGGGGTCTTAAGGGCTTGTGAGCAGCTATCTAAGATACTCCACTGGTCTTACCCCATCTGGAGTAAAGGAGAGTGAAGAAAACCAAAGACACAAAGGAAAGATTAGCCCAAAGGACTAATGGACCACAACTACCACAGCCTCCACCAGAATGAGTCTGGCACAACTACATGGTACCCAGCTACCACCACCAGCTGCTCTGACAGGTATCACAATAGAGGGTCCCGAACAAAGCTGGAGAAAAATGTAGAACAAAATTCTAACTCACACACACACACACAAAACAGACTTCCTGGGCTGACAGAGACCAGAGAAACCCCGAGAGTATGGCTCCTGGACACTCTTATAGCTCAGTACTGAAGTCACTCCTGAGGTTCACCCTTCAGCCAAAGATTAGACAGGCCCATGAAACAAAGTGAGACTAAATGGGCACACCAGCCCAGGGACAAGGACAAGAAGGTAGAAGGGGACAGGAAAGCTGGTAATGGGAAACCCAAGTTGGAAAAGGGGAGTGTCTTGGTCATCTAGTGCCGCTGTAACAGAAATATCACAAGTGGATGGCTTTAACAAAGAGAAATTTATTCTTTCACAGTCTAGTAGGTTATAAGCCCGAATTCAGGGTGCCATCTCCAGGAGAAGTCGTCTCTCCTTCGGTTCTGAAGGAAGGTCATTGTCATCAGCCTTCCCTTGGTCTGGGAGCAACTCAGTGCAGGAACCTCAGGTCCAAGGGATACGCTCTGCTCCAGGCGCTGCTTTCTTGGTGGTACGAGGTCCCCACGTCTCTCTACTTGCTTCTCTCTTTTATACCTGAAAAGAGATTGGCTTAAGACACTATCTAATCTTGCAGGTCTCATCAATATAACTGCCACTAATCCATCTCATTACATCATAGTGACAGGATTTACAACACAGGGGAATCACATCAGATGACAAAATGGTGGACAATCACATAATACTGGGAATCATGGCCTAGACAAGTTCACAGATATATATTTTTTAATAATTTTTATTGTGCTTTAAGTGAAAGTTTACAAATCAAGTCAGTCTCTCACATACAAACTTGTATACACTACACCTTACTACACATTCTCATTTACTCTCCCCCTAATGAGTCAGCCCGCTCCCTCCTTCCAGTCTCTCCTTTCATCACCATTTTGCCGGTTTCTAACCCCATCTACCCTCCCATCTCCCCTCCAGACAGGAGATGCCAACACAGTCTCAAGGGTCCACATGGTGCAAGTAGCTCACTCCTCATCAGCATCTCTCTCCAACTCATTGTCCAGTCCAATTCATGTCTGACGAGTTGGGTTCGGGAATGGTTCCTGAGTTGACATATATTTTTGAGGGACACAATTCTATCCATGACAGGGAGAGTGTTGACATGTCATGGGTTTGGCAACCAATGTCACAAAACTATATGTGTATAAATTGTTCAATGAGAAAGTAGTTTGCCCTGTAAGCCTTCATCTAAAGTATGATAAAATAAATAAAGTATCTCCATATAGTATGTACCTATCTTGTGCATATACTAGTGAAATTTATTACTTTATAAATATCAAAGTTTCTGTATTTTATAAAGGACATGTCATATATATATGCATGTACATATATGTGTATAGCCTGAAATACTATATATGTATATAAAATTTGAAAAATGGTTAAGAACATTAAACTTAAAAAAATCCACTTCCCAGGATCTAAACATTTGGTCAACCCTCTTCTTATTGTTTCTTTTTATCCTGCTGTTTTGGCATCATTTAAACCATTCTTAATGGCTTTTAAAAAAATTAAATAAGTTAATATAAATTGCTTTCAAAGCACTATATAAGCATGTGTACAATCATTGTCGTTATTTCTGACTCTAGGAATTAACAGAACTAAGACTATTTTGAAGGTGCTGAGAACACTTTGCTGTATTTTTAAGTCATACTCAAAATAATAACAGCACAGATATTCCCAGGGCCACGTAAGGAACATTTCAATAGCACTTTTATGCTGACTCTACGGAGTGGGGCAGATATTTACTGACGTATGGCAGGAAGCTGTATTTACAGATACCAACTAAGATTCATCCTGATTAATTACATTTCTGACATCTAACACGATGCTACAGCATTCAAAATGGAAACTCATTTCACATATAATACTGTCTAGTGCCTAGATAATAAGGACCCTCCCTCCATCTATATCTATGAGGAATATTATTTTTAGAGGTATTTTACAAAGAAAAATATCTAAAAATTTTGTATCTTAGTATCCCTCTAAATTTTATTGTTTTAGATGGTTATAACACAGAAAATAGGCAGCTTCGATAGAATTAATATACTCTATTTCAACACTCAGGTTTGATAATGGGCTGGCTATTAGTAAAACCAGGGAAGTATTGTTCTTTCTGTTAGTGGGATATTGGCATTGTGTCATATTAGAACATACATATACATATACTTTATAATTTTTATTGTGCTTTAAGTGAAAGTTCACAAATTAAGTCGGTCTCTCACACAAAAACTTAATATATACCTTGCTACATACTCCCAATTACTCTCCCCCTAATGAGACAGCCTGCTCTCTCCCTCCACTCTCTCTTTTCGGGTCCTTTTCGCCAGCTTCTAACCCCCTCCACCCTCTCATCTCCCCTCCAGGCAGGAGATGCCAACATAGTCTCAAGTGTCCACCTGATCCAAGAAGCTCACTCCTCACCAGCATCCCTCTCCAACCCATTGTCCAGTCCAATCCATGTCTGAAGAGTTGGCTTCCGGAATGGTTCCTGTCCTGGGCCAACAGAACATCTGGGGGCCATGACCACTGGGGTCCTTCCAGTCTCAGTCAGAGCATTAAGTCTGGTCTTATGAGAATTTGGGGTCTGCATCCCACTGCTCTCCTGCTCCCTCAGGGGTTCTCTGTTGTGTTCCCTGTCAGGGCAGTCATCAGTTGTAGCCGGGCACCATCTAGTTCTTCTGGTCTCAGAATGACGTAGTCGCTGGTTCATGTGGCCCTTTCTGTCTCTTGGGCTCGTAATCACCTTGTGTCCTTGGTGTTCTTCATTCTTCTTTGATCCAGGTAGGTTGAGACCAATTGATGCATCTTAGATTGCTGCTTGCTAACATTAAGACCCCAGACCCCACTCTTCAAAGTGGGATGCAGAATGTTTTCTTAATAGATTTTACTATGCCAATTGACTTAGATGTCCCCTGAAACCATGGCCCCCAAACCCCTGCCCCTGCTACGCTGGTCTTTGAAGCATTCAGTTTATTCAGGAACCTTCTTTGCTTTTGGTTTAGTCCAGTTGTGCTGACCTTCCCTGTATTGTGTGTTGTCTTTCCCTTCACCTAAAATAGTTCTTATCTGCTATCTAATTAGTGAAAACCCCTCTCCCACCCTCCCTCCCTCCCCCATCTTATAACCACAGAAAAATGTTTTCTTCTCAGTTTAAACTGTTTCTTGAGTTCTTATAATAGTGGTCTTATACAATATTTGTCCTTTTGCAACTGACTAATTTCACTCGGCGTAATGCCTTCCAGGATCCTCCATGTTATGAAATGTTTCACAGATTCCTCACTGTAGAACATACATATATTTTTAAGAGACGAGTGCTGACGTATGTAGGGGTGAATTGAGATAATTTCCAGAGTATTTAAAAAAATAATTTGGAGAAAGGGATAGATGAAACAAGTGTAGAAAAATCTTGATAATTGTTAAATCTGGGTGGTGGGTAGATCAAGGTTGATTGTGCTATCCTGTCTACTTTTGTGTAAGTTTAAAATTTACACAATTAAAAGGTTTTTTTTCAAGGACTTTTTTTTTTTTTTTTTTAATTCAAGCAATTGCTTGAACAGTTTGTTTTTTCTTATGGAAAGCAGGAACTGGATGGAGAGAATTCTGTTATGCATGAGCTAAAAGCATTGCTTCTCTCCCTCGGAAGTTCTCAAATACGCATCAGAATGACGTGGAAGGCTGGTTAAAACTCAGATTGCTGGGTCCCACTATAGATCTGTGAAGGCATCTGAGACTTTGAATTTCTAACACGTTCCCAGGTGATGTTGATGCTGCTGGTCCGGGGACCATACTTCAACTGTTCACATGGGCCAGTATCTTATCCAACTTTATTTGGAAATATCCTGAGAGTCAAAATCTTAAGACTTTGATATTAACCCTCTTCACCGTTTGGTTCCCACCTACCTTGCTTTTCAATCTTCACTATTCCCCCACTCCAGTAATATCAGGCTATCTGTTCTCTAACCAAATCATGTGTATTCCCACCTCAGTGCCTTTGCTCATGTCATCACCACCCCCTTCTGGGATGCATGCTTGAGCGTACACGTGAGTGCAGACGTGTGCGTGTGCACGTGCATGTATGTACACACACACACACACACACACACATAGTAATCAAGGTCAAGTCCACATCTCTTGTCCACGAAGCTCTCCCTGGCTTTACAGCATCCTTGGTAATCTGAAAACCTCTCATTTTACACTAACCAGATTCTGTCACGTAGCACTTTTTATATCATTATTAGCCATATGCATTGTGTCTTATAGCTTCCAAGTCCTGAGGGGAGGGGCTGTGCTTTATATAGAACTTCTTTCTACAGTGCACAGTTTGGCCCAGAACTATGTACTAAATAGGCATTTCCATTTTCGCTGCAAATCAGGGGCCTGCGGGGGTCGGGAGGGGTGGATTTAACTTTTTTTCCTAAAGTAAATAATGGGATGGATCTGGAAGTCTACAGATGTGGAAGAAGCAACAGTGAGAGGCTAATAGAAATCCTAATGTCTATTTACCTCTGAGCGGTGTTGGGAGACTAATTAACGTTTATGCAGGTCTTTGAGGTCTCCAGATGAAAGGGCCTTTATGAGGACCCAGAGTTATTATGATGATCCCTGTGACTCTTTCACAGCCTCATACTAAATTTCACAGCACTCCTGGGGTTTTCTGTCTGGGAAGCGAGTCATGGGTGACTCCTCCGATAATGGACAAGCTGTGACTTTCCAACACCGCTGGGATTTTAAGGGAAAATGGACTTTAAAATGAAGATGGAGGCCTTGGAAGGACCCCTGGGTGATGCAAATGGTTTACACCCAGCTATTAAATGAAAGGTTGGTGGTTTGAATCACCCCATGGTACCTTGAATGAAAGACCTGGTGATCTACTTGCATAAGGTCACAGTCATTGAAAACCCTGTGGAGCACAATTCTACTCTGACACATGTGGGGTCACTGTGAGTCCGAATTGATTCGACGGCAACGGGAGGAAGCAGGGGCGGATTATACCTTGTTTACCAGATTACCTGCAGTGAACAATTTCACACAGGTCTCACGACATCAAAGATACCGTGAAACTCATACGCAATTGTTCACTACAGATTAGTAAGTAAGCACAAGTAAGCCCACGCTTACCTTGCTTCCTGGGTCATCCGGCCCTGTCAGGGATTGTAAATTTGAAAAGAGGTTCTGATTCTGTAGCAAGGTGCTGTGGGCTTGGGACAGAGGCAGATGTTAGCCATACCTAGAAGCAGAATGTTTGATGTGGTGAAGAAATGTGAAATTATTCACTCCAGATGATCTGATAACTGAGGAAATCACCACGCTTCCTTTACCTATTGGATAATCCCTCCCTAGGCGGAAGTATTAAAAATCCAAACAAAACAAACTATTGGCTTCTTGAGTAAAAGTGAAACCAAGAAGCTCCTTTTCATCCTCCGGCAGGGAAATGTCAGACTCTAGAGCAGGCTACCTCTGCTTCACTTCTGTCATCGCCAGCTCTGTTAGCCTCAGACGTCAGGATTATGCCTGCAGCTACCTGGATTAGAACCTTCATGTTCAAGTTAGTACAGGCAGGTCCAAGGGACTTTTGGTCTGAGGGTACAGATTTGGGACTGAATTCTGCACTTCATGAAGCGTTGCGGAGACGTATTTCTCTCTCTGTCCTAGAGTAATAACACAGGTGGTCTCATGATTACCAGCTGAAAGTTTGTTAGGACCCAAACTGAGAATGGTGCTCCAACATCTAAGCTCAGGCCTTCTCCAGCCTCCATTTTCCTTAGTAACAAGTTTCCTTTCTCTTGTCTCTGCTTTACTCCTGAATCCTTGTTTTGGTTGACTTGGATTGATGCCACTTGAGAAATAATTCATTAGCCATAAATAATGTCTTCTCTGCTTCTGCAGCTATGGCGGCTCATGTTAGATGCAGAGAGCTCCAAAGCTTTTGCAGGCCCGGGCAGATGTGGGTACGGTTATGATTAGGCCGTAAATCACAAGATGCGGTTAGAGCACGCCTCGGAGTGTTGGAAAAAGTCGCAGGTCCTCACCTGCTAGCTGGAAAGAAAAAAAAAAAAAGAATAGCCCAGCCAAGCTTAACCAATCAGGGCTTATACCTGGTCTGATCATAAAGCCACTCCTGGCTTGTATTTCCAGGAATGAGAAATCTAATGTACAAAAGGCCAGGGTTATATTACACACAAAATGCTAATTCCCTCCTCGGCAGTGAGATCAGGGCGAAACATTTCCTGGTTTGTAAGGTGCAGCTTTGGTTAGACTAATACATGAGATTAGACGTCCCCAGAGAGCTATGGGTGGAGCCCTGGTGGTGACGTGGTTCAGCACTCAGCCTCTAACTGAAAACGTCAGCAGTTCGAACCCACCAGCCACTTTTTGGGAGACAGATGTAGCAGTTGGCTTCCTTAAAGATTTCAGCCTTGGAAACCCTATGGGGCAGTTCTACTCTGTCCTACAGAGTCACTATAGAGTCTCTATGAGTAGAAATTGACTTCACTACAACAGGTTTGGTTTGGTTTTTGGTAAACAGCTATGACTGGTGTGCCAAGAAAGTCTACAATTTAATTAAGAGCAAAACAAAAAAACATGAAACAGAAAGACTCCACTCCAGAACCTAGACCAGAAGGTGAATGTTTTGAACCTGGATCTGCTAACCAGCTGCTCAGGGCGTGCCATCGCCTGCTTCCGGCCTTGAAGGCTCGTTGTTGGCTTTGTCCCTGCACAGGGACACCAGTGTGGGCAGCCTTTGGCTCCTGACTCAGACTTAAGGAAAACAAACAAGTAGGAGAAGGAGGCCCTGGCTCTCTGTCTCTAACTGCCCTTTGAGCCCAATTCAGGATATGATTCTGTAGGAAAAGGAGGACTCTCTTCTGGGCAAACGTAGGTGAATGATAACGTAATGGCGCCTCCTCTCCACCCTTGCCCCAGCACACCTGGCAGCCTCTGCGGAGGCTGAACTGTGTTAACAGCACCTTTAGTTGGAAGATGAGATGCACTGAACCAAAGAGGAAATAACATTGATCGTTAAGTTGTAGTTGCAATTATACTGTTAATTCAAGCAAACCATAGGTTAAAAAGTCTTTTCGTGATTTGGACAGGGACTCCAACTACCATTCATAACTTATTTTTACAGGAAAGTGCTTTCTGAAGTATATACAACTGGCCTAATACCGTCGGAATATAAATTCCTGAATAAACTGGTGATTGTGTGTCCTCATCATAGAATCTGATTCTGGAAGAGACCATAGAGCATGTGGTTGAACCCCAGATTTTCTAATGCCTTCTTTTAGAATGCTCCAAGATAAAGGAAGGAAAGGACTCAGAACCATACTGCTCCCAGTCCAGAGTAGTGTAGTCCCAGGCCTTCCAGCAGCATCAGCATCACCTGGGAACTTGTAAGAAATGCATATTCTCAGGCCTCACCTCAAATCCCCCACTGAATCAGAAACTGAGTAGGGATCCAGCGATCTGTTTTAACCAGCCCTCTGGTGGCACTAAAGTTTGGGACCACTGGTCAATAATACGAAAAACCAAAACCGAACTCGTTGCCAAGTGGATTCCGACTGATGGCAACCCCAGGTGTTACAGAGTAGACCTGCTGCATGGGGGTTTCTGTGGCCAAATCTTTACGGAAGTAGATGGCCAGGCTGTTCTTCCACAGTCCCACTGGATGGGTTTCAACTGCTAACCTTTAGGTTAGTAGTCGAGGGTCAACTGTTTGTACCATCCAGAGACTTCTACAAGGAAAAAAAAAATGTATAAATGCTTAAGGTAGATGCTTAACCATCTACCTTAAGTGTGCTTAATATTTGTGTAAATAAGCAGTTTTGTCCCTTTTTTTGGAGCCCTGGTGGCGCAGTGGTTAAAGCGCTTGGCTGGTAACCAAAAGGTCGGCAGTTCGATACCACTTGGAGGCCCTGCAGGAGAAGGATGTAGCAGTCTGCTTCCGTGAAGATTTACAGCCTTGGAAACCCTATGGGGTGATTTCACTCTGTACTACAGCATCGCTATGAGTTGGAAGGGACTGGATGGCAGTGGGTTTAGTTTTCGGTTTGGTTTTGGTTCCCTTTTTTTGCAACCTAGTTTCTTCGTGTGACAAGCAGAGATGAACCTCAGTTTGCTCTCTTCACCTAGAGAGGGCTGACCACATATTAGAAGAACACCCTTGTCCTTCATCTTCTCTATTCGTCCTTCATCTCATGATGACTCCAATATCCTGCTAGAGCAAGGCGCTCCTTCCAGTACCAGGCCTCTCTGACCTGGTGAACAATGGCAAGGAGCTTCCCCCGCGCAATTCAGAAAGAAGCAGCCTGGGAAGCTGAGGTAAGAGATATGAAGGCCGGGCCACAGCCTGACAGGGAAGAAATCTGTTGGTGTATGGGAGCCTCGCCTGGCCCTCCTGGGGAGCCCACGCTCAGGAAACACCTGGTAAATCAGTGCACACATGGTCAGAAGAGCTGAGGCCTGGGGCCTCGAAAACAAGGACAAACGTTCTCAGTAACCTTCCATGGACTGTTATCAGAAGAAATGGAAAGGCAGGGTACGCCCAAATTGCTCTGAGCCCTTTCACAGAAAGGCACAGTATAAAGACTATTCATAGCAACATGTATTTATTTATTACATGTGAGTGAGAGGTTCCTATTTATCGTTCTACCTTATGTAAATTCAGCTGGATTTCTTAAAGGAAAGGACCATATCTCTAGCTTCACGTTGACTTTGTAACCCCGTCGCTGGTACCTAGTGAAGCCATTTAGCACTTGACTGTGCATGGAGAGGGCCCTGGTGGCACAGTGGTATAAGAGTTCAGCTGCTAACCCAAAGGTTGGTGGTTCAAACCCACCAGCTGCTCCGTGGGATAAAGAAACAGCAGTCTGCTTCTGTAAAGATTTACAGCCTTGGAAACCCTGTGGGACAGCTCTACCGGAACCGACTGGATGGCGGTGGGTTAGGTTTGTTTTGCTGCATGGCGGCTGTGCAAGAAGCCGTGCTGGGAACCAGTGAGGGAGGGTAACTGTTTCAGTGCTTCCTGAAACACTCGGGGAGGCAGCGGAACATCATGGTTGTGTGTGGGAGTCAGACAGCCCTGCTGGTGCACTTACCGGCTATGTGACCTTCAGAAAGTTAAACTCTTTGCCCAGTTTTCTATAAAAAAAAAAAAAAAATCAATTGTGTGTACCTTGTGAGGATTACAGGGGATAATCCATGCCAGTGACTGGTATGTAGTCAGCACTGAATGAAACTCAAAGTCCCCCAAACCATCCCAGCCCCTGCATCGCTGGTTCTGCAGTTCAGCTGGCTGGAATCCTTCCTGCACCCAGCCCTCTGTCACCTCCCACACCGAGGCGTGTTTCCTGTGCCCCTTCTTCCGAGTCCACCTTAACCCCCACTTCCTCCCTGGGGCACCTCTTGATCCCCCACCCCCTCAGTCACGCAGCACTTTGTTTTTATGCTCTTAACAGGCGCTCATCACATTTTTACCTCAGATTTCATAATGTACAAAGGACTTCAGGTTACTTACTGTTTGTCTCCATTTCTGTAACCCTCCAGAATGCCTAGTGAGAAGGCTCCTAGACTGAGGATGCTGGTGTTAGGATGTTTTCTGTCACAAGGACTTAAAAACCCAAGTCAATTTGGCTTATAAAATAAAGGCACTTTATTACTCATGTACGGAGCCCTGGTGGTGCAAACATTAAGCGCCCGGCTGCTAACCCAAAGGTTGATAGTTTGAACCCGCCCAGCAGCTTTGTGGGAAAAAGACTTGGCAGCCTGCCCCTTTAAAGATCATAGCCAACAAAACCTTATGGGGCAGTTATACTATGTCTCCTGGGGTGGCTATGAGTTAAGATGACTTGAATGCACATAACAACGACAATATTACTCATGTAACTGAAAATTCCTGAGGAAATTCAAGCTTTGTTGAGGCCCTGTTTCTGGGGTTCTCTCAGCTCTGGCCTTCTCTGAGACAGCTTTGTCCTCAGTATGCCCAGTGGCAGAAGGCTGGGCTCCATATTGCCAAGTTTAAGTCTAGGGGGAGAATGCATTTCTCCTCCAGCCAGTAGGGAGAGGTCTTTCGCTTCACTTTGATCAGACCAGTTTATATCAGGTGCCAATCCCTGAACCCGTAATTGACAATTGACCAAGGGGGTGAGATTACCCTATCAATTTGGGCCAATCAGAGCCTCCCCTGGAATGGGGGTATAGCCAACTCCTTCCAAACTCCTGGCTGCTCAAGCAAATTTGAAGACAAATTTAAGACTGCCAGAGGGAGAGCTGGTAGGGATAGGATGCTGGGCAGAAAACCCATTATTGCCTAATACAATACTCGGTCTCTGCAGTTAAGTCAAATAAATAAATATCAGTATATTTATTTCTATCACATTAATCTGCTAGTCTTTACAAGATCTTTGATCAGGGGGTTCTGAGTAGCTTTTTAGATTATACTGAACTACAGCAACATAATCATTGGCCTTGGAACACTTGAACCCAACATACCTTCTCAAAGCCTATTTCTATAGCTTTTATTTTATTGAAATTTTTTAAACCTTGGGATGGGATTAAACATATTTTCACCATTGGTTCAAGCATGTCTTTTATCTACTTATTTTTAATCATGTAATAAAAAAAACAAAACAAAACAATTGCTGTTGAGGTGACTTTGATTCATGGCGACCCCATGTGTGTCAGAGCAGAACTGTGCTCCATAGGGTTTCCAAAGACTGATTTTTTCCCCTTCCCTTTTTGGAAGTAGATCACCAGGCCTTTCTTCCAGGTGCCTCTGGGTGGACTCAAACTTCCAACCTTTCGGTTAGCAGCTGAATGTTTAACTGTTAGCACAACCCAGGGACTCCAATCATGTAATAAACACCTATGAACCCACCCCAACAGAAAAGCTAGGTCCTTGATGTCTTCTCCACCTGTCTTCCAGGATAAAGGAACCCACCTGAATCCTGTGTTCTCATTCACTTGCTTTCCTTTTTACATGGGTTTATTTCGTCTCTATGTATTCCTAAAAAGCATATTTTATTTCAGTCATTTTTAACTTTATAAAAAGGGTATCATGATTTAATTTTAGAACTTATTTTTTTTCACTTACTTTAATTGCTAAGATTCAACCATGTTACGTGATTGACGTAATTGGTGTCACTGAATTGTACACGTGAAAAATGTTGAATTGGCAAATATTGTGTTTTATATACAAATGTATATGTATGCAATGTGTATATATATATATATATACACACACATATACATATACACACACATATATATACCTCTATCAATTAAAAAAAGAAAGAAAGAAAAAAAAACACAATGAGATACCACTTCACCCCCACTAGGGTGGCCATTATCAGAAACACAGAAAATAAAATTGTTGGTGAGAACGTGGGGGAAAAAAAGATTCAACCATATTGTTATATGTCATGTAGTATATTTGTTTCAAGTGCTGAATAACATTCAGCTGTTGGAATAAATGACAGTTTATCTATTTACTCTCCTCTTGATGGGCATTTGGATTGCTTTTGGGTTTTTGTTACTGTGAACAGGGACCCAAAACACTTTCATAAAAGAAGATCAGCAAGGAAGGACTGACCCTCTAGATAACAAAACTAATTATGAAGCCATAGTAGTTAAAGCAGGGCAGTACTGGCCCGACCAATGGAATAGAATGGAATGGTATGGAACTTCACTAGGCATCAGATGTGGCATTTAAGATGAGTGGGGAAAGAAAAGACTATTCAATAAATGAAGTTGGAAAAAATTACTACCCATACAAAAAAGGAAAAAATCAAATCCTTACTCAAACTATAAATAAAAAACCAACACCAAACAGATTAAGAGTTTAAATATCAAAAGCGAAACTAAAAACTCTTGGTAGAATATATAGGTGAATCTTTTTAGACCTTGGAGTTGGAAAAAACTTCATAAATAAGACACAAAAGCATTAAATAAAAAGGAAAGGCTGATAGGTTTGACAATCTTTATAAAAGTAAGAATATTTGTTCACCTACAGATTTTATACAAACTAATCTCCAGGACTAAAGGTTATTTGACTGCTCTTTATCACCCCCCAGTGAAAAACCTTTTATGATTTGAGATTAGATTTGAATATGACTCAAATTGCAGCTGACTCCATAGTCTTAAGGAGAACCATTCTTTCCCCAAAATTGCAATAGTATTATCAGTGTCAAATGACCTCTTCCCTATACCTCATTCATCTTAACTAGATATCCCATCTTGCATCCTGATTCCTCTCTCACTCCCTGAGTGTTCAAATAATGAACCTCAGAACCATCACAGACTAAAAACAGTAATAGGAGAGAAAGATTAAAATCTGCTGTATTAAATCAGACAAAAGTCTAATCTCTAAAATTGGAACTCTTAGGCACTGCGGGTGAGAACGCAAAATGGTAAAACCACTTTGGAAAACAATATGGCACTTCCTTAGAAAGCTAGAAATAGAAATGCCATATGATCCAGCAATCCCACTCCTAGGAATATATCCTAGAGAAATAAGATTCTTCAAAGGAATAGACATATGCACACCCATGTTCATTGTAGCATTGTTCACAATAGCAAAAAGATGGAAAAAACCTAGATGCCCATCAACAGATAAATGGATAAACAAACTGGTACATACACACAGTGGAGTACTATGCAACGATAAAGAACAATGATGAATCTGTGAAGCATCTCACAACATGAATGAATCTGGAGGGCGTTATGCTCAGTGAAATAAGTCAATCACAAAAGGACAAATATTGTACGAGACCACTACTATAAAAATTCATGAAAAAGTTTACACACGAAAAGAAGCAATCTTTGATTCATTACAAAGGAGGTGAGGGGTGGGAGTGGAAAAACACTAAACAGACAATAGATAAGTGGTAACTTTGGTGAAGGGTAAGAGTACACATACTAAGGACGCCAGCACAACTTGTCCAAGTCAAGGTCACGGAAGTTCCACAGACACATCCAAATTCCTTGAGGAAACAAGTAGCTGGGCTGAGGGCTGTGGGGACCATGGTCTCAGGGAACATCTAGCTCAATTGGCAGAACATAGTTCATAAAGAAAATGTTGTACATTCTACTTTGGTAAGTAGTGACTGGGGTTTTAAAGGCCTGTGAGTGTCCATCTAAGACACTCCACTGGTCTCACCCCTTTGGGAGCAAGGAAGAATGAAGAAAACTAAAGATACAAGGGAAAGACTAGTCCAAAGGACTAATGGAGCACAACTACCATGGCCTCCACCAGACTGAGTCCAGCACAACTAGATGGTACCCAGCTACCACCATTTACTGCTCTGACAGGGATCACAATAGAGGGTCCTGGGCAGAGCTAGAGAAAAATGTAGAGCAAAGTTTTAACTGACAAAAAAAAGGCGAGACTTACTGGCTTGACAGAGACTGGAGAAACCCTGAGAGTATGGCCCCTGGACACCCTTTTAGCTCAGTAATGAAGTCACTCCTGAGGTTCATCCTTCAGCCAAAGATTAGACAGCCCTGTGAAACAAAATGAGACTAAAGAGGCACACCAGCCCAGGAGCAAGGACTAGAAGGTAGGAGGGGGCAGAAAAGCTGGTAATAGGGAACCCAAGTCTGAGAAGAAACGGTGTTGGCATGTTGTGGGGTGTGTACTGTTTAATGAGAAACCAGTTTGTTCTGTAAACCTTTATCTGAAGTACAATTTTTAAAAATCTGCTGTATTAAAACATAAATGAGACATCATCCCTATCCAAAAATAAAAGCTTTTTCTTTAAATAATATTTTATTGTGTTTAAGGTGAAAGTTACATAGCAAAGTAGGTTCCCCTTAACAATTTCTACACAAATTATCTGGTGACACAATGTGTCATCATTCTCTTTCATTCTGTTCTGGTTGTACCATTTCCAGTACTCTAGTTTCCCTGCCCCCTTACCTTCTCCTCTTTGCTTTAGAGTAATTTTTGACCATTTGGTCTCAAGTAGACGATTTTTTAAAGGAGCTCATTATGCATGGGTGACATTCTCTATTTTATGAGCCAGTCTGTTATTTAGCCGAAAGGTAACCTCAAGGGATAATTTCGATTTAAGGTTTAAAGAGTATCTCTGGGCAATAGTTTAGTGGAGTCCTCTAGTCTCAACCGGTCCAGCAAGTCTGGACTTTTCAAGAATTTGAGTTCTGTTCCACAATTTTCTCTCATTCTATCAGGATCTATCTATTGTAGCCCTGATCAGAACGGTCAGTATTAGTAGCCCATCATCTAGTTCTGGTCTCAGGGTAGATAAGGCTGTGGTTTGTGCCAACTATTGGTCCTATAGATTACTTTCTTCTCTGAGTCTTTGGCTTCCTTCTTTCTCTTTGCTTCAGACAAGTGGAGACCAATAGCTGTGTCACAGATGGCCGCTCGCACGCTTTTAAGACCCCAGACACTACTCACTTCATTGGGATGTAGAGCATACACTGTATTATCTATGTTACGCCAACTAACTGAGTTGTTCCACAAGACTATGGTCCTAAGCCTTCAAAACCAGAAAATCAATCTCATGAGGTGTTTGGTTAGTCTAAGAAGTACCCGTAACTGTGTCCCCTATGAGGTTTATTACATATATGGATATACATGCATGTACACACACACCTGTATGTACATATGCCTATATTGTTGTTGTTAGGCACCGTCGAGTCGGTTCCAACTCATAGCGACCCTGTGCACAACAGAATGAAACACTGCCCTGTCCTGAGCCATCCTTACAATCGTTGTTATGCTTGAGCCCACTGTTGCAGCCACTGTGTCAATCCACCTCGTTGAGGGTCTCCCTCTTTTCTGCTGACCCTGTACTCTGCCAAGCATGATGTCCTACTCCAGGGACTGATCCCTCCTGACAACATGTCCAAAGTATGTAAGACGCAGTCTTGCCATCCTTGCCTATAGATACATCTATTTGTGGACACATATGTACTGGCATATCTATACCCTTACACATGCATGCCTATATACATATTTGTGTAACCCCATACATTTTTTGGTTGTTGCAAAGTTATATTTGCCATGTCCTTTACCAAAAATGGAAACCCTGGTGTCATAGTGGTTAAGAACCATGCCTGCTAGCCAAAAGGTCGGCAGTTCGAATCCACCAGGAGCTCCTTGGAAACCCTGTGGGGCAGTTCTACTCTGTCCTATGGGGTTGCCATGAGTCGGAATGGACTCGATGGCAACGGTTTTTTTTAGCCAAAAACACCCTTTTCTCTTGTGCACTTCTTAGCGACATCATTTACCTTGGTCAAGTTGTGTCCACATTTGGTGCAATCTTTCTGTTATGGATTGAATTACCCCTCAAAATATGTGTTGTAAATCCTAACCTGTATGCTTGTGGTTATAATCTCATTTAGGAATGGGTTGTCTTTGTTATGTTAATGGGCAAGTTGAGTGTAGGATGTATCTTGAGTCAATCTCTTTTGAGATATTAAAGAGATTAAACAAGCAAGCAGAGAGACATGGGTAAGATAGATGCCAAGACACATGGAGATCTCCAAGGCGCCAGGAAGCCGACGCTGAAGAGACAATGACCCTCTTCCAGAGCTGACAGAGAGAGAATTCAGACTTCCAGTCACCTAAACTGTGAGAAAATAAATTTGTTTGTTAAAGCCATCCACTTACGGTATTTTTGTTATAGCAGCACTGGATAACTAAGACACTTTTCCATCACCAAAAATAACAAGTGTCTATTGAGAGTTCTTCACCCTCTATCCCCTCACTCATCCCTGGTAACCACCAATGAGCCTTGGTCTCTGTATGTATATATGTATATGTGTGTGTATGTATATATAAAAAAAAAATGTATATATAAAAAAATATATATATAGTATATATAAATTCTTGTCTTCATTCAGTATTTGTCCTTTCACTCAGCTTAGTGTCCTCCAACTTCATCCACATTATAAGATGTTTCGAGGACTCATCATTATTCCATTGTTTTGTTTATCCATTCATCTGCTGATGGGCATTTAGGTTGTTTCCATATTTTTGCTATTGTGAATAGTGCTGCAATGAACATAGGTGTGGATATGTCTGTCCGTGTCTCTTTTATTAGATCTCTAGGGTATATACCTGGGGTGGGATTGCTGGATCATAAGGTATTTCTATTTCTAGCTTTTTGAGGAAGCACCGTACCATTTTCCACAGTGGTTGCACCATTTTACAGTTCCACCAGAAGTGGATAAGGGTTCCAATCTTCCCACATCCTTGCCAGCATTTGTTGTTTTCTGTTTTTTTTTTTTAATCAGAGGTGAGATGATGTAGTTTTGTGAGTGAGATGATGTCTCATGTAGTTTTTTAACATTTTATTGTGGTTTGGGTGAAAGTTTACAGAGTAGTCTCCCATTCAACTATTTATACAAATTTTGTTTTGTGACATTAGTTGCAATCCCCTCAATGTGACAGCACTCTACCCCCTTCCTCCCTGGGTTCTCCGTTTCCATTTGCCCATCTTTTTTGCCCCTTCCTGTCTTCTGAAGTTTGTTTTTGGAAAATGCTGCCCCTTTGGTCTCATATAGTGGACTGATCTGAGGATTGCATTCCTCTTGGGTGTTACTGTTCCCTTTATAGGCCTATTGTTTGGCTGCGAGGTGATCTCTGGGAGTGGGTTCTGTTCCAGGTTGGATGTCTAAGGACCATAGTCTTGGGGGCTCCACCAGTCTCTATCAGACCAGTAAGTCTGGTCTTTTTTATGAATTTGAATTTTGTTGTACATTTTTCTCCCACTCTGTCTAGTACCTTCTATTGTGATCCCAGTAGAATGGTCAATAGTGGTAGCCAGGTAGCATGTAGTGCTTCTGGTCTCTGGCTAGTGGAGGCTGTGGTACATGTGGTCTATTAGTCCTTTGGACTATTGTTTTCTTGAGTTTTTGATTTTCTTCACTCTATTTCTTTGCTCCGGACAAAAGGAGATCAATAGTTGTATCTTAGATGGCTGCTTGCAAGCTTTTAAGACCCCAAACATTGCTCACCAAAGTCGGATGTATAACATTGTCTTTATGGACTATGTTATGCAATTGACCTAGATATCCCCTGAGACTGTTGTCCTAAGTCCTCAAGCCCAGTGACCCACTCCCTCAAGGTGTTTGGTTATGGCTAAGAAGTTTTCATACCCATGCCCTCTGTGTGCTCTATTATATACATGAAAATATTTACAGCACATACAAATACATATGTAGAAATATCCTCTGCCAAATCTATATATGTTCTTGGGTGTATTCCCATAAGCCATCCCACACCTGTTCCACTTACGTATATACCTACGTATCCACTCAAATTATTGTTTGTTATTGCAGGATTGTGTATGTAATAGTATTTACCAGTTTCCTTTTACTCTTGCATTCCTCCCAGTGACTTCCTTTGCTTTGTCATGTTGTGCTGACCTCCCCTTTATTGTGTATTGCCTTTCACTTCACCCAAGTTAATAGTGTCTACTATCTAGTTAGTGATTTTCCTTCCCTTCCCCTCCCATCCCTGGTAACCATCAAAGAATGTTTCTTTCTGTTCGTAAACCTTTTCTGGACTTTTTATAATAGCAGTTATCATGGATTGAATTGTGTTCCCCAAAAGTATTTGTCAATTTGGCTAGGTCGATTCCTAGTATTGTGTGATTGTCCACCGTTTTGTCACCTGATGTGATTTTCCTTTGTGTTGTAAATCCTACCCCTAAAATGTTAATGAGGTAGGATTACAAACAGTTATGTTAATGAGGCAGGACTCAATCTCAAAGATTAGGTTGTATTTTAAGCCAATCTCTTTTGAGATACAAAAGAGAGAAATAAGCAGAGAGACATGGGGACCTCATACCACCAAGAAAGTAGTGCCAGAGTCCCTGCACTGAGAAGCTCCTAGTCCAGGGGAAGATTGATAACAAGGACCTTCCTTCAGAGCCGACAGAGACAGGACTTTCCCTGGAGCTGATGCCCTAAATTTGGGCTTCTAGCTTACTAGACTGTGAGTGAATAAACTTCTGTTTGTTGAAGCCATCCACTTGTGGTATTTCTATTATAGCTGCACTAGATAACTAAGACAGTGCTCTCATATAATATTAGTCCTTTTGTGGTTGACTTATATCACTCAGTGTAATGTCCTCCAGGTTCATCCATGTAGTGAGACGTTTCACAGAATCACTGTTATTATTTGATGTTGCATAGTAAGTATTCTATGAGTCGGAACCAACTCGACGGCACTGGGTTTTTTTTTTTTTAAATAAGTATTCCATTCTGTGTATGTACCACAGCTTGTTTATCCATTCATCCGTTGAATGGATTATTTCCATCTTTTTGCTACTGTGAATAATGCTGCAATTAACCTGGGTGTGCACATCTCATCGTAGTTTTGATCTGTATCTCTTCAACGGCTAATGATCGTGAGCATGTTTTCATGTGTCTATTGGCCGCCTGAAAAAAATAAAAGTTTTAAGCCACCAAAAATAAAGTTCTCAATGAAGCTAATGAAAATTAATTCAACATTCCTTCCTCAAATATTTACTGAGCACCAACTATCTGTCAGTCACTGTGCTAGAAGGTGGAAATACAAAAATACATCAGACACAGTTCCTGTCCTTAAGGAGACCACAGTCTGTCATAGAAAGTCAAGGAGATGATGGGGCAGAGAGTGTTCTTGGTGCAATGTTAGAATTTTCTGAAGAGTCCAATGGAGCACAAAGGAAGAGATGGTCAATGCTACCAGGGAGAGGCAGGGAATATTGGTGAAAAGTACTCATAGTTCCCCTTGAGGAGGCCCTCGGTGGCACAAATGGTTAAATGTTCAACTACTAACAGAATGGTTGGTGATTTGAACCCCCAGAGGCACCTTTCGAAGAAAGGTCTGGCAATGTGCTTCCAAAAGGTCACAGCCTTGAAAACCCTATGGTGCACAGTTTTTTTTTTTTTAATTTTTTTTTAACTTTTAAGAGAAAGTTTACAATTCAATTCAGTTTCTCATACTAAAACTTATATACACATTGTTATGTGACCCTAGTTGCTCTCCCTACAATGTGACAGCACATTCCTCCTCTCCACCCTGTATTTCCTGTGTCCATTCAACCAGCTCCTGTCCCCCTCTGCCTTCTCATCTCGCCTCCAGACCAGAGCTGCCCACATAGTTGCATGTGTCTGCTTGAGTTAAGAAGCACACTTCTCACCACTATTATTTTATGTCTTATAGTCCAGTCTAATCTTTGCCTGAAGAGCTGGCTTCGAGAATGGTTTTAGTTTTGGGCTAACAGAGAATCGGGGGGCCATGACCTCTGGGGTCCCTCTAGTCTCAGTCAGACCATTAGCGCTGGTCTTTTTACTAGAATTTGAGGCCTGCATCCCACTTTTTTCCTGCTCCATCAGGGATTCTCTGTTGTGTTTCCTGTGGTAGCTGGGCACCATCTAGTTCTTCTGGTCTCAGGCTAAGGGAGTCACTGGTTTATGCGGCCCTTTCTTTCTCTTGGGCTCATATTTTCCTTGTGTCTTTGGTGTTCTTCGTTCTCCTTTGCTCCAGGTGTGTTGAGACCAATTGATGCATCTTAGATGGCTCCTTGCTAGCTTTTAGGACCCCCGATGCCATTCTATGGTGCACAGTTTTAATCTGCAACACTTGGTGTTTGCTGTGAGTCAGAATCAACTGGATGGTAACTGGCAAAGGTATTCTTGAAAGATACAGTTGGAGCGAAGACACCAAGGTGTTAAATAACTGGGTGAATCTGGGGAAGCACAAGAAGTATGGCTGAAGCATAATGTCCAGCAGGGGACGCTACAGGAGGATGAAGAAGCAGTGCTAGTTGGGGGCCCGTTTGATTTTCCCCCCGCAGGTGCTATCGAAGAGTGTTAAGCAGGGGAATAGCATGAGTAAATCCGGTTTCAGAGAGATCACTGTGGCCGCAGGGTGGAGTGTGTGGGAAGGGTTTGAGAATGGTGGTGGGGAGCTTGCCCAGGCCAGAGACTGAGGGCTAAAGCCAGCGGCAGCAGTTGGGATGGAGGGACGGATGGGAGAGAGGGTGAAGGATTCAGACGTGGATTAGATTTGGGGGATGACAACGAATGGGGGTCTAAGATAACTCTCAATTGTACAACGTGGTACCTAGGTAAATAGACGGTGGTGCCACTCACTGAGCTAGGGAACACAAATGCTGAAAGAAGCAAGGTAAGTGGGAAAGAAGCTTGAGATACACGTGGGACATCCAGATAGCAGGAAGGCCTTAGGGCTTCTCCACAAGTGAAGCCCAGACTGTGGCAATTGATTCTGTTGGTGATTCAGAGGACTTTTTTTTTTTTCTTTCTGTTTTCAGGTGTTTTCTTTCTTTTGTGTGTATGCTGGGGGACGAGGTGGGGAGGTGGATTCCGTTAAGCAGTTAGAGAAACAGAACAGATGGGAAAGATCTGGACAGGAGATAAAGAGCTGGGAGTTCCTAGAAGCACATGAGAGACACATGGGCCTCAGGAGTGGGTAATGTCCTCCAGGAGGAGCAGGGAGCCAAGGGGAGGAGCATAGTACCTAGCAGTCTAGGAGTTGCCGTGAGGAAGTTGGTGGTGGGAGGTGGCAGGCACAGAGAACATCTGGAAAGAACCTGGCTGAGAAGGAAGGCATTGAGACAGAAGTGACAGGAGGGTATACAGTTGAGGAGGACTCTTACCTTTTTGTTGTTGTTAGTGGCCATCAAGTTGATTCTGACTCATGGCAACTCCATGTGTGCAGAATAGAACTTCTCCATAGGGTTTTCAAGGCTGTGACCTTTTGGGAGCAGATCACCAGGCCTGTCTTCCAAGACACTTCTGGAGGGGTTTGAACCTCCAACCTGTTTGCACCATATGCTTAAGTTCTAAAACATAAGTGTGTATACGGGCTGCAAGAAAGAAGCCAGTAGAATTGGAACGGTTGAAAATATAGGAGAGAAAAGAAACATCTGATGAGTAGTCCCATCTTTACGTCTTCCATCTTATGGTGTGGAATTTCAAAGAAAAAGTATGGTGCTTCTGAGAAGCCACTCTTCTACCCTAAAATAGATCCTAGACAGTGTCAAAATTATAAAATTATAACATAGTCCCTCTTGCTTCATAGACAGCAAATAATAATTTCAATGCATAAACAAGGTATATATCTAATATTAAAATAATCATGCAAAAGAGAATAAATAACTCAAGATGACAGGCTTGGGCCTAATGTCTTTATCTGCAATCCATTAATATCACAACAGCATCTAGCCCTTTTCATTGGATTTTTCTATTACACAGCGTCCTTGATATAAACACACAAGCATTTTCCAGATGCATGCAGATAATAACAATATCATCACAAATTCATAACACAAATATTGACGGGCTGTACCGGGGACCCTGATACATGAAGGGAAAGGCAGAGAAAAGGAACCTGGCAAGAAGTATATTGAAGATGAAGGTACAACTGAAATGTTCCAAGCTGAATTTCCCTGCTCTTTACTCAACAGTGATCTTGACGGTTTCTAGCAGGAAGAAGACACTCAAGAAGATTTACTAAAAGTGTCCTTGTTACCTCTTCCATGGTCTTCTCTCTTCTAGGTGGTGATTTTTCTTTGAAGAGACCGTAAGTAGACAGCGAACTATGCATCCATCCTGCTTCCTCGGGTTCTCTCACCCATTCTCTTCTTTTCCCTGATGCTGCAACTGGACCTTTCAGTAGCCTCTTGATGGTCTTTATGCTGTGCAATCAGTTAGACCTGAGTTGAAATCCTGGTTCTGACACCTAATTGCTGTGTGACCTAGGTCTAGTCACTTAACTTCTGAGTCTGTTTCTATATTTGTAAAATAGAGATAGCTATGCAAATGGTTAATGGGCTCAGCTGCTAACTGAAAAAGTTGGTGAGTCCGGTCTACCCAGAGGTGCCTCCAAAGAAAGGCCTGGTGGTCTACTTCCAAAAACTCAGCCCTTGTAACCCTCACGGAGCATGGCTGTACTCCGACACACGTGGAATCGCCATGAGGTGGAGTTGGCGAGAAGATAACTGGTTTTAAAGAGGGATAGCTAGTTAGTCCACGGTGGGTATGATTACTGCTGCTGTTGTTTAGGCCTCCAACCTTTCCCCAGGTTATTTTTCTAAAACAAAGATCTGACCATGTCTCTTCTCTGTTCAAAACCTCCAGTGGCCTGTCCTGCGTGGAATGAGGTCCAGACGTCTCAGGCCAGCATGAAACGCCCTACCTACCTCTGCAACCATCGTCTTCTATGGCTCGTACATCTTTCCCCTGCTGCACATTCTCTTGCAGGAATATCCGACTCCCTGGTATTTCCTGAACAAACGGTGTGCTTCTCCTTTGTGCCTTTGTGTAAGCTGTGTGTGTGTGTGTGTGTTTGTCACTACTGACCTTCTTTTACCTAATTAGCCTGTCCATTGCACACCTAGTCAAGACCCAAATGCTCTGTATCTCTGCATGCCTGTAGGATACAGTTGGCGTGTGCCTGCACGTCTATTATAGGAACTTAATGGTCTGAGATGTTTTAAGAATTACTTTTCATTTATTATAGTTTTAGAATGTCTGGAGGCCCTCACCTTTTTCATTTTGGTATCTCTCTTTCTAGTTCCCCTCCCTTTTCCTGCACTTAAAAAAACCAAAACCAAATAAATGGTTGTTAAATTGAATTAAACAACCCACTCACACTGCGGGTATCTAAATCTTCAGTGTGAGCTACTATGATATGGAGCTCCATCTTTACACAGTAAATTCCTTTGTGTTTATTGACTCTGCACATGGGCATGGAGAGGGCAAGCAATGTAGTCGTATGCAGTTATTACCTTCTCCTCCAAGAGGCTGAAAGAACAAAGGCTTAGCTCACTACTACTGGTTGTAACGACTAGAAAAATATGGTGGGGTGGATTTTGATGGTGTGTGCAGAAAAAAAAAAAATGTTTGTTTTTATGAGTTAAAATGGACTGAGCTCCACAATACCCTGAGGAAGCAGAGGCAGTGCCTTTATGATCAGAGTCTCTGGTTTTTTTATTAAAAACCCCAGAGTTACCCATACCTCAACCTTTTTGAACTCTAATCCTAGGGCATGCTAGTAGGTGTAACTTGAAGTTCCATAGTCAAATAAGATTGTGAAATATTGGATTAAACAAAGAGAACAGAATTTCTCAGGGCTTTTCAGTGGTGGCACAGTGGTTAAGAGCTCCGCTGCTAACCAAAAGACTGGCAGTTCAAATCCACCAGCTGCTCCCTGGAAGCCCTATGGGGGTAGCTCTGCTCTGCCCTATAGAGTCCTTATGAATCAGAATCAAGTTGATGGGAATGGATTTTATTCTCAGTCTATCATGTTAGTGCACTTTATGAATCTCTAAAAGGGGGCATGTGGTATGGAAGTGTTCTGATACTTATCTTATCTGAAAAAGAAATACTTTTATAGCAGTGTATGGTTGGTGGCCAAGCGTTTCATGGAACACACTTTGGGGGACACCACATTAATTTGATATTAATATCATCTGGAGACTGTATATGATTTTTTTTTTGCATCTCCTAATTGCAGCACAGGAGTCTCTGGGTGATGTGAACAGTTAACTTGCTTGGCTACTAACTAAAAGGTTGGAGGTTCAAGTCCACCCAGAGCTGCCTCAGAAGCGAGGCCTGGCAATCTATTTCCGAAAAATCTGCCACTGAAAACTCTACAGAGAGCAGTTTTACTCTGACACACGTGGGGTCACCATGAGTTGGGATCGACTCCAACAGCAACTGGTTTGTTTTGTTTTTAATAGCAGCACGTACTGTTCATTACTCTTCTACCAATATCCAAGGGATTTTGACAATGACTATAGGATAAATATGCATTTCACATCCTTAATGGATCCTTTATACAGCCTGGTTACATAGATTGTAGATTCTCAGTAAATATTCAAAGGAAAGCCTTCTACTAATTTATGGAAAATGAGATAATTTTTTGTATCGTCTCCATCCTTATCTTATGCAGAGTGGCACAGATTGTCTGTCTCCCAAAACTCTGGGTAATTAAAAGACAAGTTATGTGTTGAATAGTTCATTTGCACATAAAGCAGTTTGTCTCACCCTTTCTTTGAAATACATTAGAATATAAAACGTATTTGGGGGACAGCCCAAACATGCAGCCAAGACTTTCACTATCTGGAACTTTGACGAAACATGCTGCTCTGGATAGCTGAGTTTTCTTGACTGTTAGAGTTTAAACCCACATATTCAGAAACGTTCAAAATTCTAACCCTTTTTGGTGGAAATGTTTCTACAACGAGTAACCCTGGCGGTGTAGTGGTTAAGTGCTACGGCAGCTAACTAAAAGATCAGCAGTTTGAATCCACCAGCTGCTCCTTGGGAAACCTATGGGGCAGTTCTACTCTGTCCTATAGGGTCGCTATGAGTTGGAATTGACTGAACGGCAAGAGGTATTTCTAGAATACGTATTATGCTGCCTTGTCTTCTTAGGTTGGGTGCCTTGAACACAGCTGAGCTTTCCTTTAGGATTCAGGCTTCTCTGTGTTATCACCAATGATTTCACTCTGCTGTAGTATAGGAATACCTTTAGGGTCGATGATGGTGTGTCAGTTTGTTTGGTTCAATGTGAAATATTCCCCAAGGGCAGTGATTTTGAGTTCCTTCTCTGGGTTGTTTGGTTTGCTTTGTCTTTTTCTGTCACTGTGGCCAGCAGCTATTGCTTCATTCTTGTCCCCACACCAGCCTCTTGCAGCCCCATTTTGCTCTCCATTCTTCCTCACTGTCTCCTTACTTCATATTAACTTATTTCTAATTATCTGTAGGCTATTAAGAAGATCATCAGAATTGTTAGAACACTTTTTAAAACAAGAAGAGCCTAGGGATCTATGAGAAAAATGCACAGGCGGTAGCTGCTTAGAGGCCTTTGGGCTTATTTCTAGGTTTTTATTTTTAAAAAATGTGTTCCAACCATACACAAAAACCAATTCAAAATGGATTAAGGACCTAAATGTGCAAACTAAAACCATAAAATTCTTAGAAGAACAAGCAGGGACAACGCTGTTGGGCCTAGCTTTTAACAATGGGTTTTCTAATATAATAATAAAGAGCAAAAGACAAAATAAACAGGACCTCGTAAAAATTATAAACATTTGTTCATCAAAAGACTTTACCAAAAAGTGAAAAGACAAGCTACTGACTGGGAGCGTATCTTCAGAAACAAGAATCTAATAATCAAAATATACATAAAACTTCAACAACTTAACAACAAAAAGACAAACCAATCATAAACTGGGCAAGGGACTTGAATAGACATTTCACCAGAGGACATTCAAATGGCCACCAAACACATGAAAAGATGCTCAGTGTCATTAGCCATCAAAGAGACGTGAATCAAAACCACAATGAGATACCATTTACCTGCCAGTAGGATGAGTAAGATTAAAAAAAAAAAAAAACAGAAAATAACACATGTTGGTGAGGATGTGGGGAAATTGAAACCCTTATTTATTGCTGGTGGGAATGCAAAATGGTATAGCTGTTGTGGAAAACAGTGTGATGGTCCCTCAAAAAATTAAAAATAGCACTACCATATGACCCAGCAATTCCACTCCTAGGTATATACCCAAAAGACTTGAAAGCAGAGACTCAAACAAAGACTTGTACACCTATGTTCATTGCAGCAGTATTCGCAATAGCCAAAAGGTGGAAACAACCTAAATGCCCATTGATAGATGAACAGATAAACAAAATGTGGTACATACATACAATGGAATACTACTCAGCCAGGAGGGGAAATGAATTCTTGACACATTCTACAGTACAAATGAACTTGAAGATATGCTGAGCAATATAAAAAAAAAAAACCACTGCTGCCGAGTCGATTCTGATTCATGGCGACCCTATAGGACTGAATAGAACTGCCCCGTAGAGTTTCCAAGGAGCGCCTGGTGGATTCGAACTGCCGACCTTTCGGTTAGCAGCCGTAACACTTAACCACTATGCCACCTGGGTTTCCTGAACAACATAAGCCAATCACAAAAGGAAAAATATTGTATGACCTCACTTATGCAAAAAGACAAGAAAAGGCAAATGTATAGCGACCAAAGTTTATTAGTGGTTTCCAGGGACAGAAGGGGGCTGGTGGTTAACGGTGATAGAAAAATAGCATCGATTAAGAGTAGCGTTGCTCAACTGTCAATAAGTTGTACACCTGTAAAAAGTAGAACTGGCAACAGCTTTGTGACAGATATATTTACAACAACGACCAGAAGAAAAGAGTAGCCGCTGAGGATGCTTATGTATGGCCAAACATCTCCCGGGATTTGGTTCCTTGGTTTTGCAGGTTTAGGGTCATGGTTTTATGGGACATTCCAGTTTATTGGTTAAAAAAGTGTTTAATGCTTCTGTCCTACCTCCTAGTTGGTTGGATAGTGCCTGGGGTCTTAAAAGCTTGCAGGCGGCCATCCAAGGCTCAACAATTGGTCTCTATTCACCTGGAGCAACAGAGGAAGAAGGAGAGTCAGGAAAAGGAGGAAAAAATGGGATGTGTGGCTAATTGCCTTCATGAACAACTGCCTCCTTTGCCATGAGACCAGAACTGGATGGTGCCCTGCTACCTTTACTGAACGTTTTGATCAAAGGTACCATAGAAGAATCTTGATCAAAAGAGTGAAAATACAGAACAGAATTTCAAATTCTCATGGACTCTAGGCTTTCTGGAGCCATGGAGGGTGGATGAACTCCTGAAACTATTGCCCCGAGATAATCTTTAAAATTTAAACCAAAAATATCCCCTGAAGTCATCTTAAAACCGAACAATAGTTTAACTTAACTAGTAAAAAAGGTCTGCCTTGAGCATATGCTCTTGTAAGAACTATCTATATGGGATCCAACTGACAACAGCAACTCAAAAGATCACATAGGAACCTTAGGGGGCAGTGAGTTTATGTTAATGCGGAAGGAACAACTTAGAAAAGGAATGTGAGAACGGCTGCACAATTTGAAGAATGTAATCAATGTCACTAAATGGTACATGTAGAAACTTTTGAATTGGTATACGTTTTGCTGTGTATATTCTCTACAACAAATTAAATAAAATTTAGGAAAAAAACTACAATGAAATTCCATCTCACTCTGGCTAAAATGGCACTGATAAAAAAACAGATAACAACAAATGTTGGCAAGGATGGGGAGAGATTGGAACTCTTATCCATTGCTGGTGGGATTATAAAATGCTAAAATCAATATGGAAAATGGTATGGTGCTTCCTCAAAAAACTAGAAATAGAGCTACCTTATGATCCAGCAATTCCACTCCTAGGTATATACCCTAGAGACCTAATAGAAGTGACATGGGCAGACATATGCACACCTATGTTCACTGCAGCGTTATTCACAATAGCAAAAAAAAATGGAAACAGCCTAAGCGCTCTTCAACGGATGAATGGATATGCAAAATTCGGAACATACATACAATGGAAATACTACGCAACCATAAAGAACAATCATGAGTCCATGAAACGTTATAACACGGGTGGATCTGGAAGACATAATGCTGAATGAAATAACTCAATCACCTAAGGACAAATATTGTATGATCCCACGCTTATAAGAAGACAAGAATAGATACACACACTGAGGCCAATGTTCATTGGTGGTTACCAGTAATGGGTAGGGGGAAGGGAGGGAGAATCACTCTCTAGATCATAAAAAAAAAAACAAACCAAACCCAGTGGCACTGAGTTGATTCCAACTCATAGCGATCCTATAGGACAGAGTAGAACTGCCCCACAGAGTTCCCAAGGAGCACCTAGTGGATTTGAACTGCCCACCCTTTGGTTAGCAGCTGTAGCACTTAACCACTATGCCACCAGGGTTTCCCTCTAGACCATAGATACTTGTTATTTTTGGCGATGGGAAAAGTAGCACTGAATGTGGGTGTAATGAGCACAGCTTGACCAAAGAAAACAATGTCACTAAGAAGCACACAAAAGAAAAGGATATTTTTGCTAAAAATATGATATAGATAATTTGGCAACAACACCAACAACAACCAAAAAAGACTGTATGGTCACATGTGTATGTGTGTATAGGCATATACACATATGTATGTGTGTATAGTTATACTTTGTCCTATAGGGTCACTATGAGTCGGAACAGACTCGATGGCACTCGGTTTTTTTTTCCGGGATAGGCATATATGTGTATGGGTAGGTACAGGTGTGTACACGTGTGTGCACAGACAGAAGTATCTATATGTACGTGTATGTATAGATGTGTGTGTGCATGCATACGTAGTCATAGAGGACACAGTTACAGATCCTTCTCAGACATAACTAAACACCTTATAAGACTGGTTTTCTGGTTTTGAAGGCTTAGGACCTGAGTCTCATGGGACAACCCAGTCAGGCATAATATAGTTCACAAAGTTCATGTTCTGCATCCTAGCGAGTTGAGTAGCATTTGGGAACTTGAAAGCTTGTGAGCAGCCATTAAGATACAACTTTACTATCTGTCAGGAGAAAAAGAGAAAGAAGGAAACCAAAGACTCGGAGAAGAAACTAGTCTATGGGGCTAATAGCCTACATGAGCCACGGTCTCATCTATTCCAAGGCCAGAATAACTAGATGTTGCCCAGCTACCACTACCAACTGTTCTGATCAAGACCACGACAGATGGACCCTGACAGAATGGGAGAAAAATGCAGAACAGAACTCAAATTCTTAAAAAGTCCAGACTTACTGGACCAGTTGAGACTAGAGGACTCCCTGAAACTATCACCCTGAGACACACTTTAAATCTCGAACTGAAACTATCCCCTAAGGTCACCTTTTAGTGAAATAACAGATTGGCAAACAAAATAAAGGATATTACCCATAAGTACGGTGTTCCATTAAAAAGAAAACATATACATGAGACCAAAAGGTCAACGTTACTCTAAAGCAAAGATGAGAAGATAAGGGGGAAGAGAAACTAGAGTACTGGAAATGGAACAACTAAAAGGGATTAAACAGAATATTGACACACTGTGAAAAATGTAACAATTTACACAGAAACTGTCAAATGAGAACCTAATTTGCTGTGTGAACTTTCACTGAAAACACAATAAAATGTTCTTTTTAAAAAATACGTGTTCCAGATAGATGTTAGAGAGGCAAGTTAGTAAAATATATTTAGTTAATTTATTCAAACCAGAATTCTAATTCAGTTGTCTAATAATTCCCTGGCCTTTTAACGGATAAGGTACAACACTTTTCACTCAGAAAAATCTCTTTGGAGAGTAAAAAAATCTGACAATAAGTCAGTCTCTATTCACCAAATAACATTTCCTCTTCAATTGCCAAAGCTATAATTAAGTAAAATATTGAGGGCTATTTCTTTATCAAAGATAACTCCACTTACTGGACACACACTAATGCCAAATAATTAAATTGCCCGGAAGGACCTGCCACTTCTCCAGCAGGGGCATCCCCCTTTGAAAGGCTTGGCTATGCAGAATTCATAAAGGAGCATGGGTTTTTATTGACTGGAGAGAAATCAAATTCCAATGCTGAGAAAAAATTCAGTGGTGAGATACTAAGTTTCTGGAAGACAGGCTCTGTGCCAGCTATGCTTTACAGCCCTGGCACAGTGCTTAAGATCTCGGCTGCTAACCAAAAGCCGGCAGTTCGAATCTACCAGCCTCTCCTTGGAAACTGTATGGGGCAGTTTGACTCTGTCCCATAGGGTTATTATCAGTTGGAATTGGGAACTTGAAAGTTTATGAGCTGCCAGAATTGACTCGATGGCAATGGGTTGGACAGAGCTGTACCGTGACCCATTGCTGTTGAGTGAATTCTGACTCATAGCCACCCTGTACGGCAGAGTAAAACTGCCCCATAAAAAAAAAAAATAGGGTTTCCAAATCTATAATCTTTAGGAAGCTGCCACATCTTTCTCCCGTGGAGTGCGGAGCAGCTGGTGGGTTTGAATCTCCAACCTTTCAGCTAGCAGCCCAGCGCTTAACCACTGCACCACCAGGGGCTCCTTTAAGTCATGACAGAAATTAAAAATTTTTAATGAAACATTATTGGCGATGGTGTTAATCAGAATGATGACAATCGATAAACCTTTGAAAACTAGTGTTGTCATGATAATACAAACAAGCTTGTATCTAGAATAATTAGGAGATGGAACTCATCGATGTAAGTCCACCCTGAAGGAAAATCCTGTCTTTTTGCTGATAGTATAAAGAGGTGGGCTTCTTTATTCAGCACTGCCTGGCCCTCGGCTTCCTATCTCTGTTCTGTACCTCCAGTCTAGCCTCTTCTACTCTCTCATGCTCCTCCCCAGCATCCCTGCTAAACACAAGCATTTTCTACCTCTCGACTCCACCTCATTCTTGACGTGTCCATTTCCTTCCACCCGATAAAGAAAGGAGGGCGGAGCTGTGGCTCCCCTGGCAGCCAAACATCTTGGGTCCTTGTTTCAGGCTCCACCTGCCACACCACCCACCACCTGGTGTGGACTACACAGCTCTTTACCAGAAGCTGTTTTCCCACCCTAGGACCTGACTCCATTGTTCCTGGGGCTGAAGCCATCTATTAGGCAACACGTGCCAATTTGGGAGGCTATGGCCGTTTTGGGTTTGTGGCACAGGAGCAGACAGCCTGTCCCATTGTCTTTTGTCATAAAGATGGCATTTAGCAACCATCTTTCCTCTTCTGTGAGTGTGAACATGGCTAAAACCTGAAGTGCTTGTAAATATGGATCAGCCATAACAAGCACATGGCTATAGTCTGTGAATCGACTAGTTTAGGAGCTTTGCTGTTGTTTATGGAAATTGCCAGAGTGTACATCTGTACTTTCTGTTCTTGCAGACCAGCATGACATTTTGGCTCAAATCGAGCCCCTCTCATGGGGTGCCACACAAACATTGTCTGTCTGGTGTTGTCATTTCCTGGCAGTGAGCAGTTATCCCACATTGCCTCAGGATGCTCTCACGCTGTTCTTCTCCTGGTGGCTGAGCCAGGCCTCAAAAAACCAAGGTATATCTGGAGTCGATCTTTTGGAGACTGTGGGCAGGAAGAAAGCCAATGTGGCTTATTAGAAAGAACACCAAGTCCAGACCTAGGAGCACAGCTACACGATTTCGATAGTAGAGGAACTGGCTCCCTCCCACTCACCACTCAGTTATTACAAAGTACATGTGCCTTCCTGTCCCTTCACTACCGGGCACCACAAGGTGGAGAAGATGGCAGCGTTGGCTCTTTTCCATTACCACTGACCTGCCTGGTCACATAGCACCGTCTACTGGACACCAACCACCAATAGCCTCAGCAACCCTGCTAGTCAGCTGGCTTTCTGGATTTTTTCCATTGATGAGCACTTGGTTCTAAGCCATAACTCTAACTCTTTAAAAAAAAAAAAAAATTTAGATGCCTCAATTTCCCCATTATTTAAATAAATTTAATAGTCTTTAATCCAAGTTGAGCTCTGTGTCCTCATGATAGAATGTATTGTATTTGTGTAAAATACGGTTTTTCTCAGGTGTAAATTGGAAATAATTCGACCTCAGACCTGGATAAATCATCAAATATTCAATATTTAACATCTACTCTGTGTACATCCGGAAACCCCGGTGGTGTAGTGGTTAAGAGCTAGGGCTGCTAACCAAAATGTCGGCAGTTCAAATACAACAGGCGCTCCTTGGAAACTCTGTGGGGCAGTTCTACCCTGCCCTACTGGGTTGCTTTGAGTCGGAATCTGCCCGATGGCAATGGCTTTTTATGGCTGTGTACATTGCGGTGCTAGATGTTCATTGTGAAGGTTTAAACACTGATTGTACATTGCTCAGGGAAATTTGTGTCTTTAAAAAGTTAATAACAATTGCTCATTTCATATTTCCAATGACAAAATTTTATTCAGTACTCGAGATTGAATAGAATAATAGGAATTTCAATGCCACGGAGGAATAAAAAATGAACAATTTCATTCAGACTTGAGATTTGGGAAGGACTAGATACTACGTCAGTAGCACCCATGTAGACTTTCTTTGTTAGAAAGGACTAATTAATCCTTACAGAATACAAAGCATTGCACTTAAGCACAAATATTATGCAAACTAAAAAAAAGAAGAAATTTAGGGCTGAAGTCTCCTTAGCTTGAGTAGTCAGGAAGCCTGAACATGGAGAGCTGGAAGAAGTTTATGAAGGTACTAGAGCTTCCCAGATCTTGGACTGCTTAGTGCATACCTACCCACCCCAGGGCATGACACCCCTTTGAAAGACACTGCTGTCTAGGCAAAACATATCTTCCTTGCTTTCTTTGTAACTTTTCTTTGTCTACTGAGATCCTCATGGAAGCCCTTTCTCTTTCCCTCCTGTGTATGTGGAATAAAGACAATAGTTGGCATCTGTAACGTCGCGGGCCTTGAAATTCTGGATTTGCTCTTACCTCCTGCAGTTAAACGTTTCTGAATTTTGTTGCTTTCCCCTCAGCAGTGACTTCCAGTTGCCAGGCATCTAAACAGCAGAGAATGCGGTTCTGTGGGCCAATACATTTGTGTTTAGTAGGCACAGTTACCTCCTGATAACCCTATCTTCGAGATCTTCACACTAGTGGCTTTTAACTTGTTCAAGATTTTAGCAATACCATAATCTCAGTGTATTAAATATTAACGGACTCCTTCAGATTCCTTGAGCCTTAAAGTTATATTATGCAGATCCGTACAGTGTTTCCATGGTGCAGAATAAAAGTTACGGTAGGCTTTCTCGCAGCAGCGTTACTACAAACGTCACTCCTGCCACTGCCGTTCACAAGGGCCCACTTGACGTGAAATATTTTGAAAACAGTGCCTAAGTGGAAATTACGCAGAGGCAAACAGGCGGAAATAAGAATAAACTGAGCGTGGCTGGCAGAAACTAGGAGGTTAGCTGTTTCTGGAAGAGAATGCTTGGTAAAAATGGAAAAAAATAAAAAAAAAACCACGCGCGGGGGGCAGTTGTTAGATCTCCGGAGGAGGAGGTCGTTTCCCTCGCCGTGGGGCTTCTGGAGCGGGGGAGGGGCTCCCCAAGGGAGAGGAAACAGCCTCTCCCCCAAAAAAAACCACTTCAGGGACTGCAGCTTCTCCCCTCACACCCCAGGGAGCAGTGCTTTCTCAGGCCACGATTCTCGCGACCCAAAAATAACTACACAGATGTAAGGCAAGGGGGCCAAAGCCTGCGGCGCAGGGTGGTGCTTAGTTACAGCCTTATCGCTTACAGCCAGAAGCCACGAAACCTAACCCCGGCCAGACTTTTATAGCGAGTCCCTCGAGCCCCGCCCTAGCAACTGCTCCTAGCAACGCCTCGCCCTCCGGCTCTGCTGTCTTATCAGCCTCCGCCAGGCCCTTCCTGTTCCCCTCCCCCGCCAGCGCGGCCGGGCGGCCCGGCTCACGTGACTGGCCCCAGGGGAGGGGCGGGACGAGCGGAAGGCGTGAGGGGCGGGGCTCTGGAAGACGGGCTGCGTCATCATAACGCGCCAGACTGGTGGTGGCGCCGGGTGTCTCGGGCTGTGGAGCTTCTGGGACTAGGTGAGATGGCGGAGTCTGCGGCGCTGGTGTGGATTCGCGGCCCCGGCTCCGGGTGCAAGGCGGTGCGCTGTGCCTCGGCTCGGTGCTCCGTATGGGATTTTATCCACCGTTACTGCCAAGATCAGGTGACGATCGCGGCTCCTGGAGGGGGAAAGAGGCGGGCGAGAGGCAGGACTGGGTGCGAAGAGGGCCTGTCGGGGATGCGTCTGTTTTCTGGGGTTTTCGGTGTCTGAGGATCCCTAGTTTTAAGATGCTTTGAACTGGTACTGAGGCTTTCCTTTGCTTTTGTTTTGTGGTGGTGGTTTTGCCTCCCTATAAAAGGAGAGAAAAACCCGCTTACAGGTGCAGCCCTTAGTCCAGCCCTCAGGCACAAGCATTTTGGGTCTCAGTTTCTTCAGCTGTAAATGAGGCAGTTGTACCAGAGGACCTTTAAGACTCGTGGCCCTACATTCATAAGGTGGTTCTGTGACGTGCGTTTTGCCTACTAATCACACAGCTGTGTTACCTTCAACCTAGAGAAGGACAGCTGAAGAGCGATGAGAGAGGGAAACGAATTCATGTGGTCGGGGCCGAGGATTCATGCTTGTGTTCTGTTGACATAGATTCTTAGGGCCTGTCATTTGTTTTCACTAATCTTTTGATCTCATTTGTCCGTACGTATTTTTAAAAACCTATCAAGAACTTCCAAAGTTGCTCGTGTAGTTTTACTTGATCCTCAAGTAAGCAAGCTTTTACCATTTGTGATATTTACCCTGTTCGGTTAGCTAATGAATTCAGTAGTCTCCTTAAATCTAATTTAAATTTGGTACTTCATCTAGTGAAGATTTGATGGCGCTGTGGTTAAGCGTTCGGCTGCTAACCAAAAGGTCAGCAGTTCGAATCCACCAGCTGTTCCTTGGAAACCCTCAGGGGCAGTTCTCTGTCCTGTAAGGTCGCTGTGAGTCGGAATGGACTAGATGCAATGGGTTTAAGGGTACTTCATCTAGTACTGTTGTTTCTATATCACCGCACCTCTTCGAGACTTTCCAGGCTACTTCCTCTGCTTGTTATTTATGAACTTCACAAATGTTAATACTACAGTGTAAACCAGATCTTTAAAAGACTTGGACTTGTTCCATGAAGAAGCAATGTGTGCTTGCAAATGTGGTTTTTCAGCTTGCTCATTTTTCTTCCTACACTGCAATCCAATCTAAAGACTGTCAGCAGAACTTTTTTGACCATCTGAATGAGGAAATATTTTCCAAGAAGGTCTGGGTTTACTATCTCTGAAAGTAACTTTTCTCCTGAGTGCAGTTTTCAAACTTACTGACAGTTGATCCAGAGTGAGGCCAAAAAAATAGTATCTTAGTTATGAGAAATGTTGGTAATAAGAATTTTTAAATAAGAAGCAAGAAACGTAAATGAGTGGATTCAGTCAGGCATCTTAGAAACAGGATCAAACAGATAAGAATAGGAATGTAAAGCTTATAAAAGAGCATTTGATGAGATACTGGAAGAAACAGTGCTTTTACACACTGTGCTTTTTAGAACAAAGCTCTTCTAACACATGATCAAGATGGGGTTAACTCCCCCTGGGAAAGTAAAAATCTGCCCTGCTGTTCATCAGACTGATACAGCTGACACAGATAAAGCCAGCTGCTTAGTTAATAGGAAACAGTATTTCTCCCAAGGACACAGTGTAGTGGTGAAATGTCATAATGACCTTGAGAGTCCCCTGCTTTCTTAACTCGCTGAAAAACCTTGGACTTAAAATCCTAGACTATAAGAAACTTTGCTATTTGAAATCATTGCAGTAAGAATGAGCCATCCTACTCTTGTTTTGAGAAGCTAAGTCACTTTGATACAGAGAAGCACTTGTGATTTCGAACCCAGGTGCAGAGCTTCAGATGAGGGATGTCTGAACATAGCTGTTCCACACATAACTGTACTTTCCAAGGAGACAGGAGCCTGGATCCACTCGCAGTCTCTAGACCCAGTGTTGCCTCTTTTACACATGGCTCTGCTTTATTTTGATCCTAACACATTGCTTCATTTACATTTCACCTAAACTCCATTCTTGCCCCAAATCCTATAACTCTGTCTTTTCTTTTGTTCGTGAGATACCCCATGATTCCTCTGGTGCAGCGAGTCAATAAACTTGACTTTGGTGGACTACACGCTTGTCTCTTGTGGCCTTAGGTCAGTTGGGCTGAGACACACATCATACTTTGTGCTCGAAGTGCTTTATAATTCACAAATGGTTAAATTGACTCTAAATTTTTTTCCGCCTTTTTTTTTGCCTACTCAAACCCACTGCCGTCAAGTTGATCCCAACTCATATCGACTCTATAGGATAGAGTAGAACTGCCTCATAGGGTTTCCAAGGAGTACCTAGTGGATTCGAACTGCCAACCTTTTGGTTAGCAGCTGTAGCTCTTAACTACTACACCACTAAGGTTTCTTTTTTCTTATTTGTGACTATTAATTCACAAGAATGCTAGCCAGCAAAAAAAAAGCTTGTTGCCATCAAGCTGATTCGGACTCGTAGTGACCCTGTAGGACAGAGTAGAACTGCCCCATAGAGATTCCAAGGCTGTAATCTTTACGGAAGCAGGCTGCCACATCTTTCTCTTGCCGGAGTGGCCAACGGGTTGCTTAGCAGCCAAGCACTTAAGCACTGTGCCACCAGGATTCTTTAAACCTGACATAACCTGGGGTCATCAAGTCAATTCCAAGTCATAGTAGCCCTATAGAACAGGGTAGAACTGTCCCATAGGGTTTCCAAGGAGTGGCTGGTGGATTTGAACTGCCAACCTTTTGGTTAGCAGCTGAACATTTAACCATCGTGGCAACAGGGCTTCTAAACCTGGCATAACCTAACCTAACCTGTTGTCGCAGAGTTGATTCTGACTTATAGCAATCCTGGCTAGTATCTGGCAATAATAGCAGGCACTTAATTAGTATTTGTGTAGTGAATGAGTGAATGATTTCCATTTGAAATAGTTGTGTGGTGTGGTTCAGGACTAATCGTTCATAGTTTCCCTTCAGGAAGATACCAATAATGCGTTTTTCCTTTCCTGTTGGTGTGTCTATCTCTTTGCTCTTGATTTTGTAGATCAAATTGTATATCTCCTGGGTTCCTTGTAACTTTGAAAAATTCTCCCCTGTTGACTTATTTCACAGCAACAGAAACTTGTTTAGAAAGACTTACGGTATTTATTTTTTCTTTTTGTCACTTGATCTGAGAATTTCTGAAATACTATACATAGGAGGTTTGGGGGTTCTTGAGCTTCTGCAGTGATTGGTTGTAAACGTGGGAAAGGTAGCAGAAGAGACAAGCACTGGTTGCCAGCTGGTCCTAAAAATATTAAAGTTTATATAAAACTCTGTTGCCATTGAGTCAATTCTGATTCATAGCGACCCGATAGGACAGACTAGAACTGCCCCGTAGGGTTTCCAGGGAGCGGCTGGTGGATTCAAACTGCCAGCCTTTTGGTTAGCAGCCAAACTCTTAGCCACTGTGCCGCCAGGGCTCCAAAGTTTATATTAAAAAAACCAGTGCCATCAAGTTGATTCCGACTCATAGCGACCCTATAGGGTTTATATAGGTGTGTTAAAAACCCTGCCCTTGTCTCCTCCCTTCCCCCCATTCTTATCCTCTACCTACACGTGTCAGGATGTATATTGTCAGCTTTAAACTTGAGGACCACTCTTGATGTACAACTTGATTTTACCTGTTTGAAAAAGTCGGAGAAAATGGGACCCCCAGAGTTTGTGGATCTGAGCCCTGTACAATTTTCAACCTCAACTGAGATTTCCTACTAGAGAAGAAGAAGGAAGCAGTTTTTACTTTCACCCAAAAGAACTGAAGGTTCTTTGGTTTGTCCTGATTAGATAATATTAGGAAAAAATTGTTCCCAGAACCCTTCATATGAAATGACTTTTCTTTTAGCAGTTTTTATTTTCAATGCAACAAATACTGATTAAGTACATATTATCTGCTTATAACTGGTGATAATAAAAAGATAAACTAGGTCCTTTCCTACAAGAAACTTGTATTGTCTCATTAAAAGTGTTAAAAAAATCAAACTTGTCCCCAGGATGTGCCGGTGGAATACTTCTTTGTGAAATGCAACGGAGCCCTCGTTAGCACCAGTGACGCCGTGCAGCATGGAGCCATTTATAGCCTGGAGCCCAGGCTCCGTGGTGGAAAAGGAGGTAGGAATGAATGCTGACTGCCTAGTTGTAACATGTCTGTGAACTCTAGCCGGAGTTATTAAATTAGCAAATTCCCTGTCTCTGTAGTATGCCAGCCTTGTTTCGCCCTGTGAAATCCTTTATTTACTTACCTTATATTGAATATTTCCCCTTTTATTTGCGGGGAAGAAATACTGTCTGATACAATTTCTACCCTTTCCAGTCAGATAGTTCCTGGGCAGCCCAGGCTCTCAAACTTTGGGAAAGCTTAAACGAAGAGAGGTGACCAGTATTCTGTCTGGTTCGCTAAAGGAAGAGTTTAAAACCGTTAAACCTCCCTCAGCTTTTATCAAGACTTTGTTTAGTTATTATAGTTCCAAAGGAGCTCTACAGTCACCTTAGGAGATACAGTTGTTGACAGGTGGGGGTAGATTAAGGTCCTGGTTGTGTTATTCATCTAGTAAGAGAAAAGGAACTAAAAGCGTGAACATAGAATGCGAACAGTTCTTTCTATTTCTCCTGACACCCTAACGTATCATCCCCAAGCGCTTTCCGGATCTGCAGTGATTTGGTTGGGTTTTCAGAGAGCTGATGTGTCAGACTGTAACCATCCTGCTGTTTGAAATGATCAGTAAGAATGCAGCATGCCGTATCAGCCAGTGACAGCTTGAAATTGCCTTTCCTTTTAGCTCATTGCAAAATCTCACCATATCATTTTTCAAGTTATTAACGGGAATCCTGGGATCGCTAGCCCTGGTAAAGCTCTGTGCAGGTACACTATTTCAGAAAGGTAAAATGAAGGGCAAAAGGCATTAGATTGAATCAAGTTTGTCGATCCTGTTGGCTTTGCTTCCTAGGTTAGAACTTCGAGGTCCATCTCCTTTTAAAAAAAGCAAGAAAGAAATAGAATTTACCTTTAACCCTGTGATATAATACTATTTTCATAAATTCAGCTTTTATCTGTCCTTGAACATGTTTCAACCTGTATCCTCCAAATACATTTGCTCAGGTTTTGGGTCCATGCTCCGAGCGCTTGGTGCTCAGATTGAGAAGACAACCAATCGAGAGGCTTGCCGGGATCTCAGTGGCAGGAGACTGCGAGATGTCAATCATGAAAAAGCGTAAAATACTCTCCTTTTTTATTTTTTTGAAAAAAGAAACATACTTTCCTGTCAATAATGATTATATACAAGCTATGCATATCTGAAATGGAAATGTTAAATGTGCATGTTCTAATTTATTGCTGTTAGATTGAACCTTTTCCATAATTTAATAATTACCGTTGGGTTTTCAGTAAGTCCCTTACAGTAGCCAGTGAGCATGGCACGCTTTTCTGAGGCAGTGTCACAATACGAGCAAAGGTGCCTCGATTTGGTTGGGGGTAGGCGTTCTGTATATAAAACCATGTATATAATATATCCATTTAGTTACACCTCTTCCTCCCCGCCTGTAGAATGGCCGAGTGGGTAAAACAACAGGCCGAGCGCGAGGCTGAAAAGGAGCAGAAGCGCCTGGAGCGCCTGCAGCGGAAGCTCGCAGAACCCAAGCACTGCTTCTCCAGCCCCGACTACCAGCAGCAGTGCCATGAGATGGCCGAGCGTCTGGAGGATTCCGTCCTCAAAGGTGAGAGTGAGCATTCATCAGTGTGGTCAGCAGGCACCCCTGAAGCTGGCTGTTCCAGACCCTTCCACACGGCACACAGAGAGCAGTTCTTAAGCTTTCATGAATCACAGACCTCTTTGAGGTCTTTGAATCAGGTGAACCTCTCCCCTCAAAAATGAACTGCACACCCCCAGAACATTTGGCATCCTTAACCCCGGAATTCCATGGGCCTGTGGACCCAGGTAAGAAGGCTTGTCGTGCTTCCTGGGGATAAGCTAAGTCTTCAGGAGGTGTCCAGACCTCAGCATGATGGCTTCCGGTGTTAGGTCAACCTTTTAGTGGTTTTTAATGGGACCGATGCTCATTAACTTTTATATTTTTAGCATCCAAAGCATTAGGCTAGAGCTTTTGTGGGTACAATTGAATAAGAAGGAATCTTTTCCATCAAAAAGCTTATAACAGGAAAGATAAACATATGCAAATAACTAGCACAAGGTGATGAATTATTAGGTTTGGTGAGGGCTCGGTCTGAATCTGTCAGCCTCAAGGTTGCAAGTTGGACATGGGTGCTATCATCGTTTGCTTTAAAAATTTGATTCCAGAACCAGAATCCTTATTATTTTAAATCTGTGCACATTTGAGATCAGTCTCATTTTAACCATATAAGATTCTGATAAATTTAAATCTGTAGCCGTTTTATTCCTTTGCAGCTCTTTTTTGTAATCTGGACTATTTATAGTTTCTTAAATTAAACTTAGTCCTTATAGTGGAAACTGAGTTGTTTAAATTTCTGGTTAGGTATGCAGGCTGCCTCCAGCAAGATGGTATCAGCAGAAGTCAGTGAGAATAGGAAACGGCCTAATAAATCAAAGACGAGCAGAGGAGCCAGCGCCGAAAAAAGAAAATGCTTTTGGTGGGTTTGTTTCATTGTCATTCCAAATTGATGTTTGATGACTGAGATGATCTGTATCCTTCTTGTCTGTCTGTTACAAACACATTTTTAAGTAGTGTTTGATGGGGGCTCAGAAATTTTCCAGGAGGCTGCAGTCTTCAGGTTTCAGTGATTGTCACATTGTACACACTAGTAATGGCTTTTGCTATAAATACCATTAATAGTATCTAAAGAACTTATTTTTCCCCCTTAGGGTGAGACATCGCATAAAAATGAATTCTTTATACTTGAATTACTTTTTGGTGTTGAAAGAGTTAGCTTTCAAAAATTCCAGGTGGAGGCCAGGGCCATTCTTTCTGTTTGTTCTGTTTTCTCTGGGGTTTTTCCGCAGTCATCGTTGAGGTCTTGGCTCACTTTGCCAGCCTTCTGTTCACCTGGTTATTTCCTCTGTTCTCAAGTCTGTTTAGCACTTGAGGATGAAAACCACAACAGTACTCACTTTTTCTTACCCATGTTCCAGTAGTTCTCCTGCCCTTCCCAGTTGGTCCTCTGGTTGCCAGCTCACTTGAGTTGAGCCAAGTTCTAGAAAGTGACAAATGCCCATGGAGCTTGCTTCCATGTCGGCCTCCTCTTTGGAGATAGGAAGATAATTGTTGACCAAAGATCGTGTAACTCCGTAAGTCCAACATAGAGTTTCATTGTTCTTTCTGAAATGGGGACTGTTCCTGAGAGAAAAGGTAATGGCATTTCCTGTTTTTTTTTTTTTTAAGTCAGGTTTATTGAGATATTTTTGAGGTATATGGTAAAATTTATCTTCTTCAGTTGAGCAATTCTTTGAGTTTTGAAAGTATGTAATATACAGTCATGTCACTACCACCACAGCCAAGATACAGACTATTCCCATCACCCTGAAAAGGTCCCTTGTACCCCTTTGCAGTTAAACCACCTCTGACCCCTAGCATCACTGATCACTGACGTGATTTTGTTCCCATGGTTTAGTATTTTCCAGAATGTCATACGGCCTTTCGTGTCTGGCTTCTTTCTCTTAGCGTAATGCTTTTGAGATTTATCCAGGGTATTACGAATCTCAGTGGTTCATTCCTTTGACTGGCAAGTATTACTGCAGGGTGTAGATAGACCGCAATTTGCTTATCCCTCCTCCAGTTGATAGACATCCAGGTAGTTTCCAGTTTGGGGTGATTATGAGTAAATCTTGGGAGTTTCTTTTAACTGTTTATTATTTTATCTTATTTCCAACAGTTGAAATTAAGGCAGTGTAGGGGAAAAAAAAAGCTGTAAGTAAAATCAGTTTTTTTTAAGGGATTCACAGCTTTGAAAAAGAGGTCCTCCTTGGATGTTTGGGATGGTTGATTTGGCTCACTGCATTTTTTTTTTTTTTTTTTTACTCTTAATTCCACTTCTAGAATATCTTTTTCTGAAACTTATGCTCTATGTCAAGCTAGCAGATACTTTTATTCAGACAGTGTTCCCTGCATAAACTGCAACTCTTTTTTTTTTTAAGTAGATGCTATAAATGGTATTAAGCCTTTTTTTTTTGTCTCTGCTAGGTTGGGCATGGACGGACTACCAAGTGCAGAGGGTTCCAGTTCTGAGAGCTCAGACGATGACAGTGACCAAGCACCTAGTACTTCTGGAGCATGCTGTCAGTCTCCCAAAAATGGCAGTGATGGTGTTGAGATGGCAGCCGAATATCCCAGTGGTTGTCATAGACCTCAAGTATTGAGTGCAGACTCTGGATCACCAGAAGAACTACAGAAGGACCTGGTGATTGGCTCTGGTAAAGATACACGTGAAGACTGGCATGCTAAGCTAGAAGAGACCTGGGCCGAGGAGCAGACAGTAAGGAAGATGGCCATAGAAACCCAGGAGACCCAGGACGACAAGGAGGCAGAGAGTAAAGAAGCCAGAGAAAAGGAAGCAGCTGGGGCTGGACTGAACGGAGAAGACGAGACAAAAGAAATGACTGATGGGGAAAGAGCTGCCAAGGTAGCACCTGAACAAAACGGGGAAAACACCCCCGCTGCCAAGCTGGAGGAGAGCCAGTCAGGAAACACAGTAAGTAATTTTGGGGTCAGTGTCTAGAGCCAAATCAATTTTACCTCCACAATAAATCAGTGAAATGAAAATGTGCTTTTTCCTGTTAGCTGTTTAGTAGAAAGGGTTATTTAATACTTAGAAGATGATGGGCAAACTTGCTTTGTCCCTGGCAAAATCCTTAGATTTTTTTATTTTTTTTAGCCCCAGAATTTATACCATTTTGCCACTAGGTGGTGTCCTTGTTTCCATATTTCATCAATTCCAAGAAGCATGTTTTTCACATTTTAACGTCTCTGAAATTGTATGTATATCAATTTCATATTATAGCTTAATTGGCATTGTTTTCTTCTTCCTTAATGATACATAAGATAAGGGGACGTATTGCAGTAGACGGCGTTCTAGATGTGATGAATTGGCTCATTTTTTTCTGTCACTGAATTTGTAGTTATTCTGTTTTTCCTTCCCATGTGCAGTGTAGTTTGAACCATGATTGTCAGCAGTTGTGAATCGTTCCCATAGGAGACGAGCCGCTCCTTTCTAGTGTGTAATGACATCTTAAGCACAACACTCAGCCTTTTTAAAAAGTCATTTTCATTGTCCCTACATTCCCCCAAATATCTCGTCTTCACCGGACGGACTTCCAGCAAAAAAACGTTAATGCTTACTCTTTTAAGCTCATGGTTTGCTTTTTAGAATAGATAAAACCTGAACTACTTGGTTTCTTTTGATAAACACAAAGCTTATCATTTAACCATGACCTCCCCTCTCCGCGGCACCTAAGCAGAAAGGATGGACTGCCCTACTTTCGATGACTAAAGGGTCTTGTATTTCTCTCACACCATCTCCGTAAGCATGTAACTTTTATGGTACTCTTATAAATTAGGAGCTTTACCCTGACAAAGGTCTTGGAAAAATGAATACAGGAAAAGTAGAATTAAACCTGATTTTCCTTTTAACATTTCAGCCTTTAGCCATAGAAGTTTTATTCTTGGTATTGTAATAGTAGTTGCTGTATTCATAAAAACCCCGTGTAATGCGCCAAAGACCTAAGTGGTGTCATCAGGAGTCGGCCATGAATATAATGAAGTCTAACAAAATGACTCTTTTTTTTTTTTTTAAATACAAGTGGCAAATAGAAAGGAAGAATGTCTTTAGAGCTTTTAAATATTTAAAAATGACCTGTGAGAGAAAATTTATTTGTTCTTTGAATATACCCACTGCCATCGAGTCAATTCCAACTCATAGTGAGCCTGTAGGACAGAGAAGAACTGCCCCATAGGGTTTCCAAGGGTGTAATCCTTACCGAAGCAGACTGATACATCTTTCTCCCAAGGAATAGCTGCTGGGTTCGAACTGCCGACCTTTCAGTTAGCAGCTGAGCACTTCACCACTGTGCCACTAGGGCTCCTTTCTTTGAATATAGTTTTTGAAAACACTAGATGTGAACATTTTCATTGTCTGCAGAGCAGCCATCATTAGAAATATTTAATTTTGTCTCAAAGTCTGTAAAGGTACTTGGTGGATAGAACAGCTGCAAGTCTGTTGAGCAGCGTTTGAATTTATTGGGTTATATAAACGGGAACTCTGACAATCAGCCTTAGTTATCAGAGTAGAATAGAAAGCATTAAGATTATAGAATTAATGGATTCATAGGCATGATGATCTTATTAAAATTAAGCTTTTTAGGATGCTTGCTCTTTTTTGTGGTCATTAGTGTGGGGTAAGCCGAATATATCTTGGTGTCGGGATTTTTACTGGAAAAGAAAAAGAGTCGTTAAGACTCTTGTTCAGGAATCCTATAGTTCTGTTACTGTTCTGATTGCTTGTTTATAAATACATAGATGAAAAATTAGTGTTTATTAATTACGTATGTTGAGAAGGCATGTGCAGTAGCAGTTGATTATTAAAATTCAGAAGCAAGATATGGCACATTATATGAAAAATCCTTAAAAAATATAATGTAGGTAACAGTTAAAGTCTACAAGATGGATTGACACAGTGGTTACAACAATGAGCTCAAACGTAGCAATGGTTGTGAGGATGGCACAGAACTGGGCAGTGTTTCGTTCTGTTGTATGTAGGGTCGCTTTGAGTTGGAACTGACTTGATGGCACCTAGCAACATTCATTGGAAGAAATAATGTTCTAATTATTTTCTTTTTTTTTCCCCCCCAGGGTATTGGTCAGGGAACTATAGATTTACTAGCCTTCAGCTCTGTTGCGCAATTGGAGTTGCTGGGTTTGGATCAACTCAAGTCCGAACTGATGGCCCTGGGACTGAAATGTGGGGGCACTCTGCAGGAACGAGCAGCACGGCTCTTCTCTGTCAGGGGACTGTCGAGGGAGCAGATAGACCCAGGTTTATTTGCCAAACCTTTGAAAGGGAAGAAGAAATGAATTTCATAGAATTGATTTCCTATTTCTTCATACTGTCTGGCACTTACAACCTGCATAATATTGACTCTCGGCCATTATTCCTGTTGATATTAAAAGCTAACTTTTTAATAACTCAATTTTAACTGTCCTTTTTCATTATTACATTTATAGAGTTAATTTATGAAATCATCTGAGTCTGAAGTTTTCTGTGTGGGAAAGTTTTTGATAACATTGAATTTCTCTAATAATTTATAATTATAATTTTGGTTTCCTCTTGTGTCATTAAGTAAGTTGTATTTTCAAGAAATTGATCCGTTTCATTTAAGTTGTCAAATTTATGAACATAAAGTTATTCCCAGTAGTCCCTTATCCTTTTAATGTCTGTAGGGTCTGTAGTGATAAACTCCTTTACACTCTGACACAGATCATTGCTGTTCTCTTTCTTTCCTAATCAGTCCAGCTAGGGGTTTATCAGTTTTTTTGATCTGTTGAAAGAATCAGCTTTTTTGGTTTTGTTAATTTTTTCAATTGTTTATTTTTTGTTTCATTAGTTGCTTTTATCATCTTAGTTTGTGTCTACTTTCTTCTTTTTCTTTAGTTTAAGGTAGAATCTTAGGTCATTGATTTCAGACCTTTTTTTTTCCCTAATATATAAATATTTATAAGCTATAAGCTTCCCGTTAAGCACGGCTTTAGCTGCATCTTAAAACATTTTACTATGTTGAATTTTTCATTATTCAGTTGTAAATATTTCCTAATTTCCTTTGTGAATTATTTGACCCATAGGTTATCTAGGGGTATGTTGTCAAATTTACACATTTTTTGTTTTGTTTTTTCGTAAGTTTCTTGTTAATGGTTTCTACTTTAATTCCATTGAGGTCAGAAATTCTCTTGATGATTTCAGTCCTTTTAATTTTATTGAGACTTGTTTTATGGCCCAGTATATGATATATCTTGACGAATGAACCACGTACACTTGGAAGGAGTATATATGCTGAGTCCTTGGGAGAATGTGTTTAATGTCAGTTAGGGCAGGTGGTTGATAGTGTTGTTCAGGTCTTCTCTTCACTAAGCTTTTTGTTTATTTCTGTCAGATGCTGAGAGAGGGGTATTAAAATCTTCAGTTATGATCATGGAATCGTCCACTTCTCTAATTCTCTCAGTTTTTGCTTCATGTTTTTAAGCTCTGTTATTAGGTTATATTATGTCCTCGTAATGACTTGACCTTTTTATTATGAAATGTCCCTCTTTATCTGTGATAATACTTTTTAGCTCAAAGCCTACTTTTTGTTATACTAATATAGCCACTCTAGCCTTCTTGTGCTTACTGTTTCCATAGTATACTTTTTTCTGTTCATTTGCTTTCTACTTACGTGACTTTATATTTGAAGTGAGTCTCTTGTAAACAGCATATACGTGGGTCTTGTATTTTTATCTTTCCTGACAATCTCTACCTTTTAATTAATATTTCATCTATTAACATTAAATGTAATTATGGAGACAGCTTTAGATCTACCCCTTTACTGCTTTTCTGTTTGGATTAGTTAATTATTTTAGAATTGCATCTTAATTTATCAGCTTTTTAGTTCTTTGCCTAATTTTTTAGTGAGTATTCTCGGGATTACAATATACATTCTTAATTTTTCAGTCTGCCTAGAGTTAATGTTGTGCCACTTCACATAAAATGTAGAAATCTTGCAACTGTATACCCTATTTTTATGGAAATAACCACTCCCTCCCATGAGGTATTTTCGTTAGCATCACCATACCAATTTTTTTTTACATGTTGCTGTTTAAAAAAATTAGCATAGCGTGCTTGCAAACATACCTCAAGGTGGGAGGGAGCAATTGGCAAACAGACTTAGAAGGTATGTGTTAGTTGCATAAAAATATGGTAGGTCCATTTACCATCCTGTCTTTTATGCTCTGTTGGTCATGTATATTAAATCTGTATATGTTATAAGCCCCATAATAGGTTATGATTTTTACTTTGACTTATAAACATATGTATTTTAAAGAAATTAAGAGGGAAAAATAAATCTGTTACGGGTTGAATTGTGTCCTCCGTAAATATGTGTTACACATCCTAACTCCTGGACCTGTGGTTATAATCCCATCTGGGAATGGGTTTCTGTGTTAAGTTAATGAGGCAGTATCAGTTAGGGTGAGTCTGAAGTCAATCTATTGGGAGATATAGAAGAAATTAAGCAAGGGAGGAAGCAGAGATGGGAGAAGATAGGTGCCATGCCACATGAAGATCACCAAGGAACAAGGACCTGGCGACAGGGAGAGAAAGCCTTCCCCTAGAGCCGGTCCCCTGAATTTGGACTTTGCCTTCTAAACTGAGAAAATAAATTTCTGTTTGTTAAAGCCACCCACTTGTGGTATTTTTGTTATAGCAGCACTAGATAACTATGACAAAATCTTCTATATTTACCTACAAATTTACCGTTTCTGACGCTCTTCATTCCTTCATGAAGATCTGAGTTTCTATCTGATAACGTTTCCATTCAGCCCGAGCTTCCCTTAGCATTTTTTATAGCACAGTTTTGCTCATGACAAATTCTTTTTCTTTTCATCACTTTCAAGATCTTGTTTCACTGTCTTCTGGCCTCCATTGTCTCTGATGACAAGTCAGTGGTAATTCAAATTTTTGTTCCCTTTGTAGAACATGTCTTTTTTCTTTGGCTGTTTTCAGGTGTGCTTAGGTACGTTTTTCTGTGTCTTAGTCCTGCGTGAGGTTTGCTGAGCTTCTTTGATCTCTAAATTTATGCCATGAATCAAATTTTGGGAAATTTCAGCCATTATTTCTTTAGATATTTATCCTACCCAGTTTTTTCTCTCCTGTCCTTTTGGTACTTCAGTTACAAATAGCTAAGCCTTTGTATAATCCCTTAAGTCCTTTTTTTTTTTTTTGCCTGGCATGGTGTTCTGTAAAAGGTGGGATCTTGCCGGGTGCTGTTCCTTCTTCCAAATGTCAACTCCCTCCAGTATCCTGACTGCTTCTGATAGCTCTCCAGTGTATTCAGTTAGTTGTTTTTTTATATTTTTTCAAGGGCTTATAGTTAACTGCAGGAAGGTTGGTCCAAAAATAGCTGCTCAGCCATACCAAAAGCAGAACCTCTATTATTGTATTTAAAATATGTATATGAGTATAATGAGTTAGAAGAAATGCATATATTTTGAACTGTGAAAAGATAGTTTTAACTTGGTGAAATTGTTCATTCACACATTTACATACGTGCACATACACACATATAGATACACATGTACAGTCACACTAACACTAGTTAAAGGGTTCTTAACGCCTCAGTAGGGTGGTCTATAAAACTACAAATGAAATTACATGCACAATTTTGTGTGTAAGTGCTCTTATCCTGGGGCGAGTGAAGCGTTTTAGTGCAGTGGCCAACAACTCAAATTCTGGGGAGTGAACTTGTTCACATCCAGCTCATATCACTTCACTAGCTACGTGACTCTGGACAAATTATTTAACCTCTCTTGGAATCAGTCTATTCAGCTGTACAAAGAATAATGGGAAAAATGGTAGAGTCACTGGGAGATTACCTGAAGTATGAATGTAGAGTACAAAGCAGACGTTCATTTAGCTATTGTTTTTATAATCTGATTTTCAAAAAGTATTCCTGCAAGAAAGAGAGCCTCTGGCACAATTCCCTTCCTGGTATTCGGGCTTCTCTGTTTGTGTAGAAGAACCATTATAACAGAAAACAGCTGTGTGATGAAATGTGTTGGGCAAAACTGGACAGTAAATAACTGTTTAAGAAACCAAAATCCTGTTCAAAGAGATCACAGGTGGCAAGGATGGTTGCACAACCTGGAAAATCTAATCAGTGTCACTGAATTATACGTTTAGAAATTCTCGAATTGGTATATGTTTTGTCATGTATGTTTTTACCATAATAAAAAGAAAAAGTGATCACAGGACTTTGAGTAATTTTAAATTTTCTCAGAAGCACATTGAAAAATACAAAGTAACAGGCAGAGTTAATTTTAACATGTTTTATTTAGCCCAATATGTATAAAATACCATTTCAACCTGTAATCAGTATTAGAACATGATTAATGGGATGGTTTACATTCCTTTTTTGCTACTAAGTCTCTGGAATCGTGTGTATTTTGTACTCACCACACTTCTCAGTCTGGACAGGGCACATCGTAGGTGCCCAGGAGCCCCCCGTGGCTGTGGTTACTTACTGTACTGGATAGCACAGCTCCAGAACACAGCAAAAGGACCCGTCTTCGCCCAACCCGTGTGTATAGGTCTGGGTCAAAGCTGAACCAGGTGAGGGAACTTGGAGCTTTCAGCATGCTCCTTGCCCCTCCAGCTGCTGCAGTGATCACACCAAAGTGTGTAAAATGAAAGCTCTGTGAGGGCTCAGGTGTCACACACGCAGGGTGGAGGTGTCTCTTCTACAGGGACATGGTACGTGCCCCTGGGCACAGGCTGTACCTGGTGCGAGAGTTGTGGTCTGGGATCCCTGGTCTCAGTCTTGGTGTGTGGCTAGGTGACCTTGGCAGCAAACAGTTGAGGTATCTGTTTACCTTTATGAATGGAGCTGTAAGGCATAGCTAAAATTTGCACAGCGTGATAATTAAGCTATTAAAGGCATCTTGAAGTGAACAGTTGTAAGGAATTAGAAATGTAGACAAATAGTGAAAATTGGAGGGTATACTGAGAAGGATCCCCGTGCTAGAAACCTAAAAGGTTACCAAGGAGATCCCTTGGTACAATTAGTCACTTAAAATAGGAGCACAATTTGCCCAGGAGCTGTGGCATGTTTGCCTGTTGAAGCTCTGCCCATCTTTCAAGACAGCTCACATGCTACCTCCCTGGCTGTGGGCCTCAGTGAAATGACACAGTGGGCTCTATTCTGCAGACCTATATCGTTTCCAAATGTTAGAAAGCATGCAAGCCTATCAGTAAAACGTTTGAGGGTATGTACCCCCAGATCATGTCATTCACCTGTTTGGAGCCTTCCATTTGGTCCCCATCTCACTGAAAAAAAGACCATGGCCACCAAGCCCTTCACAGCCCACCCTCTCTCCTCTCGGACCTCTGCTCTGCCCCACTCACTCCACTTCAGCCAAGGTGGCTCCTCGCTGTTCCTAGAACCAAAGACACTCTGGGCCCAGGGCTTCTGCACCTACTGTTCCCTCTACCTGCAACCTCTCTCCCTCTAAGGTAAAATTGCAGCAACTCCTCCCATCCACACACACCCCTGCCTTTCTTTCATGCCTGTTTTGTTTTCATAATACTTATTGCCAGTTAGGAGTCCCTGGGTGGCACAAACGCTTAAGTGCTGGACTACTAACAGGTTGTCAGTTCAAACCCACTTAGAGGTGACTTGGAAGAAAGGCTTGGCAATTTGCTTCTGAAAGGTCACAGAAATGAAAACCCTATGGAGGACAGTTCTACTTTGCACACATGACAACTGGTTTGGTTATCATGTTACTAAATGTCCGTTCCCCCTCCTGGCGTAGAGGATAAACTCCATGGAGCTTAGAAAGTGCTCAGTAAATATTGTTGAATGAATGAATGTACAACTGTACTAATACGATGCCCTTTAAGACAGTGAAGAGAATTCCTAATCCTCCATCCCTCAGTGGGTGCTTGTGCCTACTTCGAAAACTTTGCTCGTAAACGTGGAGTGCCTTTGACGGTTGTTGAGGAGAATGACTGGAGCTTCCCATTTTATCAAAATAAGATCTGAGAGCAGTTGAAGTGCCCGCCCAAATGGCAATCACAGAAAGAGATCCCCCTGCTCACCACCTGCCAACCATCAAAAATGTTACCAGTTCCCGTGAGGAAGAATTTTCTTGTTGCCAGTAGAGGGTGCTGTGCACTAAGAAATGCAAGCGGAAGCAGCGGCCAGAGAAAACCGCCCTGGACAAAGGATGGGAGAAGAGCTGGCCGGGAAGTGGGAGGTGGGAGTGGCAGGTAACTGGATCCCTGAGAGCCCGGTGAGACCAACTGCTCCCCACGGAGTGAGCGGCAGACAGATAGGTGCAGCTGGCCTGGATTTGACTAGGCTCTGTCCTTTCTGATTCTTGAGTTCTCAGATTTCACTTCAATTTTCATTCTTTACCAGATGTGAGACATTTATAGTCTTCCTGAGTATCTCATAATTGTTACTTCTCTCCTCAACAAACAGCACTTTCCTGATCACTGGCTATTTTTTTCTGTTGGAGGAATTTGAGTAGCCTTTGTGTATGGTTGTGTCCTATACAGCTCTGACATGTTTATTTCCGTCTAATTCCCTCATGCCCCTGATGCTTTGTTTCAACTTGGTTGTTCCTCCTGGCCTGAGCTGCCCTTAAAAAACAAAGAGGAACAACAACAAAACAGTTGCTCAGGGTGGGCCCCTGTGTGTCAGGGTAGAACTGTGCTCCATAGGGTTTTCAACGGCTAATTTTTCAGAAATAGACTGCTTTTTTTTTAGACTGCCAGGCCTTTCTTCTGAGTTGCCTCTGGGTGAACTTGAACCTCTAACCTTTCAGTTAGCAGCCGAGCATGTTAGCTGTTTGCACCACCCAGGGACTCCCCACTGCTCTTAGATGGGACAAAAGAGGCCACTGTCAGAGCCCAGCATATCAAAGTCACTGAAACACAAATATGTGTATTATCTTTCTCTTCAGTCTCTTGAGCATTGTGTTTGGAGGCTCGCTAACAGATTGAGTGAATGGGATTGCAGGAGAGGAGCAGCCAGGGGAATCGCCCCACAGCCTGGAGCACATGGGCTGAGAGCCTTCGAAGGGTGAGGATTAGGGTGTAGGGAGGGCAAATCCCAGCCTCTGCCCCAGGAAATCAGATAACAAATGGCTGGTTTTTTATAGTTGGTTCCCCGCGTTGCCCCAAGTGGTTATCCAGGCAGATGGGGTTCCCCAGAAGTACCCCTTCCTCCCCTCCATTCACCTGTGGAGTTTTCCAGGCTCCTGGAACTGCCTGGAAATCCCCTCTGGGCACAGTGAGGCGTGAAGAGGGCCACATGTCTGGAACGTAGGGAGTGGACAGGTGAGTCCCCAACCATCCCCCATCAGGCCACGTGAAGTCCCTGCTTGTGGAGAGGCCCAGCAACACTGGCGTTTGGGGAGTCCCGCTTCTGCGGCTCCTCAGGAGGCTGTTGGACACGGGCCTCTGTGCCATCTGTAACTCCAGGCTCCGGTTTTATCTGCATCAAATTAACCTCAGCCTGACTGTAAAATGGTGCAACCATTATGGAAAACGGTATGGCGCTTCCTCAAAAAACTAGAACTACCCTGTGCTCCAGCAATCTCACCCTAGGCATATACCCTAAACCAAAAAACCAAACCTATTGCTGTTCAATTCCAACTTATAGTGACCCTACAGGACAGGGTAGAACTGCCCCCACAGCGTTTCCACGGCTATAAGTCTTTATGGAAGCAGACTGCCACATTTTTCTCCCACGGAGCGGCTGGTGGGTTCAAACTGGCTGGTGGGTTTGAATCACTGACTTTTCGGTTAGCAGCCAAGTGTTTAACCACTGCGCCACCAGGGCTCCTTGGTACATACCCTAGAGACCTAAAAGTAGTGACATAAACAGACATATGCACATCTATGTTCATTGCAGCATTATTCACAATAGCAAAAAAATGGAAACAAATAAAATGTCCATCAATGGTTGAATGGATAAGCAAAATGTGATAAATACACATAATGGAATACTACACAACCATAAAGAACAATGTTGAGTCAGCAAAACATGGATGGACCTGGAGAGCATAATGCTAAGTGAAATAAGTCAAGCACATAAGGTCAAATATTGTATGATCCCTCTAGAAGAAGATAAAAATAGGTATACATAAAGGGGCCAAGGTCCACTGGTAATTACCAAGTGGGGCACGGGGGAGGGGGGAGGAGAAGCACACTTTAGATCGGAGATGCTTGCTATTTTCGGTGATGGGAAAAGTGGCACTAGATGTGGGCGTACTGAGCACAGTATGACCAAAGTAAATGATTTTGCCAAGAAGCACTCAAGAGAAAAGGATGCCTGTACTAAAGAATTTGGCATATATAATATGGCAACAACTCCAACAATGACCAAAAAAAAAACGGAGCATGTGATCACATATGGATGGGTACAGGCGTATAGGTATATGGGTAGGTACAGGTGTGTACATATGTGAGAACAGAGAGAAGGATCTATATATACGTGTAAATACAAATATGTGTGTGCAGGCAAATATATTCATTGAAGACACAACTACAGGTACTCCTCAGACATAACCAAACACCTTCCGAGATTGGTTTTCTAGGTTCAAAAGCTTAGGAACATAGTGTCATGGGACAACCCAGTCAATTGGCATAATGTAGTTCACAAAGTTCATGTTCTGCATCTTAGTGAGGTGAGTAGCATCTGTGGTCTTAAAAGCTTGCAAGCAGCCATCTAAGATACAGCTATTGGTCTTGTCAGGAGCAAAAGAGTAAGAAGGAACCAAAGTCTCAGAGAAGAAACAAATATACAAGGCTGGTGGCCTACATGAGCCATGGCCTCATCTACCCTGAAACCAGAACTAGATGGTGCCAGCTACCACTTTGGATCATTCTGATCGGGGTCACAATAGATGGACCCCGATAGAATGGGAGAAAAATACAGAACAAAACTCACATTCTTAATAAAGACCGGACTAACTGGACCAGTTGAGACCAGAGGACTCCCTGAGACTACAGCCCTGAGACGCTCCTTAAACCGTGAACTGAAAACTATCCCCGAGATTACCTTTTATTGAAATTGCAGAGGCACACAAAATAAAGGATGGTACCCATAAGTACGGTGCTCTACTGAAAAACCATCTGTCACCCCAAACTATGACCCCTGAACACTCTGCTAACCCAGAACTGAAACCATTCTCGAAGGCCACTTTTCAGACAAAGATTAGACAAGCCTATAAAACAATAAATAATACACGTGAGATATGTGCTTCTTAGTTCAATCAAATATACAAGACCAATGGGCAACTCTCATCCAAAAGCAAGAAGAGAGGGCAGGAAGGGACAGGAACTGAAGGAATGGACACAGGGAACCTGGGATGGAAAGGGGGAGCGTGCTGTCACGTTGTGGGGATTGCAACCAACGTCACAAAACAGTATGTGTATAAATTTTTGAATGAAAAATTAACTCGAACTATAAATTTTCACCTAAAACACAATAAAAAAATGAAAAAAAAAAAAAACTATTCAAAAACAAAAACCAAAAAACCATCTAAATAAGACCAAAAGCAAAGATGAGAAGACAAGGGGGCAGGGCAACTAGAGCACTGGAAACGGAACAACCAGAATGCAATTAATGAGAATGTTGACACAATGTGAAAACATAACTAATGTTACTGAACAATTTGTGTGGAAATTGTCAAATGGGAACCTAATTTGCTGTGTAAACTTTCACAAAAATACAACAAAATATTATTTAAAAAAAACAAACTTATCCTGCTTATTGATTGGTATTATCATAAGTAAACAACAGGCTTTGACTTAGAAAACAAATGTATTTGAATAAAATATCATGGTTATCTTCTTTTATGCTGGAGTTCTACATAAGACTTCATTTATAAAAAGATCTATCATTGAAACAGATTTGAAAGCTTCTAGTCTATTTCTTTATGTCACTGTGTGGAAACATGATTTTTGGAAAAATGGGTTGATCATGAGTGAAGCGGGGGAAAAAAATAGGATAAAAAATGATGCCGAGATACAAGAATGAAACACTGTACCTGTTGTAATGTTAAAAGAGGCCAGATAATAAAACTTGTATGTATTTTGTTAGGTGCTTATGGACTCGGTTCCAGCTCAGAGATCCTATGTACAACAGAATGAAACACTGCCTAGTCCTGCGCCATCCCCACAATCTTTGCTGTGTTCAAGTCCATTGTTTCAGCCACTGTGTCAATCCATCTCATTGAGGGTCTTCCTCTTCTTCTCCGACCCTCCACCTTACCAAGCATAATGTTGTTCTCCAGGGACTGGTCCCTCTTAATAATATGTCCAAAGATTTGCTTCCAAGGAGCATTCTGGCTGTACTTCTTCCAAGACGGATTTGTTTGTTCATCTGGCAGTCCATGGTATACTCGACATTCTTCACCAATACCGTAATTCAAAGGCATCAATTCTTCTTTTGTCTTTCTTATTCATTGTCTGGCTTTTGCATGCATATGAGGCAGTTGAAAATACCATGACTTGGGCCAGGTGCACCTTAGTCCTCACAGTGACATCTTGGCTTCTTAACACTTTAGAGAGGTCTTTTGCAACAGATTTGCCCAACTCAGTATGTCATTTGACTTCTTGACTGCTGTTTCCAAGGGAGTTGATTGTGGATCCAAGGAAAATGAAATTCTTAACAACGTCAAACTTTTTTCCATTTATCATGTTGTTTGTTTTTGGTCCAGTTGTGAGGATTTTTGTTTTCTTTATGTTGAGGTATAATCAAATGAAGGCTGTGGTCTTTGATCCTCATCAGTAAGTGTTTCATGTCCTCTTCACTTTCAGCAAGCAAGGTGATAATATCTGCATAACACAGGTTGTTAATGAGTCTTCCTCCAATCCTGATGCCATGTTTGTCTTCATATAGTCCAGCTTCTCGGATTATTTGCTCAGCATACGGGTTGAATACGTATGGTGAAAGGATACAGCCCTGACGCACACCTTTCCTGGTTTTAAGCCACGCAGTATCCCCTTGTTCTGTTCGAACGACTGTCTCTTGGTCTATGTACAGGTTCTGCATGAGCACAACTAAGTGTTCTGGGAAAATTTATACAGAGGCTGCAAAATCATTACGTAAAAACAAAATTAGGCCTAGGAAAAAAAATGCCTGGAAGGACATTGGGGAAAGCAGAAATGGATTATTTCCCCCTCTTTCCAATCTCCTATGTTCCCTAAATGTTCTATAATCAGGTTACTTTTACAATAGTAAAAAATGTTAAGGCTTTCTTGGTGGAATATGCCACTATGATTTGGCTCAACTTTATTCAACAAATACCTTTTGAGCTCCTACCCTGAGCTCTGCCCTGCATCAGGCCCTGGGGATAACTTTCTTGCACAGCGAGCTCAAATCTAGTAACAAAAGCAGTCTATGTGATCACAACAATATTATGCAATAATGAAGTGTGTTGTTAGTTGCAGCCAAGTCAGCTCCGACTCATGGTAACCCCACGTACAACAGAACAAGACGTAGCCCAGTTCCATGCCAACTTCATGATCATCAGCCTGAGTTCACTGCCGCAGTGTGGTGTTTTCTAACCCAGGGGGCACTATATCGGACAATATTCTGTTGTGATTCATAAGGTTTTCATTGGCTAATTTTCAGAAGTAGATCTCCAGGCCTTTTTTCCTAGTCTTTAAGCTCCTCTGAAACCTGTTCACCATGGTGACCCTGCTGGTATTCGATATACCCGTGGCACAGCTTCCAGCATCAGAGCAATGCCTAAGCCACCACCCTAGGACAAACTGACAGGCCGGTGGTGGAATGAAGTATGTACATAGAAGGAAGTGTGACCTACCCCATCTGAGTCACTTGGAGGTGACTTGGGTTCTGGGTTTTGAAAGAAACCCGACCCCCACCCCAGGCAAAACACAGCTGTAAAACGAGGTGCTTTTAAGTTAGAGATAGCATTTGTATGTCACATATCCATTTGTAAAATCCCTTCTGGTAGGTGGTGGTGCCTGGCTAAGGTAAGGAGGCTTTAGCTGCTGCCCTTTGCCCCCACCATCTCCATAGTCCTTGCTGACCCTTTCCAAATAAACACACAATCTGAGTAGAAACACTGTTCAAATACCTTATCTAATTGGCTCCTCACAACAACCTTCAAAGTAGATGCTGTTATCATCCCCGTTTTACAGAGGAGGAAACCAAGGCTTACAAACATTAAATAATCAGCCCAAGGGCCCATAGCTCAGAGAAGGCAGAAGAGGGGGTGACACTGAGGTCTTCCACTCTGGGTCCCTTCCACCTGACTATTTCCAACCCCTGTGGGCCTCCTTGGCCTGGCTGACCCTCCCCTAACCTTCCACGAGTCTGGCAGTGTCTACGTTGGGTTCTTTCTCAGCAGGATGTTCGGTCTTGGAGCCCCACTGAAGGGCTGGGCGTGGCTTCTCTAGGCGTGGCCTACAGCAGCCAGCAATCTCAGCCAGCCAAGCCTGCCCCACCCAGGAAAGATGGTGCCAGAAAGGGCCTCAGGGCCTCTGCTCTTCTCTCTGCCTCTGTCGGCCCCCCAAAAAGGTTTTTGGAAGAGGTCCCTTCCCTGACCTTCCTTCCACCCCAGCGCCGGCTCACTTGGGGACTGAGAGCCTTTCCTTGTTGTGAAGTGGCCTTGTGTTTGCCCACCCCTCCCCTAGGAGCTCACTGGTGCCACCCGGGCCTCTGGGTCCTGGACGGCTCAGAGAGACAAACCTCCCCAGCTGGGCAAAGACCCCCAAGGACAGAGGGTCGCATTTGGCTGATTGGCGGGGGCCGTTTTGCCAGCGGTGAGGGCAGATTAACAGTTCAGTTAACGTCTGTAAGCCTCATATTCCTTATCTGTAAAATAAACCAGTGGCCGTGGAGTTGACTCTGACTCATGGCGACCCCATGAGTGTCAGAGTAGAACTGTGCTCCACTGGGTTTTCAGTGGCTGGCTTTTGGGAAGTAGATCACCAGGCCTTTCATCTAAGGCATCTTCAACCTTTCGATTAGCAGCCAAGAGTTAACCATATGTACCACCCAGGGACTCTTCTAGGTACTTAGGGACTGAAACTATCACCTTCTGCTTTTTGGGGGTTTTTTTTGCTCTCAAACAAAACCCCAGGGGTCGGGGGCGGGGTATAGAGTCAATGAACCAGACCCTGCTGGCATGAGAGCTTGTGGGTGTGGACTCTGAAGCCAGTGTCCTGTGCTTGGTACAGGCTGTGCTTCAAGGCTGATACGTGGGTTTGGCAATGTAGATTTTAAAATCTTCTGATTAAAAAATGACATATCATTTTTAATACAACAGCATTCAAAGTTATTCTGAAAATTAAAACATATGAAATACCTTGCTAGCACAACTTATTTTAGAATGCTTTCTCGCTATTTCATTTCATATTCTGTTACTGTCGTTTATCATTCTTAGATCCCAAACCATCATTATCATACCCCAAACATATTGACTTCTCCCTCCCTCGCCCCCCAGTCCAACCTATCACCAAGTCCTGGGTGACCTGGATGACAACTCTGCCCACTTCTCACCACACCACAGCCACTGCCTCTCCAGGTCTCCCCCATCCCCTACAAGGTAGACTGGTACTGTGGCCTTCTGAGGCCTCCCTTTGCTCCCTCTCATGAACCCCAACCCCTCCACACAGTTGGCAGAATTATCTTTTTTTTAATTTTATTGTGGTAAAATATAAGAAAAATTTACCATTTTAACAATTTTTAAGTGTACAATTCAGTGGCATTAATTACATTCACAGTATCGTGCAAACATCACCATTGTTCACTTCCAAAAATGTTTCATCACCCCAACAAGAAACTCAGTGACCCTTAAGCAACGACTCCCCCTCCTTCCCTCCCATCTGCTCCTGGTGACCCCGTTGGTCTTTGTGGATTTGCCTGCTCTGGATAGCTCATGTAAGTGACATTATACAATACTTGTCTTTGTGACTGATTTATTTCACTCAGCGTAATTTTTTCAGGGTTCATTCATGTTGTAGCATCAGGACTTCATCTCTCTTCATGGATAAGTAATATCCCATCGTACTATGTACCACATTTTGTTTATGCATTCATCTGTTGATGGACGCTTGGGTTGTTCCTACCTTTTGGCTGCCATGACAGAATTTATCTTTTAAAACTGCAAATCAAACAAACAAGAAAACCTGCCGTTGTTGTTAAGTGCCATTGAGTTGGTTCCGACTCATAGTGACCCTCTGTCTAACAGAACAAAACAGTGCCCAGTCCTGAGCCATCCTCACAATCGTTGTTATGCCTGAGCCCATTGTTGCAGACACTGTGCCAATCCATTTCATGGAGAGTATTACTATTTTTCACTGATCCTCCACTTTAGCAAGCATGATGTCCCTCTCCAAGGAATGGTCCCTCCTGATAACATGTCCAAAGTATGAGAGACGAGGTCTCACCATCCTCACTTCTAAGGAACATCCTGGTTGTACCTTTTCCATGACAGATTTGTTCATTCTTCTGGCATTCCATAGTATATTCATTCTTCTTCTCCAACACCATAGTTCAAAGGCGTCTATTCTTCCTCGGTCTTCCTTATTCATTGTCCAGCTTTCGCATGCATATAAGGTGATTGAAAATACCATGGCTTAAGGCACACCTTAGTCCTCGAAGTGAAATCTTTGCTTTTTAACACTTTTAAAAGGTCTTTTGCAGCCCCCGCCCCCCTGTACTTCATCCACAGGGGCTGCCTCCGGATCCTGGAATAAGCCACACTGTCTCACTGCCTGGAATGACCGTCCTCGGCCCTCTCCCTGCTGGAGCGTTCTCCTCCCAGCTGTTGCCTCCTCAGCGAGGCCTCCCTGGTCACTCTCTCCTTCATCACTGTTTACTTCCTTCTCATTATCTTGTTTCTTTGGTGGCTTGTTTATTGTCTGTCTCTGGCACTGGAATGTGAACCTTATGAGGACGAAGGCCTGTCGTCTGGGTCACTGCTCCTGCAGGGCTCAGTTAGAACGTGTCGGTGAACGCCTGGCTGGCTGGCACTGTCAGACTGTCTGGTCAGTGTGATTTGTGGTCCCTGGTTCTATTGTCTTAACTGCTCATTTATAAAAATGCTAATGTTACAAGGTGGTGTAAGGCCTGAGAAAGGGCTGACTCCATTGTTAGGAATCCCGGTTTGCCTCCTCTCTTCCTCTTCCTCAGGTCCAAACCTGATATAGAGCCACACTAAAGGTCTCAGGTCCTCCTCACGTAAGCAGTATCCATCCTCTGCTTCCAGTTGCCATCGAGTGGACCCCAACTCATGGCGCCCCGTGTGTGTCAGGGTAGAATTGTACACCACAGAGTTTTCAATGGATGATTTTTTTGAAGTAGATCACCAGGCCCTTCTTCCAAGGCATCTCTGGATGGACTTGAACCTCCAACCTTTCAATTAGCAGCCAAGCAAGTTAACTATTTGCACCACCAGGGACTCTCATCCCCTCCTTGCTTCCTACTAATTTTGTAAAGATGTAAAGAGACAGAGAAATTAACAACATGGGCAAAAATTAGGAGCTTTAAAAATAAAAATATCAAATCTTTTACCCTCAGAGAAAAGGAAGCCAAGGACAACATAAGTTAAAAATTATCTGAACTTGTTTTTCTAGAGAAATAGGAAAAGTTCCGTTCTTTTACATCTACAAGTTTGTGGGGGGGGGGGGTGGGGGAATCTACTCAGTAAATACAAAAAGCAATTTTTTTTTTCAAATTACATATTTCTGTAGAAATGCAGAGAAATAGGTAGTTACAAAAAGATGAAGAGATCATTAAAAAAAAAAAAAGCCTCTACTGACTTCAATTAAAGAACACGCAAAGATCTAAGTGATATACTCTAATATATATTTTTACATGTGTTGCAAATACCTCATTCTACTCTTGGCTTGCCTTTTCATTTATGGTGTCCAAAAATAATCTTCTTATTGAAATATAACCTACCTACAGAAAAGTGAATAAGTCATAATGTACAATACACATATTTTTTAACAAATGAGCTGTGTCACCAGCATCCCCCAAACCCCTTTATGTCCCCTCCTGGTCATCACCTCCCCAAGGGTAGCCACTATTCTGACTTTTAACACCATAAATCATTCATACCTGTTCTTGGAATTTATATAAATGGAATATGAAGTAAGCACTCCTTTGTGCATATGTATCTGAGATTCAGCATATTGTTTTGAGTAGTCATCATTCATTAGTTTTTGTTGCTTTATGTTGTTAGGTGCCATACATCAGGTCCGACTCCTAGCGACCTTATATACAACCGAATAAAACACTGCCTCATCCTGTACCATCCTTACAGCCATTGCTATGTTTCAGCTCATTGTTGCAGGCACTGTGTCAATCCATCTCATCAAGGGCCTTCCTCTTTTTCAATGACCTCTATTTTACCAAGCATGATGTCCTTCTCTATAGACTGGTCCCTCCTGATAACATGTCCAAAGTACAAGAGACAAAGTCTCCCCATCCTCTCTTCTAAGGAGCATTCTGGCTGTACTTCCTCCAAGATGGATTTGTTTGTTCTTCTGGCGGTTCATGGTATAGTCAACATTTCTCACCAACACCATACTTCAAATGCATCGATTCTTCTTTGATCTTCCTTAGTCATTGCCCAGCTTTCACATGCATATGAAGCTATTGAAAATACCATGGCTTGGGTCAGGCATACCTTAGTCCTCAAAGACACCTTTGCTTTTGAACACTTAAAAGAGGTCTTTTGCAGATTTGCCCAACGCAATACCTCATTTGATTTCTTGACTGCTGCCCTTGTCTGTTGCTTTGTAGTATCCCATTTTGTGACAATTTATCTATTCAGCTATTGATAACATTTGAGTTGTTTCCCATCTTGGGGTATTATCAATAGTGTCGCTGTCACCATTCTAGTACATGCTTTAATCAATACACTGACATGTTTCTGTTGGGTATACACCATGCTGGTCATATTGTTATTGCTGTTGGGTGCCCTGGAGGATTCTGACTCATAGTAGCCCCATGTGACACAGTAGAACTGCCCCATAGGGTTTTCTTGGCTGTAATCTTTACGAAAGGAGCCCTGGTAGTGCAATGGTTAAGTCCTTGGCTACTAACCGAAAGGTAGGTTGTTGGAACACACCCAGCGGCTCCGCAGGAGAAAAAACCTGGAGATTTGCTCCTGTAAAGATCACAGCCTAGGAAACCCTATGGGGTAAATTCTACTCTGTCCTATAAGCCGGTGGCCGTCGAGTCGATTTTGACTCATAGTGACCCTATAGGACAGGGTACAACTGCCCCACAGAGTTTCCAAGGAGCGCTTGGTGAATTCGAATTGCCAATTTTTTTTTTTTGGTTAGCCACAGTAGCACTTAACCACTATACCAGCAGGGTTTCCACTCTGTCCTATAGGATTGCTACAAGTTGGAATCGACTCTATAGCACACAACAACTGCAACAATCTTACGGAAGCTGATCAGGTCTTCCTCCTGTGGAGCCACTGGGTGGTTTCAAACCAAACTTTTTGTCAGCAGCCAAGCTCTTAATCTTTGTGTCACCTGGACTCTTTACACTGGTCACATTCATTGTGATGGAGTCGATTCCGACTCATAGCCACCCTGTAGGACAAAGTAGAACTGCCCATAAGGTTTCCAAGGCGATAACCTTTACCGAAACAGATTTCCACATCTCTCCCACAAAGCAGCTGGTGGGTTCGAACTGCCTACCTTTCTTTCAGTTAGCAGAAAGGCAGTTAACCGCTGTGCCACCAGGGCTCCTTTGCTGGTCGTAGGATATACTGGAGATATTGGGAGAAATGCCAACACTTGGTATTTTTCTTTTTCAGTATTATGGGAGTGTATAGATAGTCCATCGTATTTTAACTTGCATTTCTCTGACGACTCATGAAGTTACGCATCTTTTCATTTGCTTCTTGGCCATATGGATCTCCTTTTTGTGACATGGCTGTTCTAAGATTTTGCCTATTTTTTTTTTTTAATTGAATTGTCTGTTCTTTTAATATTGACTTTTAGGAAGTTTTTATATATTCTAGATGCAAGTCATTTGTTAAATATATGAATTGTGAATAGCTTCTCCCACTCTCTGGCTTGAATTTTCACTCTCTTAATGGTGTCTTTTGATAAATGTATCTTAAATTTAATACAGTCTAACTTATCAAGCAAGGATGGCGAGACTTCGTCTCACGTACTTTGAACGTGTTGTCTGGTGGGACCAGTCCCTGGAGAAGGACACCATGCTTGGTAAAGTACAGGGTCAGCGGAAAAGAGCAAGACCCTCAACAAGATGGATTGACACAGTGGCTGCAACAATGGGCTCGAGCATAGCAACCATTGTGAGGACTTCGCAGGCCCGGGCAGTGTTTTATCCTGTTCCACGTAGGGTCGCTATGATTTGGAACTGACTCGATGGCACCTAACAACAGCAACAATTTATGAAATTTTTTCTTTATGGTTAACTCTTTTGGGGTTCTGTTTAATCAAAATATCTTTGCTAAGTAGAAGTCCCTAATTTTAATACAGTCAAATTGTTCAATCTTTTCTTTTACAATTAGTTCTTTTAGAGTCTTATGGAAGAAAATTTGTCCTACCCTCGGAAAAAAACCTAAGTTCCTGCAATTATACCCTAAGTTCATGCAAATATTCTTCTACATTTTCTTCTAAAAGCTTTCTAGCTCTGCCTTACATATTGAGGTCCATAATCCACCTGGAATTGATCTGTGTGTATGACGTGAGGTAGGGGTCCAATTTCATTTTTTTCCATAGGGATACTCAATTGATTCAGCACTATTTATTGAAAAGACCACTCCTCCCCATTGCCATGCTGGGCCACCTTTGTCATAAATCAAGTGTCCATATAGTCACGGGTCTCTGTCTGGCTTCCTTTTTTGTTTGATTGGTGTATTTTCTCTCCCTACGGATGCCACACTCTCTTAATTACGCTAAAGATTTTTAAGGACAAGTTGCAACTGTTGGCATAAGCAAGGATACTACCTTTGAAAGGTTGCTGTGATGGACATCTAAAATTATCCTTTTCATCATAACACAGGCTAGAAGAAGTAAAACAATAAATATGAAAAACAATTAAAAATTTAAGGAAGAGCAGCTTAAAACAATACTGAGGAGACATTTTTATAGCTATCATGCTAGTAACAAGACAGGAAAACACATTTTGAAAATTCCCCGGGCTGTTAAGGATTCTTAGATAAACTTGTTTACTTTTGAAGACTTCAAAAATGTGAACCTTTTGGAGGGCAGTATACCATCTGTGAATTGACCCCCAAAGAAATAGATCAAAAAAAGAAGTATACTCTATGAACAAGATGTTTATAGCAGAGGTGTTTCTAATAGTGAAGACTGGAAACAACTTCAGAATTCAAAAATAAAATCATTAAGTGAATTATGGTGTGCCCACATAATCAAAGTATGTAGCCATTGAAATGATAAATATAGTAAATATGTAAAACAGGGAAGTGTATGAAATCCTATTAAGTTAAAAAAAAAAAATCCTTCAAATGTGAATATACCTGCACTGTTGCCGTCAAGTCGATTCTAACTCATAGTGACCCTATAGGACAGAGTAGAACTGCCCCATAGGGTTTCCAAGGAGCAGATGGTGGATTCGAACTGCTGACCTTTTGGTTAACAGCCTGAGCTCTTAACCACTGTGCCACCAGGGCTCCAACTTGGATACAGATTATCTATTAAAATTTGGTAGCCATATGAACAAAAGTTGTAAGAGAATAAAAAAAAAAAAAACACCAAACCCGTTGCCATCGAGTTGATTCTAACTCATAGTGACCCTATCGGACAGAGTAGAACTGCCCCATAGGATTTCCAAGGAGCAGATGGTGGATTTGAACTGCTGACTTTTTGGTCAGCTCAACTCTTAACCACTACGCCACCAAGAGAATAAAGAGAAACGAAGATTGTAGGATTCTAGGTGAAATTAATCCTATTTTTCTCCTTTTTCAAGTTTCAAAAAATAATCATCAGAAGTCTGGGTGCCCTCTGGGGTGTTTCCAGGGTCCAAGTCGGGGTGGTAAGCAATGAGCCCCCTCTCTTTGCCTGCTGACTCCTAGTCATTCTTTACGTATCATATTAATTGCCAGCTCATCAGACCCCCTAACTCCCAAACACACACCTTAATTTTCTCTCAAAGTGCCCTAGGCTTTTCCTCCTCACATTTTTCCTCCCCTCTGGAACAGATGGCCTGGGTTTGAATCTCAGCTCCATCTACTAGCTAGTTACGTCATTGCTCTGCGCCTCAGGTGCCTAGTTTGTAAAATGGGAAGAATGAAGTGCCCTCCTCAGAGGGTTGTGGTGAGGAGCCAATGAGCTGACACTTGTAAAGGGTATTATGTTCTTGGCTCACAGTAAGCGTTACCTATGTGCTGGTTAAGATTATTATTACATAAAAGTATACCATAAAAAAAAAAAAAAACATGTAGCCATTAAAAACAGTTTTTGAGCAACATTTCTTCAAAATATAATGTTATTATATTCCAGGATATAATATTAATAAGTGAAAAACAGGATTCACATCTACGAACAACATAACCTTAGTTTTGAATAAAACTACAGTTGTGGGTGAGATGACTCCAACTAATTGCAAACCCATGCGTGTCAGAGTAGAACTGTGCTCCATAGGGCTTTCAGTGGCTGATTTTTCTTTTTCTTGTTGTTGTTTTTATTTTATTTTGTTTATTGAACTTCAGATGAAGGTTTACAGAACAAACTGGTTTTTCATCAAACACTTAGTACACACATTCTTCTATGACATTGGTTAACAACCCCACGGCATATCAACACTCTCCCTTCTCAACCCAGGGTTCCCTATTACCAGCTTTCCTGTTCCCTCCTGCCTTCCAGTCCCTGCCCCAGGGCTGGTGCACCCCTTTAGTCTTGTTTTGTTCCATGGGCCTGTTCAATCTTTGGCTGAAGGGTGAACCTCAGGAGTGACCTCATTACTGAGCTGAAAGGGTGTCTGGGGGCCACACTTTCAGGATTTCTCCAGTCTCTGTCAGGCCAGCAAGTCTGGTCTTTCTTTCTGAGTTAGAATCTTGTTCCACATTTTTCTCCAGCTCTGTCCTGGACCCTCTATTGTGATCCCTGTCAGAGCAGTCAGTGGTGGTAGCCGGGCACCATCTGGTTGCATTGGTCTCAGTCTGGTGGAAGTCATGGTAGTTGTGGTCCATTAGTCCTTTGGACTAATCTTTCCCTTGTGTCTTTAGTTTTCTTCATTCTTCCTTGTTCCTGAAAAGGTGAGAACAGTGGGGTACCCTACATGGCTGCTCACAGGCTTTTAAGACCACAGATACTACTCACCAAAGTAGAATGTAGAACATGTTCCTTACAAACTATGTTATGCCAATTGAGCTAGATGTTTCCTGAGACCATGGTAATGGCTGATTTTTCAGAGCTGAAAATCAAGTCTTTGTTCCAAGGTGTCTTTGGGTGGATTTGAACTACCGACCTTTCCTTAGGTTAGTAGCTGAGCATTTAAACATTTGCACCACCTAGGGATGTCATTGTGTATATATACATGCATATTGATTCACAGAAAATTACATTGAGCACGTTAACTGCACCACCCAGAAACTCCTAATTTTGAATAGCATGGATAAAAATATATCAATATATGTAACAGAGTTGTGCCTGGTTGGTGTGCTTATAGATAATTTTAATTTTCTTCTGAATGTTGTTGTTGTTAGGCTCTGTCGAGCCACTTCCAACTCATAGTGACCCTCTGCACAGCAAAACGAAGCACTGCCTGATCCTGGGCCATCCTCACAATCGTTGCTGTGCTTGAGCCCATTGTTGCAGATACCGTGTCAATCCATCTCGTTGAGGGTCTTCCTCTTTTTCGGTGACCCTCTACTTTACCAAGCATGATATCCTTCTCTGGGGACTGATCCCTCTTGATAACATGTCCAAAGTATGTGAGACATAGTCTCACCATCCTTGCTTCTAAGGAGCATTCTGGTTGTACTTCTTCCAAGACAGATTTGTTCGTTGTTTTGGCAGTCCATGGTGTATTCGATATTCTTCGCCAACACCACAATTCAAAGGTGTCAGTTATTCTTCAGTTTTCCTTATTCATTGTCCAGCTTTTGCATGCATATGGGGCAACTGAAAACACCATGCCTTGAGTCAGGCACACCTTAGTCTTCAAGGTTACATCTTTGTTTTTGAACACGTCAAAGATGTCTTTTGCTGCAGATTCGCCCAATGCAATACATCTTCTGATTTCTTGACTGCTGCTTCCATGGGTGTTGATTGTGGATCCAAGTAAAATGAAATCCTTGACAACTTCAGTCTTTTCTTTGTTAATCATGATGTTGCTTACTGGTCCAGTTGTGAGGATTTTTGTTTCTTTATGTCAAACCGTAATCCATACTGAAGGCTGTAGTCTTTAATCTTCATCACTTTCAGTAAACAAGGTTGTGCCATCTGCATAACACAGATTGTTAATGAGTCTTCCTCCAATCCTGATGCCCTGTTCTTCTTCATATAGTCCAGCTTCTCAGATTATTTGCTCGGCACACAGATTGAATAGGTATGATGAAAGGATACAACCCTGACACACACTTTTTCTGACTTTAAGCCATGCAGTATCCCATTGTTCTGTTCAAACAACTGCCTCCTAATCCATGTACAGATTCCTCATGAGCACAATTAAGTGTTCTGGAATTCCCATTCTCTGCAATGTTATCCATAATTTGTCATGATCCACACAGTCAAATGCCTTTGCATAGTCAATAAAACACAGGTAAACATCCTTCTGGTATTCTCTGCTTTCAGCCAGGATCCATCTGACATCAGCAATGATATCCCTGGTTCCACATCCTCTTCTAAATCCAGCTTGAATTTCTGGCAGTTCCCTGTCGATATACTGCTGCAGCCACTTTTGAATGATCTTCAGCCAAATTTTGCTTGCATGTGATATTAATGATATTGTTCAATAATTTCCACATTCGGTTGGATCACCTTTCTTGGGAATAGGCATAAATATGGATCTTTTCCAGTTGGTTGCCCAGAAATTTGGAAGACAGCTACCTGGCCAACCGACTCCTTCTGAATAGTTATCTGCCATTTAAAAATTTTCTACATGAGCAATAGAAAGAGTAGAAAAAGCAATACATTTTATAAAACAATGTTTTTTAAATGATTTGATAAATTCTTGTTCTAACATCTCCTTTTCTTCTGGGCGCAGGCAGCTCATGGTCATGGCCTGAGTCCTGCCCTGGTTGATCTGAGGTCAGAAGAGGGGGTGTTCACCATTGGCCTGCGCATGACCCTGGGCAAGTCCTATGCTCTCTCTGGCCTCGGTTTCTTCGCCTGCAGAGGACTCTGTGCTCCCACTGGGTTTTTGGAGGAGAGAAGATGACCAGTGAACAAATGCATACTGAAAGTGCTGCCCATGTAAGGGGTTAGCCTTGGAACCCTGTGACTGCAGTGCCCCCAGCTGGCTGCCCAGGCTCAGGGTCAGCTGAAAGTGCACTCCTACTCTCCCTACATTTGTGGGCCCAGAAGGGCACTGCCCAGAGCCTGGTCACAGGGGTGTGGGAGTCCTCTGGACCGCACCCAGCCTCTGCGTGTTTCCCGCTTTCCTCCCCTACCTCTCCTTTGCTCCTTCCACATCGCACTCCAGGGCTGAATAGGGACCTCAAGAGGCCTCACACAGTTCCTATCAATAGCAATCCCCGACCCCTGGACAGTAGTCCCTGGGGGCACAAGTGGTTAAGTGCTGTACTACTACCTGAAAGTTTGGCAGTTCGAACCCATCCAGAGGTGCCTCGGTAGACAGGGCTGGCGGCCTGCTTCCAAAAAGCCATAGCCTTGAAAACCCTATGAAACAGTCCTACTCTGAACACATAGAGCCACCATGAGTGAGAATCGACTGGACAGCAACTAACAGCAACAATTCTTGGACAGTACTCGGCAACTTTAGTCTGCGAGATGTTTTTGAGAATGCTAGAAGTAGCCCTGGTTGAGCAATGTTTAAGGGCTCAGCTGCTAACTGAAAGATTGGTGGTTTGAACCCATCCAATAGCTCTGAGGGAAAAAGACCTGGCAATCTGCTTTCATAAAGACCGAACCAAAAAAACCAAACCCGTTGCCTTGGAGTTGATTCCGACTCACAGCGACCACATAGGACAGAGTAGAGCTGCCCCACAGGGTTTCTGAAGCTGTGATCTTTATGGAAGCCTACTGCCAAACCTTTCTCCTGCGGAGCTGCTGGTGATTTGAACTGCCAGTTTCTTGGGTAGCTGTCGAGTGTTTAACCACTGCACCACCAGGCATCCTTCCATAAATATTACAGCCTAGGAAACCCTATGGGGCAGCTCTACTCCGTCACATGGGGTCACCATGAGTCAGAATCGACTAGGTGGCTACTGGTTTTTGTTTTGTTGGTATATAGTGTTTATTATTTTCTGGGAACTAAAAAACAAACAAGCAAAACCAAAGTCACTGCCTTTGAGTCAATTCTGACTCACGGCGACCCTATAGGACAGGGTAGAACTGCCCCATTGGGTTTCCAAGGCTGTAAAGCTTTACGGAAGCAGACTGCCACATTTTTCTCCCGTGGAGCGAGCGGCTGGTGAGTTTGAACCACCAACGTTTTGGTTAGCAGCCAAGCGTTTTTAGCCACTGTGCCACCAGGGCTTCTTTCTGGGAGCTAAGAGCTTAATAAATACTGATTTAAACAACCCCGCAAAGAAGGCTCTATTATCATCATCTTCACTCTATAGATGTGAAAACTAAGGCGCAGGGAGGAGGCCAGCGTCAGCTGACTGGTGGAGCCCTGAACTGGGCTCCAGCCTGGGCGGTGCCTCTCTACACCTTTTGGGCTTGACCAGCATGCAGCATTACCCAAGCACAGGCACTGGGGCCACCCAGAAGCTGGGGACAGTGAAGGCTAGAGGGGTCTCTGCCGTGAGAAGAAGCTAGCACCCCTGACTTGGGTCTCAGTCAGTCACATACTTCCTAACTCACCACTTTATTTCTTTCAGGTTCCATCTTCTTTAAATGCACTGAGCATCGGGTGATTGACACTGTTGCCAAACTTGGTCACATTAACTAGGGCCTACAGGGTCCCTCGGTTTTACGGGGTCCAGAGTCGAAATTGACTCGACGGCAATAGTTTTTTTTTTAATAGGTAGTTGAGGACACCCTGGTGGAGTACTGGTTAAGTGCTACAGCTGCTAACCAAAAGGATGGCAGTTTGAGTCCACTAGATGCTCCTTGGAAATTCTATGGGGCAGTT